>NW_004949099.1:12568320-12570951 GCF_000317375.1 Microtus ochrogaster | reverse complement strand
TGTTTTTTGAGATAGCATTTCCAAGTAGCTATGGAGCCAGTCCTGGAACTTGTTCTGTAGACCAGGCTGGCCTTGAACTCACAGATATCCAACTCTCTGCCTCCTGAGTGCTGGGATTAAAGGTGTGTACCACTACTGCCCAGTTCAATCCTATTCTGACTGGAACTGGACCTTGAAATGTGATCACCTTAAATAACTTTGCTCTTGGCAAAAATCTGCCTTCTGATGGACAACTTGTCTTCAAGGATTCTATTTCTGGATCATATTTTGAGCCTAAACAAAAGAAATTATTACAAGAGAATGTTCATGTTATCTCCATCCAAGTAAATCAGCAAACAAACAAACGAACAAGCAGTCTCCACCTACAGTTAATGACCAAACAGCAACCACACAATTGAGTCGGAGTAAATGTTTGACATTTCTGAAGAAAGAAAATCATCTAGAGAAATCCAGCCATTCAAGGCCTTCTCTGGTTGTCTAAGCAGTCTGAAATCTATGTTACTCATAATGTAGGGAACAAACGTTGGCATTTGTGTGAAAATTGGCGAATCAGGGTAGTTTTAAATGTGCTAAGACAAAGAGCAGAGTGCACGAAGAAATAAAGTTTGGGTGGTTGGAGAAACGACTGCTACGTAATCAGAAAACATCTGTGTCAGGCAAATTCATCAGAGGGGGCAAGCACTCCGAGATACAAACCAAATACTGCCACAATTAAAAAAAACAAAAACAAGAAAATGAGTCATCTTTCAGGAAGGGTGAATTATTTATCATGTATACTTAAGGGCTACACGTTTAGGTTTTTATCTTTCATTAAAAACAGTGCTGTCCTTATCTAAGAAAGTAAATGGCTAACACTCTTTGTGATGTCGCTCTGAATCCTTTTGAGAATACCTGCAAATGATAAAATCAAAAATTCAGTGTTTTCTTATTGCTTATAAAATGTTAAGGAAAAATGATTTTCGAGACAGCAGCCAGAGAATGGACATCTGGGGAATTCAGCTTTAGTGATCTCTCTTTTTAAACCAAATAGTTTGTGTATATGTTTTCAGTATGTTCTTGAGGCACCTTTTAATATTAATACTAAGTAATGAATGGTGGGTAGGAAGGGAAGGGGATTGGGGTGACTCTGTGCACTAGAAAAGAATTCATTGTTTGCAGCCTATTTGGTAGAGTGTCATTTTAAATAAGTGTCAGCCTAAAGGAGGTTTTATTGTTTTAAACCACAGGCTTTATATTACCTTTTAGAAAAAAAAAAGCAACAACAACTCTCAGCCGCAAGTTGGATGATTCTGGCAGCCATACAAATCTAGCACCACCCAGGGAGGGAGCGTGTTTGCCTCTCTGCTCACTTCTGCCAGGGTAGAGGAATGCTGGACACCCAGAGAGAAGGGAGGCTGCCACGCACCGCACCCCAGTCCCACACCTCGGGCTTCCTCCTTCTGTAATACACAGGTAAGTACTCCAAGGTGTTGAACTGGGGAGATCCTGACCAGCAAGCGAGCACTGAAGGCCAAGGGCTCTGCTTGGAAGGTGCACAAAAGGCTTCCTGGACACCTTGGGGGACGGGGAGGCTCACATTAGCCAGCATAGGTAGGAAGACCTTTACTTTAGTCAATGAATTCCTGAAAAGATCCCACTGTGCTGGGTTGTCCTCTGTATCTGTGCAGTTTACTGTTTAGCACACTTTTCTGTGCAGCATTAAGAGAAACTAAACAGTAGCCAAATGCTTGTTTATTTGTGACAAATAGGAGTCTGATTAGGAATCTGTTATTCACTGATATCCAAGAGTTCTCAGGTGGTACTCTGGCTTTGCCGCAGAGCGCTGAAATGCTGGCTGAAACACCGCACAGCAGAGTTCAGTTCTCACGGCCAGTGTTTTAAAATAACACAGGCGGATCAAAGGGAAGGAAGGCTCAATGAATCAGGGCTCCCAACACTGGGGACAGGAGATTTTTCCATAACATGTGAAGAGTCTCCGAACATATAACCGTGCTCATAATGTGTGGTTTCAATGCATTTCTTATGTCACAAACTCTCTTTCCCCCTCAGATGTCAGAAACTGAGTCGGAAAAGATAAAAGTAAGAACGGCTGAGCATTTTGAAAATGACAAAAGTAACATTCCTTGGTTGAAGGAAGGTAAGTCACCGTCCTCTAGATTTTGCTGTAAAAATGGTACTTCTGTTTACAATCCGATGATGCCTCTGGAGGGGCAAGCAGGACCCCGGGGGCTCAAGGGAGACCTGCATTCTGACTTTCTGTCATTACACACGTGTCCTGAAATGCAGTTTGAGGGCCTTCCCTACTGAAACTGCCTGTAGTCTTTGGGTTGCAGAAAACAGATTCAACAATTCAAAAGACTTAGCAGAGTCTCTGGAGCAGTGGTTCTCAATCAGTGGGTCGCGACCCCTTGGGTTCGCATATCAGATATTTCCACTATCATTCATAACAGTAGCAAAATTGCAGTTATGAAGAAGTGATGAAATAATTTTATGGTGGAGTCACCACAATATGAGTGACTGTCTATTCAAGGGTCACAGCTTTAGGAAAGTTGAGAACAACTGCTTTTTAGGAGCTGGAGGGGCTGGAGGGGCTGGAGGGGCTGGAGGGGCTGGAGGGGCTGGAGGGGCTGG
>NW_004949099.1:12561464-12568220 GCF_000317375.1 Microtus ochrogaster | reverse complement strand
GATGGAGGGGAAAGAGGGGATAAAGGGGCTGGAGGTGGATTTTCCTCGCTGTAGGAAGACAGTGTAATTTGAGGACTAAATAAATTACACAGAAAGGAAGGTGTACTGTCAGCAAGGATGCCTACAAATAGAATCACCATTCACTGCAGTTAAAGAAGTCACCGTCCCCAGAGGAGGGTGCTGCGACCACAGGCCCAGCATGCGTAAGAGCACAGCTTGAAATACACACACAAATCAATATGTTCTCCTTTGATGAGTACAAATTAGTGCTGCTTCTGAAAATATGTCCAAGGCTGATTAGTTACTAGAAGGACTGTCTTTGTAGCCTTTTGTTTTCATGGACATCGTCATGCCTCTTAAAGGAAACCAACTTGATATTTTATCTGAATAGGTAAATGAGTCTTCCTCATAATGCCATTCTGTTAGGAAGGAAAAGCTTTTGTTTTATAAGGGCACACAAGAGTTAAGGACTAAGTTGGGAAGGTGATACAAGCCCCAGATGATACTGATAGCATGAACCACACTGGCATGTTTATTGGTATTTATTGGTGTTTATTCTGAATCATCCTGACCAACCTAGGAAGCAGTTATTATCAATAATTCACCAATGAGAAAACTGGGCCTTAAAGAGTCCAAAGAACTTGCCTAAACTTGCAAAATCAGGAGGCAGGAGAGCTGGGACTGGATCCCAGGTTACAGACCTTGACAGTACATGGGCTTAACTATCACCTCACCAGGTTTAGGGAAAAAGATGGTTCAGTCACCTGGCAGCACAAAAGTATGCTCTAAAGAATGCTTTCCTACTGTGTTTAAATCAATGCTAGTGTACAACGTCATCACGTACTCTTATCCTTAATCCCATCCCACTTCAACCCTCATTTTGAAAGCATTCAACTAAAAATAAATAATTTCTTTTGTCCAATTGGGCAATAATCAATTAATGGTAAGGTCTCCTCGCCATGAGAGGTCAGGAAGGAGAGGCTTTAGTCAAGTGTCTGCCATGGAAGCAGGAGAATCGGGAGTCTGGATCTCTGATATCTGTACAGAAGCTAGACACGGTGGTAAATGCCTACAATCTCGGTGCCGAAGAGACAGAAAGAGGAAGATCCCCGAGGATTGCTTGGCACAGTTGGGTTAGCTGAACCGGTCAACTCGAGGTTCCACGAGAGACCCTGTCTCAAAATTTAAGGCATAGAATAATTGAAGATGAAACCCAGGATCAACTTTTGGCTGCCCCTTTCTCTCTCTCTTCCAGCTCCCTCTCTCCCCTCATCTTCCCTCTCCTTCTTCCTCCCCCCTTACATACACACACGTTAACAGGCATGGACACTCGTATACATACCTTTACACACACAAACCAGAGATTTTATTTAAGGTATACTCACATAAAATATTTTTGGAATCACATCTTTAAAAAGCTTCAGGGCCAGAAAATTATCTGATATTTTTATCCAAAAATCTTTTATATGCAATCTTTTTAAATCAAGATAAAGGGGAAATGTGAATTTAGGTCAAAGACCCACCTCCAGGTTTTACCTGTGAATCTTGAGTTTATTAACTGAAGCTGCCGTTTGCTACTGTATATCATGTTTATATTATTTATTTTGATTTTAATTGCTCTACACTGTAGACTTAAGTGGAAATAATGATGAAACCAATAGACCAATCATTTCCAGAGATTTCTCTTTAAAAAATTATATCCATTAAGTACAAGTTAGGCATTGAATTCTTGTAATCTATAAGATCTAATTTCCCAGGTGACCTGTTTTTATCCCATTTGGACACTTCATTTAAGCTATACTCAAATTATGTTTACAATATTTCATAAAAGGAAATGGAGCCAGATGCCAGATGACAACATCTTAATTGGGAATTATCAGGATGAGTTAGTTTCGAACATAAATGTCTTTCATTTTTGCAGCTAAGAAAAAGTGTATGGGTTGGCAAAAAAAAAAAAAGAAGGTTGCACTGGGGAGGAGGGGGACACTAATGGGCTCAGCAGAAAGAATACAGCATTTGAAAGCAGTCGTCCATGGCTTTAAATCTCAGCTCAGCTGCTTCTTAGCTCTGTGGCCATAGCGTGCTGTTCAACTACCGCAGGCCTTATTTCCTTCCTTGGTGGTAGACTATGTGTATCACATGAAGAATGAGCGCCTATGGCTTCTATGTTTCTTGCCATGTTGAAAATATGACTGAAAATGATTTTTTAAAATTTATTTTATTTTTTTAAAAAATGAAAACAAACTATTTTTTTCATTTTGCATACCAATCTCAGTTCCCACTCCCTTCCCTCTGCCCATTGCCTCTACCTAACCGCCCCACCTTACCCCCATCCACTCCTCAGAGACAGTAAGGCACATGGCTTTGGGGAAGGTCTAAGGCCCTCCCTATTATATCTAGGCTGAATA
This sequence comes from Microtus ochrogaster, assembly GCF_000317375.1. NCBI lineage: Eukaryota > Metazoa > Chordata > Mammalia > Rodentia > Cricetidae > Microtus > Microtus ochrogaster. The sequence continues at coordinate 12,565,812 of NW_004949099.1, read as the reverse complement.
AGGTATCCATCCAAAGAGAATAGGTTTCCCCCAAAACATATAAGACTTGGTGCCATTGCCAGTGGCCCCATAGTCTTCCCCAGCCATACAACTGTCATTCACTTTCAGAGTTTAGTTAAGACCTATGCTGTGTCCTTCCCTGTCTGGCCGGAGTTGGTGAGTTCCCATTGGCTCAGGTAAATTGAGTAGTGTCCCCATCATGGTCTTGACCTCTTAGTTCATATCTTCACTCCTCCTAGTCTTCAACTGGACTTTGGGAACTCAGCCGAGTGCTCTGCTGTGGCTCTCTACCTCTGCTTCCATCAGCTGCTGGATAATTCTCCAATCAAATGAACCTAAAAAACAAGTGGGTGTAGCTATCCTAATATTTAACAAAATAGACTTCAAACTAAAATCAATCAGAAGAGAAGGAGCAGGACACTTTATATTCATAAACAGGAACAATCTATCAAGATGAAGTCTCAAGCCTGAAAAACAGTATTTTTGAGAGCTTGGCTTACTCACGGAAATGTCTGTATTCTTAAGTGCTACATGTGTTTTATCAGGTTATTTATGCTCTTCTATTAGTTTCCTAATACAACCTCCTCGGTAATAGAGTTGTCCCCATCTTACAGACAGAGAAACTGAGGCTGAAAAGGATCTGGGTCATGTTTAAACTTGCAGGACTGATGAATTATAAACAGAATATCAGACATTTGTCTCCGAGTTGTAAATTCAATTATTATTATTATTATTATTATTGTAATTTATATTAATAACTCCCCTAACTCTGTCAAATCAAATTCTACCTCTTTCTTCCCTATTGTCCTCCTTTGAAGAAATGGAAAACATGCTTCAAGCTGCTCAGGAAAGACTTTTTACCTTGAATGAACAATACAAACACTTCTCTCCGAACCATGCCTCTGTTTCCACACTCCAGACCTCTTGGTAAATTCTCCCCCCTGTATGAGCAGGACTGAAGCAGGTACCCGCTGGGGTAGTCAATAAAGGGTACCCAGAGAATGCATGACTTCTACTGATCAGGCAATCAGGACTAGACTCACTATCGCTACCTTACTACAGAGGGGCACTGCTGTAAATTTTCATCTTCAGACAGCTCTATACCCAACCAGTCTCAATCAGTATCTGTTAAGCATACCATTATGGGAGAGAAGGTATGAAGGCGGTACAAAGAAATATACTCCTTCAAGGAGTTGACGGTTCGATCGTCTTGATTTTGACTGAAGGGTCAACAGCTCTTGCGTGAGCCTCCTTATGTGGATCAAAGGCCTGATGGTTTCCAGGGGGATGTCAAAGGGCTAAGGAAAGCCACACCCAGGGATTTTATCAATACTTAGGATCAACAGAGCTTACCCAACACTGATTGGAATGCACTAATTTTAACATGAATTAAATTTTATTTCCACCTTTCTCAAACCACCTAGAAGTCTACCAATGCCTTTTGTACCACCTGCAAATGCTAGACTTCCCAAAGTTCAGACATAGATATCTATGTATCTATGAGTTGTTATGTATGAACATATTATTTATCTACTTGTCTTTCTATCTACCTATAAACCATCTAACTACATACCTATCTATCTTTATCTGTCTATGTATCTGTTGAAGTGATTATATATTAATCTACTCACACACATGTTTTTCTATCTATCTATCTATCTATCTATCTATCTATCTATCTATCTATCTATCTACCTATCTATCTATATCTATCTACCTATCATCTACCTATCTATCTCTATCCATCCAACCATCTATCTGAATATGTATCTATGTATCATCTATTGTCTCTCTTATTCCTGAAGCAATTTAAGATATAATTGGAGCCATAGGAAACATCCCAAAGCGCAGGACATTTTACTTTATAATAAGACTTCTAGGCACCACGCTCAGGGAATCCTTGTTCTGAGACAATGAGAGAACAGGACAATATTAGGAAATACACAGCAGAAAAGATGAGCTATTTCCCAAAAGAGTAGATTTGGGAAGGCTAAAAAGACTAATCACCATGGGAGGAAACAAGATGCTGCTGGGGGCTGCACCACCAGAGTGGCTCGAAGGGAGTTCTCTGGTGCATTATCGCTCATTATTGGTTTGTGCATGAACAAAAATGAAGGGGAAATTAGCTTAGTTCCAACTCCATGTTGCCCTACAGATCTGAAAGTAAGAACCAGTATATTGAATCACAAGCTCAAAAGGGAGCAGAAGAAGAGACGGGAGAAGGGCAAAGAATGAATCCTTTCAGCAGCCCAGAGCAAGGAAAGTAAGATCTGGATAAAACTCACAACAAGGACAGGGAGAAAATAGGCCCAATGTGAAAAACTACATGGAGGAGAAATTGATATAACATAGAAATTGGGGTGAAAATTACAGGTGGAATAGGTTGGTGTGCAATACCCCATTAAGTCAGGGAGCATTCTGGGTAAGCATTTCTGTGCTTGTACCTTATACCATTTGATACAGATGAGAAACATCCAGATAAAGGGATAGGAGCCCTGAAATTGTGACCATTTACAGTTTAAAATCACAGCACCACCAGTGTCTGAATTGCAAGCAATTTCTTAGAGTATCTCCTGATTCTTGGGAGACACTGGGAATCTGGATTTTGATGGGAAATCTCCTGATTGCTAAAGATTAAGTAATAAAAGCCACAGCAACAATAAAAACAACAGTCGTACCGTGTGGGGCAAACGAAACCAGGTTCCGTGGGTCCATTTCAACAGCAGGTTGCCCGTTTGTGACTTCTGTTCTCGGAGTTTGAACCGCTGAAGAACTTCTTAAAGAATTCCTTAAGAACTGGTTTTCTGTACACATTGCTTGCTAGGCAGATGTACCCACTTATCACCCACCTAGCCATTGCTGTTCACACAGATGTGCACGTTAATTCATTTGAGCAAGCCATGGCAGAAGTCAGGATGTGAAAGGGAAAGAACTGAATTACCACATCGTCCTGTAAGAGGGTAGTTACGGACATTGTGTCAGTGTGGTATTCTCTTTACATCCATCACAAGCAGAGGGAGGTACCCTCTCAGCACAGAATAGCAGTGACTTGGACTCTTGAACGCATAGGTTATCATTCAGTCAAAAGTAGAGACTGATAATCTACACTACTCCAAAATAGCACAGAGGCTGCCAAATCCCTATTTCCCAAGTTCCCCTTTTTAAGCAATGCAAAGGGGGCTCCAAATGTCTCAACTTTGTATACTGCAAATGGCATTGGGGAATGAAAGACTCACATATATCGTGTATTGGCATTCCTAAATTCTCTGGACTTGCCTCCCACTGAAGGCAATTTGACCAGCTGTTCAAAGGCAATTTCAGGTCATGAATATTAAAATGATTCCAAAATATCAGTTTTATTCAATTTAATAACCATTTGATGGGGCTCCTTTTGAGCGTATACACAATACGCTAAGTGAAGAAACATGCAAAAATGAAGTTTATAAGCTCAAGAAACTTGGTGTCCAGGTGCTCTATTATAAGGTCCAAATATTAAGGCATGCTAATTTTGTCACTCATATAATACCCATTTCAAACATGTGTTTTATTTTTAATATCTACCCTAAAAACTAAGCCACACGATTGTCTGTTTTAAATTGTTAGTTTATGTGAACAGCCTATCTTAAGATGATATAGTTTTATTCTGTAAACACGAGATAGAATCATTAGCTATTGCTTATTATGCAATAAGCAAAATATAGCTAAAGAAAAGATAATAGTATGTTGTTTTGTTTTTTAATGTAGCTGACAAGAGAAGTTACACATAAAAACATGTCCTTGGAAGTTGTATAAATACATAAAATAAGAGCTGTCTTAGTCTTTATGCAGTTTAATTTTGGATCACAGAATACCAAAGAACATACAGTGCATGCAACCAAGACATGTAGTTTTTAAGGATTCTAGTTTCTGAGGCTGAGGAGGCCAGGGTCAAAAGCCCTATAGTTGCTCAGGACTTTCCTGCTCTATTTTCTCACCCCAACACAAGTTTGGGGAATGATATATTCAAAGCTTGGCAAGTGGTATAAAGGAAATTTCACACGGGTAATTGCTCAGAACCTTAGAAACATGTGCACGTGGCCTAGCAAAAAGATGGTAAGACGAAAGGCTATAACAACAGAGGCAGGGAAGAAAGGGAAGAAGGATGTGATGAATCTGGGCTGAGAACTGGCTGATGCCTCTATGCAAGGTACCAGAAAGGACTCCAATGCAGACTTCTGGCTTGTGATGACATCATAGATACTTAGTGGAGAAGAATGGGAGAAGGGAGGATGGATGATGTGGGTCAGTGAACTATCTTGGGGCAGAAAGACGTAGGAGATATTAAGTCACATAGACAAGTAAAAGAGTG
>NW_004949099.1:12547514-12561222 GCF_000317375.1 Microtus ochrogaster | reverse complement strand
CACTCCTTCCAATGGGTAAGGGCTCCTATGGGGAGTCAGGGAAGTCTGTCATATTAAGTTTGGGCAGGAGGACCAAGTCCCTCCCCACTGTATTAAGGCCCAAACATGGTTTCCCACCATAGGGAGGAAATGGGCTCCAACAAGCTAGCTCATACACCAGGGATAGATCTTGGTCCTACTATTAGGGGCCCCTCAGATAGTGCAAGCTTCACCTCTGTCTCCCACATACAGAGGGCCTAGTTCGATCCTATGAAGACCTCACAGCTGTCTAGAGTTCATGATTTACCATGAGCTTGGTTCAGCTGTCTCTGTAGATTTCTCCATCATCATCTTGACCTCCATTGTGCATACATTCCCTCCTCCATCTCTGACTGGATTCCCAGAGCTCAGTCAGTGCTTGGTTGTGGATCTTTACGTCTGGTTCCATCTGTTATTGGATGAAGGCCCTATGATGATAGTTGGGGTATTCACCAATCTGATTACAGGGGAAGGTCAGTTCGGGCACCCTCTCCGTCATTACTAGTAGTCTTAACTGAGGTTAACTGTGGATTCTTGAGAATCCCTAACCCCATAGTGGCTCTCTATCAAGAGAACGCTTTCATTGCTCTCCAACTCTGCCCCTCCCCCTCAACCATTCTGTTCCCTTATGTTCTCAATCCCCTTTCCCTCCTCCTGCCTGCCTAGCCCCTAGTTTACCCAGGATCTCATCTAAATCTTCTTCACAGGATCATCCATGTATCCCTCTTAGGGTTCTCCTTGTTACCTGGATTCTCTGGAGCTGTACATGTAGTCTGGTTATTCTTTGCATTTTATCTAATAGCCACTTGTAAGTGAGTGCATACTGTATTTGTCTTTCTGAGTCTGGGTTACCTCACTCAGGATTATTTTTTTTTTTTTTAGTTCCATCCATTTGCCTGCAAATTTCATGACGTCATTGATTTTTACAGCTGAGTAATATTCCATTGTGTAAATGTCCCACATTTTCTTTATCCATTCTTCAGTTGAGGGGCATCTAAGTTGTTTCCAGATTCTGGTTATTATGAATAATACTGTTATGAACATTATTTAGGAAGTGTTTTTGTGGTACAATTGAGTATCCTTTGGGTATATGCCTGAGAGAGGTATTGAGATAGATTGATTTCCAATTTTCTAAGAAACCACCATACTGAATTTTAAAGTGGCTGTACAAGTTTGCACTCTTACCAGCAGTGGAGTGCTCCCCTGACTCCACATCCTCTCTGACATAAGCTGTTCTCATTATTTTTTATCTTAACCACTGTGATAAGTGCAAGATGGTATCTCAGAGTCATTTTGATTTGAATTTCCCTGATGATTAAGGATGCCGAGCAATTCCTTAAATGTCTTTTGGTCATTTGATATTCTTCTGACGAGAGTTCTCTGTTTAGCTCTGTACCCCATTTTTTAATTGGACTATTTTGTATTTTGATGTATAGTCTCTTGAGTTCTATATATATTTTGGAAATCAGCCTTCTGTCAGATGTGGGGTTGGTTAAGACCTTTTCCTCTTCTGTAGGCTGTTGTTTTGTCTTGTTTACCTTTGCCTTACAGAAGCTTTTTAGTTTCAGGAGGTCCCTTTTATTAATTATCATTCTTATTGTCTGTGCTACTGGTATTATATTTAAGAAGTGGTGTCCTGTGCCAATAAATTCAGGGCTACTTTCCACTTTCTCTTCTATTAGGTTCATTGTGATTGGATTTATGTTGAGGTCCTTGATCCACCTGGACTTAGAGTTTTGTGCATGGTGATAGATATTTGTATGTTCTTGTAGAAGCAAAAAAATTAAGTAAAAAAACTTTTATGAGAAGAAATAACAATCTTGATGGGTGTTAGAGCAGGATAAATATGTCATGCTTCAAATGGGTAATTAAAACATTTATAGCTATCACAACAGTGTTCTGTGGGTGTAGGTGGGGAGCTCACAGCATGAATCCTCTCCTAGGCCCTGAATCATCTTCAACTTGGGAATGCCTACTAATGATAGGGTTCAAAGTACAATACGATACATCTTTTTGTGTTTTATTTTTCCAAGAACATAAAGAGCTACCAAGGGTTGGCAGCTTACTTTTCAAGATCCAAGCAAATTTTAAAAAGAATCTCATTATTTATTGAGAGGTATATTAGGATGTGGACTGTAGTTACATTAATGAGAATGGAATTGATTGAAGGCATGGGAGTGGTTCGTTGTCCCAAGGAAAATCTGAGGTCCGTATCCAACAGGAACTAATCTGACTCTGATGAGCTTGAGACTGAGACAATACACACAGGGTACCACTCCTGGAATGAACGACCGCTATGTAAAGTTCTTTCTTTCTCTGTCTCCTCCTTTAGACTCCAAGTCCCTAGAAAGGAAAGATAGCATTTCAATCAGAAGTCCCCACTCTGGTTAGTAAAGACTTGACGGTCAGGATCAGGTAGATCCTTTTTTTTTTCAGAGAGAAACAGGTTATGGCATCAGCCAACAGAATAAAAGAATCTGTGCTGCCTCAAATCATAACCACTCTAAGCTTGCCCGGTGGTAACTGGATTCCTAGCATCTCTCTCCATGAGGAGTAAGATTTTCTTAAGAACATGACATGCTGGTGATAAACCACTAAACATTTCAGAAAAAGAAGACTACTCACTTTAAATGAATTGGCCTCCTACTAAAGTTCAAATATCAGATAATTTTATGTTTGGGTAGTTCAGGAAAAGATGAGGTCTTCTGTGTTCTCATAGATCAACAAATTAAATTCCAGAAGCACATCCACAGCCGACAGTTGAGATCTTGCTCCCATTAAGCCTATAAAGGAGTAAGCTCATTTCGTGTAAAGTGATGACGTTGATCCCAATGGATGGCTGAGAAGATGCCATGTCAGCCTCGAGACTCTGACCAGATGAATTAATCAGTGTGAAGTCCCATAAGTTGTTCAGCTGCAGATTTAAAGACTCCTCTTCAATGAGGATAGGGCAGTACATCAAATCCAGGATGATCTTAGTTCATCATTATTAATTACAGTTTTATGAACTAGGAGTGAAACAATTCATACAGACTGGGAGCCAGTCCATTTTATCTCATCAGGAAGAAGAAACTGATGGGCATCCAGCACCAGAAAGATTTCCACGTTCTAATAGAGACTGCTAGAGAGCTACTCATCTTTGTGTATGTCCCAATAGTCATCGATGTGATATAGCTAATCAATATTGGTAGAAAGAGCAATCTTACAGGCAGAGGAAAAAGTCTCTTACAGTCTACGCCTTGGGATAAGGACATTCCATTTCTGGTAAATTCTACAAAGATACTTTACATTTATATGATTATGGCCCATTTCTCTCAGCTTCGGAGCCACATTTAGAGGGAATACTTCCTAACAAAATGCACCTACATGAGGTGTTCACCAGACCATTAGTTTAAAAAAAAAGAGGGGGAGAGGAGGAATATGAATATCTGAAATGAAGACATCACTCAGTAGGCAGCATCAACCATTTCAACCATTTTAGATATCATTTGAGCCTGCCAGGAAATAGATGTGCAGCAGAGACAGAAAGCAAGGGCAATGGTAGCAGTTGTGACAGTGCGTAGCTTCTAGAAAGTAGAAGGGACAGCTCACAGAAGCATAGTATTAGATTAGATACCAGGTGCTATTTCTCCTTTGACATTTCCCCATGCCAGCGTAGCCTTTAAAAGGAGAAGCAGCACTGTAGAAAGTAAGGGTGATATTTCATAAATTCTAGTCTCCAATTACAGGCAGCACGATCTGCCCTGTAGCTCCTCATTTACTTAACAGTCATTTCTGCTGCCGCTGTTGCTGCTTCTGCTTTCTTTGTCTGAAAGCATTTGCACCCTATGCTGACTGGTGAGCTCAGGATCTTTGGACAGCCCAATCCAGAGATGACAAGCATACACTGTGACAGTTGGCTCCAGATTTTCCTATGTAGAAACTTTGCTAGCAATGACAGGAAACCAAATTTCTTCTAGAGGTACAAAAGGATACATTTAAATATCTCATGTTTAAATTTTATAAATTTAATACAATCTACAGAGTCGGGGTGGGGGGAAGGATGGTTCAGTCATTAAAGGGTCTGCCTATAGCTGTTAAAGCTTGAATCAGATCCCCAGAACCCAAATGAAAAAAATGGCACAGCAATGCAAGTCAGCACTCCTACCTAGTGCTACAGGATGAGAGACAGCAACAGAAGGGTCCCTGAAAACTCAGGGGTCAACTAAATCAGTCTTCATTGTGAGGCTCCAGGCCCGTGAGGGATCCCGTCTCAAGGGAATGGTGGAAGGTGCCAGAAGATCGGTGCTTCTGACCTCATCATACACACATGCAAATGCTCCCCATCATATGAAGATGTACACATAAAATAACTAACATACTAAATAAATGATAATATATAAGATCTTTACAAACAAATCCTCTCGACGATGAAGAGAGTATCATATTCCATATTCATACCACATATCAATAAAGTAAGACAGCATCTTTCTCATGTATCTTAAGCTATTTTCTCAGTTCACAGTGTGCGTGTCTAGACCGATAGGATAACTTATTCTACTGTAGAAGCAGAATTTAGTTTATAAAATATATGAAATTACATAAATCAAATCAGCAAATGTTTTCATCACAGAATTATCCCAGGAAGACACAACAGTTTGGATGCTCAAGGAACTTAGAATTCAGCTAGGGAAACAAATCCCTGCAGCGTGTCCCAGTCACCAGGATTCAGAGAAGCACAGGTTCATTAGCTGAACTTGAAATACCATAGCATGTATAAAGGTAATTTGAAAGAAACTTTCTCAGGGTGTAATCTCACTCACTAAACCATAGAACCATGGCCAATCCCTTATACAGGCACAGGTTTCCCTCTGAAAACCTGAAAAAGGGATATGGCCTTGTTTTGTTTACTAATGAACTTAGCAGGTTGGGATGAAAACAGCTGTAATGAGGAGTCGCTTTAAAACACTATCAATAATTTGGAAATTATTGAGATTTCTTATGTCTCATAAAGGAACTTTTACTACTCTTTATCATCTAACCTTTATAAAAATAACAACTAATAGATTTTTAAGTAATAAAAATACAGTAAAAGAGAAAGTATATAAGTAATAAATAGTTCATATTCTTAAATAAGTGCATATTATTTGGTGATTAAGTCAAGAAGAAATAGCACCGAGGATGCTGTTTGTTTGTTTTTTTCCCTTAAATAACAATTTGGAAACACAGTGTATTCATGGGACTGAATACATTAAAGCTATCAAAGTCAGTATCCTCTTATAATGTTCTAGGATTCACAGGCCAGCCCTTGTAAACTAAAGAGCAGCTCCACGGCCTGCGGGTTCTAAGCCAAGGCACCACATACAACTTCTGTGATATAATTTATTCCAAGACAGAAGTTTTACATCAGGAGGTCAGTCTGGCCATCATCACTCTCACACACAATTACAAAAAAAAAATCACTAATTCTCATGATTATAGAGGCTGACTAATACTAATTGGGGATCAAGTTTAATCTTCAAAAACACACAATAGGAAAAGCTCCATGATGTAAGACTGAAGGACATATAGTCACATGAATTAAATTAAATAGCTTAGCATTCTCTACATATTCTGGTGATATGTTTATATTTAATATCTTCTTTTTGTTAAAAAGAACACAGTCATTTTATGGAATGAGTAAGAACAAATAACATACAACATGCCTATAACTTATGCCAGTATGATTTTCACGGAGAGGTGGTATGTAATAAAGCTCACACCTAACCCGGTGGATTTAAGTAAAAGAATGCTGCTGTGAAATTATTAATTACTGAAAGGCATGGATATATTTTGTTTACCTCTCTGTTGGAGCTACCTGATTATGCAAGCACTCAAAAATAGCATAGAGATAGGAAAAGAATAAGCCGAGAGCGTCAAAGAAATTATGGGTGTCCCAAAAGAAAAAAAGTATAACTAGAAATGAAGACCATGGGGTATTAAACTGGGATGCAAGCCTCAAGCAGAATGTTAATAACCAGGAATGTTCTAGATTGGTGGAATGTGACGGCTGAGAGTGCAGATACAACAAAAGTCGGAGGCGTTCCCTCTGTCTAGAGGACCCTGGTGATGTTTGACTTGGTCCTTGTAACCCAAGAGTTGAAACAGACCTTGGCTATGTTGTGACATGCTGTGGGTGCCAGGCAGGCTATAGATACAAACTGAGTGTTAGAGAAGCCATCATCCATGCCTGGGCTCAGAGTGAGGAAAGCATGGAGACCCTACAGAGAGGAAAATGCTTTCTGTGCTTTAGAAACAATGTGTACTCTGACCATCTTTATGGAAATGAGTTAGAAGAGGTTGGAAGTGCGATAGTTCAGAAGTGCATCGTGGATGAGGAGGGATGATTTCCTAGTTGGGATATTTGCAGTGGTGGCAACAGAGGCCAAGAGCTGACTCTGAAGCGAAAGCAGCTCTGATGCCATGATCATGGACTAGAGATTAAGGAATGAAAGACAGTTGCATTTTCAAGATTATATTCTGGATTTAGTTGGAATTTCTAACATGTAACTCTATGTATATGTCTCAAATAAATCATGTATATTTTATTCATAAAAATTAAAAAATGCAAATGGAAAAAAATCATTGCAGTTCCTATCACCCACAGCCACTTAGACCTTCCCTCAAAAGGAAGAGCAATACCGTGTATTCTGTAATGCTTTAAATTGTGTAAGGTATACAAAAACACACAAGGATGTCATTTTATAAATAAGACTAAGCAAAGCATTAATAGCATAATTTCCTGAGTTGTAAATTAGCATGAACAACTTCCTCCATCAATAAACACAGACTTCCATCAGTAGTTCGGCAGCTATACGCCTAGCATTACATTTCATAACAAAACTGCATGACCAAAGTCATTCATTTTTTGGATCTTCACATTATTTCATTTTTGTTCTGAATCTCAAATAAATATGCTACTATATGCTTAGATTCTTGTTATAAATGGGCTTCCTCAAACCCCGTGCAAGGTCCTGGAGGTCCAGTTCACAATCTATTGCACATCTATGCAACATGTTAGTTGCTGGAAGGTTGTATGCAGAAAATCTTGTTGCACCTTTTCTAATTAATAAGGGGACATAAGGTCACAGAACTTTAAATAGCTTGGTCCAAAGTTGCATAAATAATAAACAACGGGATCAGATCATGTATTCCCATCTCCAATACATAAGACAGAGCTTTTCCTTTCAAGAAACCCCTGCTGTGAAACAGAGTCAAGGCTGGATGGCCCCTCTCTTCCACTCATTTAAATAACTAAGATTAAAGACTGAGAAGTTTGGGGAAGTCACTAGGGATGATAAATCTTAAAGCATGTTCTTCATATAGTTGGTTTATCTAAGCACCTATGTCTATCACGGGCAGGGTAATCTGAATGGGAAAGAGACCTTAGTTATGAATTAGGCAGAGTTAGAAACTGATGCTTGCAGAGGTCAATGAGGAAGAAGTGTGAGTGCTGGGCTGCTTCTCTGCAGTGCTGTCCTACTCATGGCTGAAATAAAAGCTGGATTTCAGGTCCCACAATGCCCAGTCATTAAAGACACAATGAACCGTATGGATTAATCATTTTAATACTCTAGCCCTTGACACTGGCAAATCAAACCACACATGGCTGGGAGGAGGGACATGGGATCAGATTTTGTTTGTTTATGGGGACAAAAACATTTGGAAAAAAAACATCGCATCAAAGGGTTCAGTGGCAGAACCAACTATGATTAGATCAAGAAATGGCGATATGTTTTGCCTGGTTAATAAACAGATCAGAAATTCTGCAACCATAAGGATATTTGGAGGACAAATCTAACTTGAATTTTTAAATATCTCCATCTGATAGCACCCTCTCCACATAAAGTATTGCGCACGCTCTTGGTCTCTCATCATTAGCACATGGAATCCCATCCTCAAGCTTAGAAGTGGTGCTTTTGTCTTTGTATATTTGAAGATTTTAACACTTGTATAGTAGGAATTTGAAAAGAACAAAACATACCACAGTGTTAAAGCTTTAAATCAAACACAAACATCTCTCACATTAAACCTAGTGTAACCATTACACTTTTCAGTTCTGAATTAGATTCAATTATACTGAATGCTTGAGCATCATTTTGTTAATATTTTTCCTTTCCCTTTGTGACGCCATGGATAGAACCTGGGGCTTCTGGGCAAGAGTTTTCCCTCTGAGCTTTCCCTCCAACAGCCATTATGATAATAATTCCTTTTTAATAAGCCATTTGTTTTAAATAGTCAAATTAGACCTTGAGAAACATCTGATATTTTTCGTGTGCACCCCTCAAAAGGAAAGACAGTGGCAAAACGTTTAAAGAAATGTTTGACTCATAGGAGGTGAAATTAAGTCAAATGTTTCCACAGCCTTGCAGTAGGAACTTAACATCATATCTCAGACTTCTGATTAGACATGTGAAGGCAAATCTATATAAAGCATGTGCACAAGGAGCCAAGGCATGTGCAATCATCACATTTACATTGCTCACCAACAGAAACTGCAGGGACCCTATGACTTTATCATTAGTAATATAGATTAAAGGAACCTGCCGAGGTATGGAAAGTGTATTTTAATCAGAGATCTTTGGTGGCCCAAATATCTGAGTTCCTAGTTTCTATAAATATAATCAGCTTCCCTGGTCTTCACATCTCTCTCCCAGCATCTCCTACCTTGTATAATTAACTGGGTAGATTCTTTGCGCTTTGTTTTTATGAGGATTCATTCGCAATAACAGAAAAATGCACAAAAATGTCCCAGTTATTAAAACCGCCCAACCTCAAGTTTGACAAAGGGTGGTGCTTCTTTTCCTTTTTAAATTTAAACAGGTTGGAGGAGCAATCACTTTCTACAATTTTAGAAGAAGCATTTGAAAGAGTCATGGTCCCAGATCCATCCTTCACAGGCATGGGTCCAGGCTGTTTATGATGGTGGGTAATGCATCATGCGCTGGCAAGAAAGTAGAGCGAAGAGATCAATCCCAATGGGATTTTTATTAGCCACAATGAACTGTTGCCTTCGAGGGCAATGAGAAGCTCTCAGTGGCATTCTGCACAGAGAGGCCATTGCATAGGCCCATGTGCCTCTTTAAAAGCCACTCTGGCTTCAACATGGGTGGGAGGCTGAGAAAAGTGCATCAGCGGGGAGCAGGTGGGAGAGCCAGAAGCAGTCCAGTTAGAGTTAGAAGAATGGCCATGTGAATCAGGAGGAGAGAGATTTGGAGGGCTAGTGATAATTTGAAATGTCAGATCACTTGAGTTACCTCAGCACAGAGCGGAAGCAGTGATGGGGGGGGGGGTATTTGCCCACATTGTTGTAGAAGTGATCAGTCTCTACCAACTTGAACCACAGGAAGAAAAGCTGAGGATCTAACTGGTGTGGAAGGAAATGCTGAATTATTCTTAATAGTTTATTTGTTACGTATGTAGTGTTCTAAATGAGGAGCTTGGAGATTGGGGTTGTGTTTCTTGAATTTTGATCATCTACCATTAGATATATCTCATCTTGTTGTGGGCTCTGGGAATAGTGACTGACACTTAGAATATATTCAGAACTTGTCTCACTTTCCTTATCATGTGATGGTTTAAAGAAGGGAACTGACACAGGGTTAAAACTGAACCCCACAGCATCTCATGCTCCAAACTGCAATTTATTTGAGGGCTTCTGGAAAAGGCAACCTGTAGTTAGTTACAGATATGTATAAAACACCCACTCATTCACCTTATTGCAATGTTGAGAAAACTATTTCAACATACTTTTATCCTTTTCCATCAGTACAAAAGCCAGTCATTTGAATGAATTACAAGTTGAAAGAATCAAAACATGGATGGCATCCCCAACAAGGGGACGTACTTCAGACATCCAATGGTGCTCGAAGAAATAGTGATTTGTTATGTGTCAGTTGGTAAGGTTTTACGCACAGTTGAGTGTTACTATTTCCAGAAAGACTAAGAAATACAGTGAGCAGGTATGGGAAGTAAGGAGGTGGGTAAAAGTGCCCATTCATTCATTCATTCATTCATTCACTCTTCCTTTCTTTAGGTAGGTACGTGTGTGTGTGTATGCATGTGTGCACACATGTGCCTGTGGGTGCATGTAGGCCAGAGGTTCTGACTTTTTACATGAGTGTTGAAGATTTGAACTCAGGTCCTCATGCTTGCATGCTAAGCACTTTTCCTACTAAGCTGTTATCTCTTAGGCTCACAAGGGCATGTGTCTTTGTAACCATAGCCAGGTTCAAGAAAACTTACATTAATGGTGACATAAAGTACAACATCTTTGTGTAAGATATTAAGAATGATCTAAAATATCATTGCTCAAAAGATAAGAACTGGTAAATATTTCCATTGCAGTGGTTATGGCATTGAAAACCAGAGTGTGGAAGAGCTGAGTCTGTGGAATTGTGCGTATCCAGTGTTTGAGATCTGGTGATATTATTGATTGGATATTGATCTTGGCCACATCACCAAATAGCACTGAGTCACAGCTTCCAAAACAGAAATGAAGTTTGTAATGGCTACTTCAGTAGACACAGTCAGGCATATCTCCATCACATTTTTTGCATTATTTTTTTTCTTTTTTGGCACCTTTATTCTCCCATTAAGGACTGTGTGGTTTCTTAATCTGTTCCCCGATCTTCCAACATGCTCACAGGAGCGTTTGTCAGCAGAGAATAGTAGTAACTATCATTAAATGAAAGTGGGCAGAAACTGCCTGCCCTTCCATCACAGTGCAAGTCTGGTCAGGAGCACAGGTGGAGAGATGGCATCAGGGAAAGGATAGAAGAAAGCAGCCCTAGCAAAATCAATGTGATCTTCATTCAAAGAGAAAATATAAATTCCCATAAACTGGCTCCTGAATGGCAGAACAGTGTTGTTTGGAGTAAATGACATTTCTGAAGAGTTGAAAGGATGGAAGATATAATGAGAAGATTAAGTACACAAGAATATCTTCCCAAATATGCTGGATCCTAAATAAAAATAGACAAGCATCCAATGGTCATCCAACTATTTCCCTGAATGCATCTCTGATCTCATGTTAATATTCTCCAGTAATCACAGGGGTTTGCAGTTAGTTGTGGAGCCCTGCCATTGGCTAACTCTGTCCTTGTCCCTGTTCTGAGACTTTGAATTTCAGTGTGTGACATAAGACCATGCAAAGTGATGAAACACAAAACGGTACTGCCAATATTACCACTCGGGAAAGATGAGCCGGTGCAGAAGGCACATTTCTTTTCTCGTTGGTAAAATGTACTTGGTCACTATCTTTCGTTCCTTTGTGACTGCAGATATGAGTCTAAGCTTTACAAATGCTGTTGCTTTGTGGGAAATAGAGTGTTGTGTTAGAGAAAATTACACAGAAACTCTTACTTGGGAGCAAAAGTCAAACTAACTTCATCTTATATCTCCACAACACTCAAGTGAAGAATAAGTGTTACAGTTTTTTGAGTTCTAACTAAAGTTAAGAACGTCTTTCAGTAGAAAATGCAGACAAGAAAGACGCTGTTGTGGGAAGGTCAGCACCATGTGTAATTTCAGCACCAATAGGAATTAAAGATATTTTCCTATCAATTTATACAACTTTTCTCTGTCACCATAGAATATTGCTCCTTATCATCTCAACCGAATTATTTATTTTTATAGTATATATGTGTGTACACAGTATATATGTATACTATCAGCTCATTAATAAGAGTTTATTAATAAGTTGCTAGTCAGCACATATATTTGCATATAATCATGAAATATTACTTATGCAATTGTTTTAATTTATGATACAATATGTTCTACTGAATTTGGGTGTATATGTGTGGCATGCATGCAGGTGTGCAAGCTCACAGATGGGTGCAGATGTGTGAGTATGTGTGTATTCAGCGTGTGTGTGTCTGTGTGTATTTGTGTGTGAGCACACACGTGCACACATATACAGAGGCCCAAGGTTGACATCGGGAAGCTACTTTCATGGTTCTATGGCTTTCCATCTTATCCACGGAAGCATCTTCTCTCAACTGAACTCAGAGCTTGCTAGTATGGCAAGTCTAGCTAAGTAGCTTGCTCCAGGGAACCCCTTTCTCTGTCTTCCTAGAACTGTAAATGGACTTTGTGCTGATGCAGCTGGGTAAAGATACTGAGTCATCACCCAGACCTTACCCTACTAGTCTTTCAAGAAGATTCATTTTGATGAGACCCATAGATTTTTACCAGATTTCCACACTCCAAAGGCTGTTAAGACCATCTGACCTAAAGGAAATTAATGATCTAAAAAGCTGTTTAGTGTGTGTGACAAACACCTCCCCGTGTTATTCTGTTTTGTCTGAAAGTACCAAATACAGAGTCTTGCAATTGCAGGGCCTGCTCAGAGGATTTTCTTCTTTCAAAAAGATAATACCATTATAATTTAGTAATTAGCTGCAAACATAGGTCTTTTATTAGGTAATTCTGAATCATAAATACTCCAAGTTTCTTGAAAAGAGTGATTACATTTGATTTCTATCAAAGTGACTCTGACTTCAGAAGAACAAAAAAAAACCTTGAAGACTATTTTTTAAGTATAAATTCCATTGTGTAAAGGAGGAAGAGATTTCTTTGAAGCCATATATATGACTGACAAATCTGAATGAATTCTCAGAAATAAAGCACGGCCACTGTGAACATTACCCAAAATTGATGTAAGAGCTGAAGGATGAGAGAACAGAAAATATTGGATACATTTTTCACACATTCTTCCAGGAAACCAAAGACAAGATAACTGAACTACACCAGAACAGGTTATATTTTACTCAAAATTCAGTAAGCATCCGCCACAGAGAGAGCAAATGCATTTTGTCTTGAGCTCTTTCTAATCTATTGCCAGACAGTGTCAAAAGTACCTGGTGACGAGAGTGCAATATGGGCGAAGGGTAAGTGTGTCCTGGGTAGCAGAGGGAGGAAGCACAGCACACATTCAGAGGATTTGCCCCTCCAGGCCACTTATACCAACAGCATAGTGCTAGGGAGATGGTCCCTGAGCCTCTTAACAATAGAGAGTTAAACTGAAGAAACAGGAAAAGCATAATACGTAATTAAAAGTACAAGACTATAGTTGCTGATGTTGGATGCCTCCGGGGAAACCACTTAGGAGTGCTTTGAGAAGTAACAATGGTTAGAGTAACAACAGCAGTGTATATATGCCGATTATTTACAATTAGCCCAGTTGTGTGTTAAGAATTTATGGGTGACAATCCATTGAGCTGATGAAAACAGTTCAGGTGGTGGCTGCTATTATCTCCAGCCTAAGAATGGAAGAAGGAGCTGGCGATAATGCACATGCCCCCATATCAATACGGGATATCTGGGGAGCTGGCTTTAAGCCACGGATGCTCCAACTCCAGAGCTTTTTATGTAAGCCATCAAAACATATGAAAATACTCTGTGATGATAAAAGTTGATTCAAGACTATTCTTTTTCTTTGAAAGACTCAAGTAATGGAGAACCGCATTGATTTCAGTTTAACCCATGTAACATTGGCAGCGAAACTTCAAAAGGGAATGGATTAGTTGTAGGAATCCCATCGACTCCTGGTGTTTGTTGTTCTTCAAAGACAGAGTTTGTTCTCCTTGTTGGCTTTTGCTTTTGTTTTCAGGAAGGTTAATGCAGTTTTGATAGAAACAAGAACCAAATGCAAATCTTTCCAGTTAAG
>NW_004949099.1:12524978-12547149 GCF_000317375.1 Microtus ochrogaster | reverse complement strand
CACACACACACACACACACACACACACACACCAAATCTAATTGAGCTTAAAAACCAAGTTTCTTTGAAGAGTTTGAAAAACAATTATCCAGAGTCTCTGCCTCCCCAAAGTACGGAATAAGACTCTCTTATCTGGTGATGGGGAGAATAGAGATTGGACACAGACGTGGAGTGGATTGTTGTGAGCAATTAGTAACAGAACACACACTTGCTGTTAATTTTTTGACATTTTAAAAGTTCCTTTAAAAACACATAGCCTCCATGCAGATTTCACAGATGTTAACATTTGCCCACATCTGCCTTCACTATTTTTCTTTTTGAGAAAACAAGAATTATATATTTTTTCTCTTTTAAACTACAGAATATCAAGATTCTAACTTGATATTTTTTGAGACGAAGCCCCAGAAAGTCCCAGAGACATCAACTTTTATGGTAATAGCTACAACAAGGCCAAGTCAAATATGAATCCAGTTGCTGTATCCATGCCCCAGGAAGAAGAGTGACAAATGAAACTCACTCTGCATACATGGCACACCAGAACTTGGGGGACACGGGGACAGTGGGATTTCAATGCAGCTCTGTCTTGTTCTGGGACTGACCAGGACAGAGCGAGTATTACCCCAGGTCATATTCTTCAGAGTTCTTGCTTTATATATTAGAGTATGGCACTGCAGAAAAATGAGATTGTCCAACAAACAGTCCAGACCCAGTCATCCAGCCATTATGAGCACTTACTCTCTGCTAGACACAATGCATCAAAAACACAGAAAAGGCCAAGGGTGTGGCTTTGGCAAACCCCTAGAAGTCATATAAAAATTCAGGTGTGGCAGAACATGTCTGTAAATCTAGTACTGGGGAGAAAGAGATAGGCAGATCCTTGGAGTTCACTGGCCAACAAGTTTATTCAAATGGTGAGTCTAGCCAAAATGATGAGCCAAAGATTCAAAGAGAGACTTTCCCTCAAAATAAAGAACAGCAATAGATGTTGACACATGGGCATTCATACACACAATCTCATATACACACATGAATACATACATACACCACAGACACAATAAATACACACACACACTACCAATAACCCCACACAGTGCAAGCCACCCAGTAGTTGGCTGGATGCTTTCACTAGACCCCTGCACATGAATTCCATGCCTTCTTCCCTAATAACAGAGGGTTTCGGGAGCATCTCCTACATCACTCCATCACCACCTAGCACCAATGTGAAGCTCGAATTAACACATTCTGCTTGTATACTAGTCACTCGTGACTCATTTGGTGATGACGGTCTATGTACCCATGCACTAGCCTAGAAGCCTGAACAAGTGAGCTGCAGCAACTGTTCCCTTAGCTTGCTGCTCTCTTTTTTTCACCTAAAGGGCAGGGCCAACGAAGAATTGATGGTTATAAGACTCACCTTCCCTGTTTCATGTTGCCGGAAGAATGGCAACAGTCATTTATTCTGTACATACCCAACACCTCCATCCTCTAGACACTGTTCTGGTCTTACCCTGGGAATGATTAACATAAATAATATGCATGTTATTTGCAGCATAGTGGGAAACAGAAGACACTTAAAAAATGATTAGTAGATAAGTAGGCAGTGTGTCTGGGGATGGTAAGTAAGTACCAAGGAGAAAAAGAAGGAAAAGGAAAAATAGGAGTAGCAGGGAAGCCCACTCTGATTGGGTATTATCTAGGCAGGACCAAAAGAAACAAGGGTAAGAGGTCCAGTGAGAAAAATAGCATTATAAAAGTATTATATGAAGTCTCAGGGCCAGTGTTCAGCTTCTCCAAGGTCAGTGAAATAGGCCTGGATGAGCAGGCAGAGTTCTTAATAGAGGTCAGCCCGGACCTGACAGAAGGCTTTTCAGACAATGATAAAACTATAGTTTAAATTTAGTTTCAAGAATGTGAAGGTACGTGTAACAAAATGATTTGAAACATCAAACTTTCAGAGATAAGATATGTGAGCATTTGAGGATTTTTATGGGAGGGAAAAAAATCGGATTTGATGTGAAGTCTGACGTTGTGACTTGAAGGTATCTGTCCAGGATCAACTGTCCACAGTGCTATGGGACATTAAAGTATAATCTGAGGAGATCTCACTGGAATCATTTCAGTGTTGTTCACCTGAAGATTTCATGGGCTCAGTCCAAAATAGAATCAGGGTTAAAGCAGCATTTCAAACGAGGCACCCTGGTGACTGACATCTGTAAGCGTTTTGGAGTATAAGAGCCATCAACGAAACCATGAGAGGGACTCTCAGACTGTGCTCTGTGCCAGGAAGGAATGAACATGGGGAAAAGGTGAGAAACGATGTTGGTGAAGATCTCTGAGAACAGGAGTCTGTAGTAGCATTTAGATGTCTATACAATTGCTGTACTAATGCAATGTGGATTTTCTGTTTGAGTTCTTTAACCACTACTTGCATATCTGTGAGCTCATTCTATAATCTCAATCCATAAAAGGATCTTTAAAACAAGGGCGGGTCAGGGAATCAAAGAACTAAATGGCCTGTCCAAGAATACTGAGCTACTCAGTGATAAAGGCAGGATTCAAGCCAGTGTGGTTTACTTCACAAGCCTATGGTCATAACTATTAGACTGAGGGAGGTCAAATAATGAAATATGAGAAAGAGTGGATAAGATCAAAAAGGCCCTTAAATGCCTTCCTTTAAGATGAAGAGTTTGGAATGTGATGGAGTTGCCTTAACAAAATTTATGGAAATGAATTTATGGAAATGATCAGATGTGGTTTTTAGCATAATCTTTCTGGTGGGAGGAATACAGACAAGAAGCGAGAGATGAATTCAGATAATAGCAAAGATAATGCCTTAACTCAGCTCTGCTGGAAAGGGGGGCTTGAGACAAGGGTGAGCCTATTGATGTCTGACTTGAGAGGTCTATTCCTTATGGTAGTGTGTTGGCTACTTTTCTCTCTTATATCACAATTTAAGAGAAGACATTGGTTTTGGTTCATGGTTTCTGAAAGTCCATCCATCACAGTTGGGAAGGCACAGCAGTGTGGAGCAGCAATGTCCACAGGAGTGTGAGGTGTGAGCCATTCACACACGACAAAGCAGAAAAGCAGGCCAGAACCAAAGTAAATGCAGGCTTCAAGGGCCCATCTCCAGACACCTATTTTTGTGAGACAAACCCTATTTACTAAAGGTTCTTCAGCCTTAATAAAATGTCCCATTTGCTAAGGAGCAAGTATTCAAAATATGAGCCTGTGAACTATTTCAGATTCAAACCATAGCATTCCGCCTCTAGCTTCCAAAGATTTAGAGTCACCTCATAATCCCACCTCCAATTAGTCCATCATTAAAGTCCCCAAAGTCTCTACAGACACTCCAAGAAAACTCTTATCTGTGGACCCTAGCAATTTCAAAACACAGGTTATGCAGATCCAATATAGGACACAATGTATATAATAATATAAATATCTACTTGAAAAGGCGATGGATGAGAACATAACAAGTGAATATTGCACCAATTTAGGACAAACATTAGCTTCAGAAGATGTGTACCCAGTGACTGTGCCACTGGATAGCATGGTATGTGGTCCACTAAGCTTGCTAACCCATTTTCCAGTCCTGACCTTTGCAGTATAGGTAACCTCTCTCCTATCAGTTTTATGTGGTACCTAAACCGTGCCCAGGAGATGACCCATTTTTCTTGTATCTTCAACTTCCTTGGATCTGTGTTTTCACTTAGGATCTATCTGCAGAGCTTACTCATTTCTTCCTGTAATGAATTTGACTTCACAACACATTATGTAGCTCAGGATGTTTTCTCTGAACATTTGTGTAAAGACCCTATGCCTCTGCTACTCTTGAACTTGGATATCTGCAAAATCGAGATTATGTGAACAATGCCAAGATTTGCATCCAGTTTACAACGTTTCTCCCCTCTTTTATGGCTACAGCAGCCACTTCACTCTTAGGTGGCTAAATCCAGAGAAAATGCCTCCCCACATGGTCTTTTCTCGCAGGGTATTCTTGAGTTTCTCTTCAGGTACTCTTCAAGGTAAAGAATTTCAAATGAATAGTTATTTTCATTTTTTGGGACCTTCGATATGAGGGAGTTTCACTTTCAGAGGATCTTGCAATTGTTCCCAAGCAAAGTAAGTGGTTTTACTTTCACGGCATTATTTTATTATTTATTTTCGTTAAGTGTTTGAGAGTTGCATACATGCATATAAGGTATTATGATCGAATCCACTTTCTATTTACTTCCCATTCCTCCTCTATCCCCTGACCACTTTTCCCTCCCAGTTTCATGTACCTTTTTGACTCACCGAGTTCACTTACTGTTGATCATATATACACATAGGTAGGACTATTTACTGGAGCACATGTAGCCTCTTAAGGGCTACACCCCTGAAGGAAACTCAATTCCCTCTCTCAGGATCCATCAATTGCCAGTGTCTCATTAGCTAGGATTGAGACTTCAAGATCCTCTCCCACATCCATGGTGACATTTTCGGCTGACTTGATATTGTGTAAATCTTATGAATAGAATCACAACCACTGTGAATATTTATGTGCAACATCCTTGCACATATATATTTTCAATAAGTGCTATTTCATCGAAGACATCCATAATCTGCCTCAATCTGGCTATTACAGCCTCTTACCCTCTTCTGTAATTCTGAGATGTGGGAGGGAAAGGAGCATGATGTATGTATGTATGTATGGAGCTATGTACATATCATATTTAGAACTGAGAATGTCAGTGTCTTACTTTCTGCACATTTGCCAGTTTTGGGTCTCTGTATTAATTTCTATCTGTTGTTAAAAAAAAGCTTCTTCTTTGATGAGTGTTGAGAGATACTAACTGATGGGCATAACGAATAAAGATAAGAACTTGGGAAGCAACATAATACTATGTGGATTTAAAAGAAGAATAGTGTTGGGTTCTCTTTCAGAAATTATAATCTATCTAACAATGGATTTATAGACCAATTAATGGTACTAGGCATGAGTACTGTCTTGTGCCTACAGACACAACACAGAAAGTGGTTGCTTTCTCCAATAACATTTGTGCCACTATTGCACTAGTGGGTAGGTCTTTCCAAGATAGCCACTATTATAGCTCTCAGGGTTCACTTTGAGGTAAGAATGTTGATTACTTTTCTCCCTGGGTGCATGAATAGAAACTTTCAGCAATTAGAGATAATGTTTTCAGCTCAGTATCAGTTTGATTTTCCCATGCCCTGTAACTTAAGCATATGTCTTCAGCAATGGGTCTTCCTACCAAGTTCTGAGGTCAACCAATAACAATGGCAATTCATGACGCTCATTTCTTTAACAACTACAACCATTTTGGCAAAACTTCTGTTGTTCATATTAAATATAACCATGTTTCTTTCCTATCCAAATAGTTTAATTCTTAAATCATCCTGCAAAGATTTTTAGCTCCTTGTTTTCATTGCAAAACTTACTAAAAGCATGGAGCGATAATATTTCTATAGCCTGAGTGTTTTGCTGGCTTGAACTTTCCTTTGCCAAATAAATTAACTCATTACTTTAAAATCTAGATTAATTTATGTTTTTATACATTCTCAAACTATAACCATGTTAGCCATTTTTTTTTTTAGAATCGTTTTAAAATAAGAAACCTCATGAGCATTGTCATTGCTGTTTGTGTTTTTATTGTCATCCTGGCCCTCTGAACTACCACCAGAATCAGTCATTCAGTTTTGCTTATACTGCTAGAGCTTCCTTAGTCTGTGTCTCCAAACTTTCACCAACCAGTTCTGAAATATCACATAGTCAGACTCATCACAGTAATGATCCTAAGACTTCGTACCACCTTTCAGTATTAGTTTTTTTTTTTCTCATTGATATGCATGACATAAGAAAGTTAAAGGAAGAAAGCTGTGCTTTGGCTCACAACTTCAGAAAGACTTCTGTTCAACATGTCAGAGAAGGCAAGGCAGCATGTATGGGTTTGTCTTTATCCATGGAAATGTTGCTCAGTCACTATTTACATGCTGGGGATAGGAACCAGAAAAATTGGGCAGATCCAGCAATGAGTAAAACCTTCAAAGGCACAGTAAACTAGTGATCTACTTCTACAAGCCAGGCTCTATCTCCTAAAGGCTCCATTACTTTCAAAACAGTTCCGCAATCGGGAAACTAAAGATTCAAACCATAACAGATGTTGAAAGTAAAGAAATAATTAAATATCATCAGACTGAATAACAGCCAGCGCTATCCCACTCTATTTCCTGTAAGCAGTCAATGTAAAAATGTAAGTGGAAGGGTCTTTAGAGCTAGGGCTACTATTTTGATGTGGGAAGATTATCCAAACTGTTGTAGAAACCCTATACTGAATCACAAGAATGAGGCAACTGGATACACCTGTCTCTGAGCCGTTATGAAGGCCAAGAAGGGGGATAACTTAAGTCCATGAGTTCGAGACAAGCCCCAATAATGTAGAGAAACATGCACCCCTGAAGGAGAGAATGAAAGGAGAGGGGAAAAAGAAAGAGAGAGATAGTATTCAAGTGGGTTTATGCCACCTACAGAAGGGGAGATGGTCCAACCACTGAAACACAGACTGGAATGAAGCCATCAAAGTCAGAGTGACACCAGCTGTCAGTAGCTGAAATAGGCAAGACATAGACCCAGCTTTAGAGCACCAGAAATGATACAGGTTTGGTGACATCATGGTTTTCATTCTAAGATGCCCAGCTTCAAGAGTTGAAAGCATTGTGTTTTTAGCCACCAGGCAGTACTTTGCTGTAGCCACCCTAAAAAAACAAACATAACACAGGAAGAACGAAAACAGACACACGGGGTGACATCATACTTAGTTGGCCAGTCTTGTACAAAAGAAAAAAATGGGATCTGCGTTCAATATTCAGGACCCACATGGTAAAATTAAACAAACAACTCCTGAAAGCTGTGCTACATACATCACACACACACACACACACACACACACACACACACACACACACACATACACACACACACACACACAAATAAATGTAAGTTTTTTTTTTAAAAAAAGCATTCAAACTATATGCTCAAGAGTTCGAGGGTGACTATGCATAAATTATGCTTCAATAAAAAATTAATTTAAAACTTAAAGGGAACACTGAGGTCTTGCCTGTAGACTTAGAATGATAGACTCACCTGTTAAGATAGATAGGTCTACCCATCTTAATCAGATCCGCCCCACCCCTTCATCCCCTGCTCTGAGCACTTGGTAGAGATCAGCAAGCATTTCTGTATTAAGTGTACATAGGGCTGTGATCCTCAACAAACCCATGCTCCTTTAAGTGGATCAGCCCCCACTTCTTAGGTGAACCACAGATCTCAGTGGACATTACACCCCATGGCTCAAGAGCTAGTGGGCTCTCCCCATTCCAGGCCAACCTTTCATTAGGAGAAGCAAGCCATAAAGCCAGGCAGGAGTATTGCGGTGTGACACAGCACCACTGCCTGCATTAGGCCAATTTTCCACTTATGACAGCCGTAATAGCACTAAAAGCCAATAAAAGCAGTCTGTTCGTTCAAAGATCAGCTTTTATGGCTTATTCTAAATATTATCAAGTGAATCAAGAGCTGTCATTAGTGTCTAAAAAGCCTTCATACCTTGTAAGCAAACAGTGGGACTTTGACAAATAATCATTAGAACGCCCAAGTGAAGCCAGTGCTGGGAGAGAAAAAAAAAAGTCAAATAATAGATATTTCTGTTTACAAAAGTCATTAAAGTCATGTTGGTGAGTTTCAGAATAAACAAGATGAATTTATATGTAAAATGATATAGTATCGATTTCAATAATTCCAGTAGTTTGGGGAATTTCGTTTCCAGAAAGCTAAAGGTTTTGGCTGTTGTATGGGTTCTAAGCTTCCCCAATGCACTGGGGAAAGAAAGGAAAGTCTGATAAACTGATGAGGGTTCGGGCAGCATTGATGACGACTCACTAAAAGGAAATGTCAATAGTGGATTCTATTAGTGTTCGGTGTGGCTGTTCAGGCACTGCATGTTAACTGAAATGTTTTAAAGAGGGTTCTGGAGAAGGAGGGAAATAAATGTACTAAAACCTCGTTGACTGCGATTCTTTCCTTGAAGATGGTTACATGGGCTATAATTTAATTAGGCAAGATTATAAGCTATCAAACCAAAAGGTTGACCATTGTTTTTCTGGAGTTGGCCAGACCATAAATATTTTTAACTTTGCATGCTGGGCTGCTGTCTTCTGTCACAACTTTTCAGTTCTGCCTTATGAGATGAGAACACAGCCAATATGGAACGAGCGTGCCTGTGCTCTGGCAAAATTTAATTTAGGAAAACAACTCAGTAAGCTGCACTTGGCCCAGGAGCCACAGCTTCCCAACATCTGTACTAGATTACTGCAAGATTCATGGGGCCAGAACTCTAGCTGCTTTATTTCCCATGGCATCCTCAGACAGATGTCTAGCACGGAGCACAGATTAGATTATTTGTTAAATATTGACTCAACCAATAGTAGATGAATTATAATCTTTAATATCCTATAGAATTCAGTGACCAGGCACATCTAGGCATGATTCTATGAAGATAATCAGAAGTATGTACAAATGTTTTGCTGTGATGACTTATCACAATGTTTATTTATAGTGGGAAGATAATATAACTAACATGGTTATCTAAGGATTGGGGAGTATGCGGGAAAATATGGCATATAATATTAGAAAAATAAAATTTAATACCTTAAAATATTTTCAAATATACTAAGTGAAAAGTTATATTAAAATCAAGTAATGTTCACTAAACAAGTATCTACTGAATAGTCAACATATATCAATCATTAATGCAGGTACTTAAATGGTATCTAAAAGAGAGAGTATCAAAACCGGCAAAGAAAATCCATTTCATATACCATTTTATTATGTCACTAGTTAGTTAAACATAATTTTGTTTTTGTTGGAGGCATATATACTTTTGTGTTAAATTCAAACTGTTCATTAAAATTTTTTTTCAAGTTCACTGCAGAGACTGGAGCAATGGTTTGGTGATTAGGAGACAGTACTACTCTTATAGAGAACTAGGGTTCAGTTCCCAGTATTTATTAGGCAGCTCACAACTAGTGCCAGTGAATCTGGGACCCCTTTCTAGCCTCTGAACTTAGGAACACAACCATCCTACCACCCCCCCCCCACACAAAGACACATAATAAAAATAAAAATCTTTACTTTTAAAAGGTTTCATGTAGAAAGGAGGGACTCACAGGGTCCGACCTCTCCTTGAGGAACTGTTGATAGCTAATTGTTGCTGGGATCTGGGGGTAATTTTCTTCACTGGTGTAGACACTGGTTAAGTTCTTCATGTTCCAACAAATAACCTCACACCCTCATACCCATGTTTATGCAAGCAGCAGTAGTTAAATCAGTGGGCCACAAAATACTTTATATGCAAGTGGGAGGGAGTTTGTCGTGGGAGAAGGGATCCATTGGGAGGGACAGGGGTATGAGGAAGGGTTATGGGGGTAGATGTCATCACAATACATTATATACATGTGTGAAATTGTCAAAGAATAAGTTGGGGGTTTTGTTGTTGTTTTCTTTTTCTTTTAAGAAAATAGCTGGATGTGGTTGGCCAAGGAAGGTTGACAATTATTACTACCAAACTGAAAAAACTCTAGAAACATCTAGAAGACAAACCTCTGTCTGTGACCATGTAAGAGTTTCTTCTTTGAGTTAACTAAAGTGGGAACTCTCACCTTGACTGTGGGTGAAATCATTCCATGGGGTGGAGTCTGGACTGAACAGAGAGGAGAGCAAGCAGGTGGCAGAAATTCCCCTTTCTTTGCTCCCAGGGAGGAATGAACATGAACAGATGCTTCATGCACCTGTCACCAAGCCTTCCATGCGTGGTGGAATGTACCCTTACCAGATGAGCCAAAACAAACCTTTCTTTCCTTAAAATAAAGTTCATTGTAAGCAAATAAAAAAGGGATAGTTTTACTTACTTCATTTCGATTTGATTAGTCACTTTCCTTATTATTGTGCCAAAAAAGCACTTAGTGGGGAGAGTTTATTTTAGTCCTAATTTTAAAAGGAATTTAGTTCATAATTGCATTGAAGGCATGGAGGCAGAGTCTTAAGGTGGCTGGTCACATTGCACCCACAGTGAAGAAGCAGAGAGCTGGCAGGAGACAGGGCCAGACTATAAAATCTCAATACCTGTCCCAGTGACTCACCCCCTGCCCAAGCAATGCCCACAAGTTCCACAACCTTCCAAAAAAGTTCCACTAGAGTCATTCATTCACTTGTGTTCAGACACACGAGCTATGGGGATGTTCATTGGTGTTCACAGTCAAACACAACTTAGCAAGACTTTCATCAATGAATGAGAAGTCTGGTATGAAGAAAATATCTAATACTCATACGAAAGACAAGTTTAAGATATTTTTAGCAAAAAGGGGGAAAATATTAATTTCAAACGTTTCCTTTTCAACTCCCCATACAGCTTTCTGGTTTGACACAATTGGTAAATACATAGCAAAAAACATAGTTTATTTCATCTTTTTGGTAGCCCTGTGGCAATAGACATCTTTCTTATTGCCCATGAACAGGTGAGGAATGGGGACCAGGTACTAGTTCAAGATCCCAAAGCCAAGCAGAAGCAAGGCCAAAGATTAAAATGAGGTGGCGTAATCTCAAGATCCATAATTCTTAAACATCGAGTTTTATCTGGAAACAGTTTAAAACAGATAAAAGTTTATTAACAAAAACTTTTTGATAAGTTGACATTTTACCATTAATGCTAGGTGGATGACAGCCCTGATGGGGCATTGGTGGTCACCGCGGCAACAGTGTGTCAGTAAGATCACAACTTCATGATTACATCACCCCAAAGTCTGACATTATTTTTCTCATCTTCTTACATAAAAATGATATCATATTATCCCTTTTCATAGAACATATACTACCAAAATTGTGAGGGAACCCTCAACAGAACTAGTGTAGAGTTTATAGAAAGAATATTAGAATGTTTGTAGCATTGAGAGCTATACATTTGCAACAGCACACAACGTCTATGACATTCCTTAACACATATTCAGTGTGGAGGTTTTTTACTAAGTTCAGTCGGTTTTACCTTAATTATTTAGAAGAAAATACGTTTCAAATGTATCTTATGATGCCGAGTTGATGAACAATGTCATTAAAAATTATATATCAGGTCTCATCTCTGTCAACTGCTCACTCCATATTTCAAAGGAGTTAAGTTTATTGTGTTGAGAATGATGACTCCAATCTTGTCTCATTTTTATGAGTAGTAATTTGTCTGCAGTCAAAGCAGGAAATATCACATTCATAGAGTTGCCTAGCTGAACTCCCGCAGTTGTTTAAAAAGAAAACTCTCTCTCTCTCTCTTTCTCTCTCTCTCTCTCCCCTCTCCTCTCCCTTCTTTACCTCCCCCCCTTTCTCTTTGCCTCATAAATTACACACACACAAAAGACACACAGGAGAGAGACAGAGAGACAGAGAGAGGCAGAGAGAGAGAGAGAGAGAGAGAGAGAGAGAGAGAGAGATCCACAGTTTGCTGGAAGTATTTTTAGTTGTGTGTGCATAAAGGCTTACCCATTCCTAACAGGTGTCTTTCACTCTGATTAATACCATCAGTTTTTGAATGGCCACAAAGTTTCAACTCAAAAGGCAAGTGCTAAACAACATTGTTCACACAACTACTAAAGAAGTCGGAAAAGGCTACTCATTTAAAAACTCATGATTGATTAGTAATGCCTGCAGCTGGCATAGCCTCTGAGGAGTGGCAGCACACATGGGCCAAGCACATCTGTGCCTTGGCTTTTTCTCCCCTGGAGCAATCAAAACATCAGTATAAGCCAAAAATAAGAACCACGTTCCTCTTTTTTGAGATGGCCTCATAACTCAGGCTTTTCACCAGGATTGACCTTTTCCCAATTAGGGGATATTACTGCATTATCTGGATTTTACTGGTTTAGGGAGGATTTTTCTGGACCATCTCCCGGGTGATGGCAATGATCCCAAAGTACTCCTGGAGAGAGGCAATTCTGTGATCTCATCCTGGAGCCTTTAAGACTTTCTTTTGGATTAAGGGTCTTAGCATCTCATTTTTAAGGGAAAAGAAGAGGTGATAAGTACTATATAAACATGTATTTTCTTAAGAGTATCTTCCGAGAATTGGTTTGAGTCAAGTCAGTTTTAATGAACTAGTGAGGCTTAGTGCACTTGTTATTCAACCTCTGGGAGCAAACATTCCCCATCTGCGTGAAACCCTGGGCAGGTCCCCCCAGCCTTGCTGATCACAGGGTGGATCTGAGTTGTGGCAGTCGCTTCGGGACAGCGATCATCTCTGTATAGACTGACTAAGTCTAGTCAGTGATGGGACATTTTTTTTGGCAACAAGTAGGCAGGATGGTGAGGTGAATATCTGGGGTCAAGTGAGGGAGGGAGGGTACTGTTTGACCTGGACTGTGGCCACCATGGCGCTCATCACAAAGCTCACAGCAGCAGAGCGATTCTTCAGAGAAGTTTCATAGAATATTAATGACTCTTGATCTCATTTTCTTCCCTTTTGTTGATTTTCTCTGATCTGGTCAAAAGACAAGTCTGTAACTCAGTGACACAGGAAATACTCATTCCTGCTCTTCAATGCAGAGAGAGTTTTGCTTAAGCATTCATGCCAGTGGCATTAAAGTGTGGAGTTGGCATAGTCTTGCAATGGTCAAATTTCAAAATTGCCTACAAGATTTGCTCTGTGTCACAAAGTTAAACATACACTCACTATCCAATTCAGAAATCCCAATCCGGACATGCGTCTACATAAAGACATGTAAACCATGTCCAGGCCAACTGTATTCATGTCAACTAAAGCCAGGCAACCTCTTCCTCCTGAGTAGGATGAATAATCAAATGGCGATTTATTCAGAAAATAGGCTACGCCTCAGTGAGATAAAGAAAGCAACTCAGTAACATGGGCAAAGCTTGAATAAGATGGCTCTATGGCTAAGAGCACTTGCTGCCCTTACAAAGGGACCCAGGTTCAGCTTCCAGGAGCCACACTGGATGGCTCAGAACCACCTGTAACTCCAACTCCAGGGCAATCAACACCCTCTTGGGCCAGCTTATCAGCATAATTATTATTTTTAGCCAGAAATTTTTTAGAGATATCCCACTGGGGCTCAGTTTGAGGAACCACCCTCTGACGCTAGTGAGCCTGCCTCCTGAACAGCATCCTGCCTCCTGAACAGCATCCTGCCTCCTGAACAGCATCCTGCCTCCTGAACAGCATCCTGCCTCCTGAACAGCATCCTGGCTGAGTAGGACAAGCTGTTCTTCCACTTTGCCGCAAATAATACCCTGTAGTTTGTCTGGTACCAACTAAGTCCCTTGCTTGTCTGCCCAGGCATCCCTTCAGCCATCCCAGTGATGAGTAACCAGGATCCACAAGAAGTGAATTACTCCCAGGTTTGCACAAATGACCTATGACATTATTTTAGTAGTAAAGTTTTTAACATTGTAGAAAAAAAAAATCCCTTGAAGTCACTCACTCATGAGTGTCCATAGAAATATCACAGGAGAGCTCTGACATCTTAGCTCACCTTCTGCCAACACCAGACAGGAAGGAACAGAATGACCACATGCGTCGGAAAGAAAGTGCCAGTCAGCTGAAGTCGCTAGGACTTTCAGTAAGAGAGCCCGCTGCTCAGCGAGGGAGTTCAAAACATACTAAACCCTGAAACAGATCATACAGTTCCACGGGGCTGGCCTGTGTTTTTCTTTCTGTTTAGTATTAGGAAAAGCCAGGGAGCAAGGCTACATATTCTTGACACAACTGTTTGGAAACTGCTCTTGTTTATTTTCAATGCCTCTAGACATTTAATGTGAGTCTGGAGTTTGCTGGAGTTTGCAGGGCCCCTCTCTAAAATAACTGGTCATCGAGACTTTACCACAGTTTCTGCTCTACTTACTATACTCGTTTATATAAATATTTTAAATTGAAAACTACTCTAAAATGTCTCATTAATTTGCCTAATTCTGTGATTTGGATTATTAGGTTCTCAGTACTTTTGACATTCTTTGTGCCTTCTTCCCCAAGGAAAAATAAACTCGTGGATTTACTATCATTGTCCTTTTAGCGGAGTCTTTGCTTTCACTTTAAGCTAATTCACCTTATTATCTTCTTAGAGCAATTTTAAAAGCAACTTTGCTGTTGTTGTATACCCATTTCAGTACAATTTATTTAAGAGGAATAATTTTTTCAGTTTTCTTTGGATTCATATCTTATGTCTATGTATATATGACTGTCATGGCCTTTGTTTCCTAACTATTTTATAATTTGTTTGATTTCTCTCAAGTCTTTCTTCTCTTTCTCCTTCCTGTTAGTTTGAGGACTTGTCTTTTAAAGTTACAGCTTTCTTAACCAGATATGGCACCCTGGGTGAAATCATGCTACCCACTGCCCCCCAATGCACACACCCTAGTCTATCTTTTAAAACAAAGAAATGGCAGACCCCTGCTATCCTCCTATGACTGGTTAGAGCACTGGGGGCTGGGGGTTAGTGCAAGACCAGCCCACCCATCCCACAAGTGTAAGATAAGTTCATTGTCTTGTCTAATATCTACTTCCACCTCTCTTGCAATGTAGGTTAGCGCATATGATGTGCGGCTTCCTGCCACCCCACTGAGGACCGACAAGAGTCAGAAACCACCTTTGTTTGAGTCGGCCACCCCTACCCAATGCCTTACATGGCAGCTATCTTTCCTAATGAAACTCCCCTTTGAACCTGATGGCCTGTGCTCCTAATAAAGCTGTCCAGAAGGGTATTCTCTCATCAGTGCTTTTCCACGAGCCTAGAATTCTTCCTTACATGGTGGCTCAAAGCCAAGGGTTCAAGCCTACTAGGGAAGCAAGCACTCTCCCACTGAGCACAACTCAGTGGCCTCCTTTGTCTTACCAGAAATTTGGAAAACAGTACTTAAAGCTTCCATCAAGGAGGCTTAATTTTTATATTGCTATTATTTAGTTTTTTATTCCAATCACTTTAGTAAAACATGGCCTATGTATTTTGAGCTTTTTAAATTTTCTGCCATTTTATTTTGACTTAGTATGTGATATATGATTATTATCTTTTATGAATACTGATAAATATATATTCTAATGGCTTTTAAAAGCACATATATTTTTAATATAATTCAAACTTTTAAAGTATATTTTCTAATCTTGCTTCTCTTTATAGCTAAACATGTGTTTAAACTTTGACAGATTAAGAGCCCCCACTTTAGAACACTATATTTCTCAATTTCTATTTCTGTTTAAACTTTATAATATATGACAAACTGAATGCAGTCTCAGGATCGAAGGCAAATAATATATGGTAATTGCTACATTATTTATCACTTGTTGTATATATAAGTGATATGTAGTCATAAAAAAATCTTTGTAAATTTTATAATTTTCTTGATACTATTTAGTAATAAAGTCTTAATTACAATTTAGCAAATGAAAGAAAAATATCTTTGAAGCAAAGAACCAAGCGTAAACTAGGTCCTTCACTAGGCTACTTTTCTTTTTTTTTTTTTTTTTTTTTTTTTTTTTAGTTTTTCGAGACAGGGTTTCTCTGTAGCTTTGGAGCCTATCCTGGCACTAGCTCTTGTAGACCAGGCTGGCCTCGAACTCACAGAGATCCGCCTGCCTCTGCCTCCTGAGTGCTGGGATTAAAGGCGTGCGCCACCACCGCCTGGCAGTAAGCTACTTTTCTGAAGAGACAGAATCAGTTTGAAGGAAAGCATGTCTACCAGCTGTATCCCAGTGGGATACTGAATTGTGGTGGCTTGAACCAGGAAGTGGTTGCCATTCTGCCTCCATCCAGTATGGGAATGCAGCACCAAGAGCAAAGCTTCCTGTAGAGTGGGGATCCCTGTGGGCTTCCCATCTCAGCAGCCACAATGAGGGGTGAGGGCATGGTGGGGGTAAGTGGCGGATCTCGGGGCCTTTCACTTTCACTTCAGACCTACTATGATCTTAAAAACAAGAAAGAAAAGAACAAAGATGAGGAAGACATAGATATATAAGGAGCATGAGACAGGAGGAAATTTGAGCCTGGGCTTAAATCCTCTAGTTCACTCTTCAGAAGGTGGTCGACTTCTTTGGAGAACAGATAGATTCTCAGCACCGCCCTGTTTCATGCAACAGAACCTGTTTCCTATCCTATACAGCTGTCACATGGGAGGGAATTTTGACTGAGTTGTATGCAGTGCTACTGTCCTGAAATATTACACTTTCAATTTTATTTTATTCACTTAATTAATTAATTAATTTTTTGAGACAGGGTTTCTCTGTAGATTAGGAGCCTGTCCTGGAACTAGCTTTTGTAGACCAGGCTGGCCTTGAACACAAAGAGATCCGTCTGCCTCTGCCTTCCGAGTGCTGGGATTAAAGGCGTGTGCCACCACCACCCGGCTTATACTTTCAACTTTTAAACATTTAATTTAGCTAGTTTGTTGGAGACAAGGTTTCAGTCTGTAGCTGAGACTGGTCTTGAACTCATAGTAATGTCTCAATCTCTAGAGAACTGGGATTATAGGTATGAGCCCCATGCTCAGCAGAGGTGAGGGTGTTTTACAATCTGCCCACAATCCTGTAAAATCTGGCTTGTCTTTTATGCCTACTCTATGCTAATTTAGAAATAGCTTCACTATAGCAAAATCCATCCCTCTCTTCTTGTTGCTACTTTGCCCTCTGTTTGGTAGGAAAGAAGCCTCTTCCATTCACTATCTAGAAAATAGTGTGTGTGTGTGTGTGTGTGTGTGTGTGTGTGTGTGTGTGTGTGTGTGTGATTAAATATAAAACGATTGCATAAATTATCAGAGAAAGTATACTAAAAAGGGATGTTTGACATTCTCAGTCCTCTTCACTTCCATATAGTGAACAGAATGTTTTTCTTAAGGCTTGAAGATCAAAATAAGAAATCCAACTTAATTCATTGATATATCATTGCTCAGAAGGAAACATGACCTGGTCACTCATTTTCTGGGTGGTGTGATCAGGTCAGAGTCCTTTTACATGGCCTTGTTCTGGCTGGAACTTGCCATGGAAATCAGGTTGGTGTGGACCTTGTAGAGGCCTCCTTGCCAAAGCCTCATGAGTGCACCCATACCCAGCTCTAACACTCATTCTGAGTACAGGAACCTATGAGGGTGAGTGTTGGCAGGAGCCAAGCTCATATATCCAAACAGGAGGATTCCTTGGGCAATCCACCTTTTTCTTATCCGACTGCCAAGCCTTGCCTCTGGTGAACATAGAACCTTGCACCAATCTTCTTTCTGCCTGATTCACTTTTACCATGTACCTACCATCCAGGCAGGTAGTCACTCATTTGTCTCCAAGGTAATTCATTTTCAAAAATTAAACAAACATATTTTTAAATTAAAAGCTGTCTTTTATGATACGTAGAAAGGCAAAGCAATCTCATTTACCATAAAATAGTCATCTTAAATAACAACTACAGTTTAATCAAATGAAACTTAGCAGAAGAAGTTACAAATTTGAAATTATGTATTAACAATAATAATGCACCTAGTAAGTACATTAAAATGAATTGTTGAAAATCTTTTTCATTGCAAAGGAAGAAATGTTTATTAAGTGCTTTGTAATAAAATGACATCATTTTGAAAACTACTAACTTGAAGACCAAAATAAACAATCAAAATAATTTAAGAGGAAATTGTTCAGTAGACTTTTGGCTAAAAAGAAGACAAAGAGACTTTACATCCTGTGTGGGTATATATATGTGTATGTGAACAGCTATGTGTATTTGAACACACACATGTATGTATGTTAGAATACACATGCTATGCACAGTGTGCTTACATGTGTGTGAATATGTAGAGGTCTGAAGTTACCATCAAGTGTCTTTCTTTGTTGCTATCCACCATATTTGCTGAGATAGGATTTCTCATGGAACCTGAAGTTCACTGTCTCTGCTCTATTGTATGGATGCTCTAAGCCACTGTGGGCCATGTCTTTCTCTGCCCCCTTCCCAAAGAAGGAATTAAAGACACATGCTACCATGTCCAGGTTTTATATGGGTGCTGGGGATATGAACTCTGGTCTTCATAAAGGTGCAGCAAGCACTTTAACCACTGAACTATCTTCCCAGTTCCTCACACTCTATATTTTGCACGCAACTGCTCACTTGGTAATGCACAAAGGACAGGGTAAACATGCTCCTTTTTGTCCTTCCATTCTCTACTGCAAGGCCTTCATCAAAATCCAACAAGGTACTTATACTCTTGGATTACCAGAACCATCAGTCAAAATAGAGCCTTTATAAACTATACAGTGTCATGTATTCTGTTATAGCAACAGAAAATCATTAAGGTAGTCCCTTTCCCTGAACCAAAGAATAGATAAAGTGAAGCCACCACCTCTGCCCCAGTGCCCAATTGCAAGACTCCAAGAATGGTTGTTTCTGAGCACCTCTGTTCTCAGAAGTTCAATCCTAAATCCTAAGAGAACTGGGAAGTTCATCCATGAACTATGCTCATCGAATTGATTTATAACCCCATGGGAAAGAGCTACTTGATTACTTCCTGTACCATATTCCAATTCTGGCTAAGCAGACAATTTCAGTTTGGCTCCTACAGGGATCCTGTGTGCTGGCTATATGACTTAGGACACATCATCACAGTGCTTGTTTTAGAAATTAGCAAATTGATAATCTATACTTAGACATCCATCCAATAACTACTCTTACAAGATTAAGCAAATGCATGCTTTCATGTGTGAAGGGGAAGTCCTTCACTATGGAAATCTGCTAAAATAAGCTTCTTAAGTAGACAAATGACACCAACAAGGTGTGTCAATCATCATGATGACTGAGAGACGCGCAAGTCATGGCTATTACTATTACTTCTTAGACAATCTATATTTCTAAAGCAAGAGGGAAATGCAACTTCTAAACTACATTTACAATATTTGCATATTAATTATTTACACCTAGTGCTCTTTGCATGAATATAAGATACAAAGCGATAATGGTAGTCACAAAATCTTTTACAAAATTGATAAAAAGAGTTCATGATGAACTCAGTGTTCCAGCCATAAGTAAGAAAGACTGACTCATCTTGCTACCATCTAACAACTCACAAACTGGACACAATATATTAAACAATCAGCCTAACATAACATCATAAGAAACGAGATTGTGACTCCTGAGACAAAGAAAACAAGGAGTGCTATTATAGTGCCCAGGCCATTTGCCTAAGGGTAATCTCTGGGTTATGCCATAGCAAGGGGAACTCAAAAGGAGGAGATTTCACTAAATTGAAAAGGTAGAGATCAAGGTTTAGAGAAGTCACACAGAATGGAATTTATACTCTGGAAAATGAGAATGAGAACCATGTAGGGAAATATTCTGGGAGAATGATAACATGCTTTAAGTCCTTTGCTAAACACTATCCCAATGGGTAGACAGAAGCCCCAAAAGTCCAGGAGCCTCAGGCTTCCGGGATAAGAAAAATTGTCATAGAGCTTTAAGCCAAATATTTTCTGGGCTTGTTCAAGCCTGAAAATAATATAAATTCCCTAAAGACATCTTGGAGTAGCAGTGTGACTGCAAATGCATTCAGGAATGACCTTATAAGGGTACATCTTTAAAATAAGGGCTATAATAGCCCTAAAACAGATATTACATATACACTTTTTTAAAACCTTGGAATAAAAAATACCAATTCTGACAACAATTCATTGTCACTTAGAATGAGGTCTTAGAAGACTTCAAGACAAAGAGCATACAAAGAACAAAATCTCTAACATTTAGTTATGTGAAAATTCACAATATCAAGTATATAATAAAATAATCACTAAATACCAGGTGAACAGAAAAAGATGAAGCATAGGCAGAGTAGACATTTGTGTAAGAAACAGAACCCTATAAGATACATATGATAGATGATTTTAGTCATAGCAAAATGATTATTATAAATCTCTTCTGTCTACTAAAGATATAATGGAAAAGATGATCACAATATGGAATACAAAAAAATGATAGAAAATGGCTAAAAAAGCACAACACTTCAAATGCAAATTTCTTTGAATTAACAGCAAGTTAGACACTGATAATAAAAATTCTAGCAAATTAAAGGATATAAAGAAAATCATGAGAAATAGAAAAGAAGAAAACAATATCACTGAGTGTGTGAGAGTAAAATAAGTATAAACGGAGTAGTAGAATAGATGCAAGAGAAGGCATGAAAATAATTTCCTCTGATTTTTTGTGATTAAATAACAATTTTCTAAAGTTTTTCCAATTTGATGAAAACTACAAACTCATGATTCTAGGAACTTCAAAGGAAGAAAACTTAAAGCACACACGAATCCAGTTGTGTGCTACTGTGACTGTTGTTCATACTGATTCTTGTTAATAGCTCCAGAGGATTTCAGACTCTTGCCTTACCCTTCCCAGTGGTGGTATTATAGGCAAGTGATGTCATGTATGGTACTGAGTAGTTATTTCTAACTGAGCCGTGCATGTCTGTAAATGCAGTGTAAGTGATTTACCTTACACTTATTACATATGTACCTAACTTTCAGATTCTGCTAAGGTACGTGTAGCTATTTATTTCTTCGGTGCTGGAAATTGAGCCTGAATCTTGTTATTGTAAGATTGGTACTCTAATTCACCTACAATGCTGGCCTCACAGTCTTTGGGCAGTAAAATCAGCTCATACAAAATAACCTATGGCAGACATTGCTCTGGAACTGATCTTATTTTGTGTCTATGGCAAGAACACTGCCAAGCATCTCACTGTATCTTTTAACTGGTATTCACTGAACTCACTAACAGCTGTATTTTTATTGAAGCTTCTTCCTTTGATTCTGAATCTTAACGGTGTTCCGTTTCCCATTCTCCTTTGGTTCCTAGGAATCTCAGAGGGCTTATTTCCATGCTAATATTACCAGTACTATTATACATTTCCATATTTTCTTCATATGCCTTTTATTCTTTCATCTGTATTTGATGTTCTGTTGAAAGCAGAAATTACTGAAAGTAAAAAGTGGAACAAGGGGAAGAATAGTACGCTGGAACTAGTGACAGTCAAGAAGTATGTTTATATCACATTAATCTGGACAAAAGTACAAGAAAAAGTCACAGTACCATACATGCTGGGTCTAAGGAGAATATGAAGAAGGTAGTCTGAGATTCAAGACCATTTTTATTTACCTAAGTTAGACATTAAACTCCTCTGTGTACCAGAAAGTATCTTAAGGACTTTTCCTATCATCTGTCTTTTTGTTAGTTAAGTTTTGCAGTTCCAGAAATTGAACTCAAGGTCTTGTATATCTAAGGCAAGTGATTTATGACTGAGCTTTACCCTAGCCTTCATGTGACATCCCGTTAACCTTCACCTGCACTGGAAGTGGCATCATTTATCTGTGGTACAGATGAGGAAATACAGAGCTCTGAGAATTCCGAAGTTTGCTAATAATACCTAAGGGCCAAACACGTGTTTGTGTAACTCCAGCACCTAGACTTTCATCATGCATTCATCCCATCTTCTCTCCATGTTTTTGAGGAGAATCTGAATCTAAATGATGGAAAGCATCGAGTGATGATGAGATCATTTCAAAACAGAGAAAGAGGAGATGGAGGGAGATGAAGGGAGGGGAAGAAAGAGGGAACGAAGGAAGAAGAGAGAAGCAGAGGGAGAGAGTCAAAGAAAGCAAAGAGAAAGAAAGGAAGGGAGGAAGGGAAAGAGAATCTGAGCAATGAAATGTACACCATTAATTGGTAAACAGAGTTTCAAGAATGACGCATGAGAGGTTCAATCACTAACCCCCAGGGAGGTTTCCTCAGACATATTGAATGGCCAGAGAGGAGCCAGCTTGACCCCACTCAGCCTTCGTCTCTAACACAGGCACATTCATATGGATGTCTTAGAGGCACAGTTGTTATGGGTGATGAAAGAGCAGGCCATTAGGACAAAGAGGAGAAAGGTATATCACATTCAATAGCTGATTGGAAAGGCAGCCATAGTTCTAGTTATTGGCATTTAAGACCAGTTCATCAACAATGTAAATATTTGTGAGTTGGTTTCCAGCTCTGAGTATTAAATCCCTAACTAATATTTTCTACCAACATCAAACTGATTTGTGAACTTTATCCCAAATTATTAAAAATTA
>NW_004949099.1:12514026-12524763 GCF_000317375.1 Microtus ochrogaster | reverse complement strand
TAAGTAGATCTGAGTCTAAAATGTTTTTAGGTCTCAATGATGGTGCTGTTTTGGGAGACTGTGAATGGGTAGCCATTTTGGCTCACGGTCTTAGAGGGGCTGCAGTTGATCATGGAAGAGAGAGGGTGACAGCAGGAGTCTCTCTCCATGGTTGGACAATATACAGCTGTGGCTTCTCGTCATGGCATAGGCCAGGAGCAGAAGGCACATCCCCAGACAACCTGTGTAACCTTCAAAGAGCCGTCTCTAATGACCTGCTTCTCAGCGTGGTCCAACTTCTTAAAGGTTTCACAACTTCCCAAAACAGAACCAGCAGAATTCTGAAATGGGACTAGACATAGAAAAAGGATTTCACAGGATAAAAAAGATTCTACCATCCAAAGAAATGCACAATATGAATCAAAAAATGAGGCGGAGCTACTTGAAGGTATTTAAGTGACAAACAGCCTGATAACTTCACCTTGACCTAATGAGTACGTGAAGTATCCAGTACCTTTCTCTACTATATCTCATCCAATTTTCTTCTTTAGCAATTTCACAAAATGATGGTTGAATTCTAATTATAAAAATTAAAGTTTCACTGTTGGAGAATGTTCTCACAATTAAAGAAAGGACTAATAATTAACAATTGTGCTGTCCCCTGCTGTTAGCATTTCTGCATACTTACAGTTTTATGTTTTAGTGGTTAAATACGTTTCATTATAAGGGCCCATCTCCCCATTGTCAGTTGTTTCTATAAAGATTCTACCTTGCAAAACATGTTTCAATTCATAATTTATATGTAAAGCTTTGACTTCATAGTGTCTAATGTTTTTAAATAAATTTTCAACAGAATAAGGGATGAGTGACAATATAAAATATTTTAAAATATTATTATTCATTTGTAACTAATCAACATTCTCGTCACACAATTGGCTTTATTGGTGAGAATTCCTTTTAATGTTAAAGTAGAAGCTTACTTAATTGTTCATTATGAATATCTAGATATTTTAGTAGCTTCTTCTAAGAGTTCACATGCTCTCTATTTAACTACTGTGATACCTTCATCAAAAATCAATTGACTTCTGGATCATGAACTTTAATGAAGGTCAGGGTCATCAAAAGGAATAAATGAGAATAGGTGAACAGGTTTATAATAGATAAAGAAAATGGAAGGATAGAAAGTGGATGGCAGGACTGCAGAATAAATAAGAATGATATAACAAAGTTAGAGGAAACATAAAATAAACTACATGTCTATATTTTTATTTCTGAACTCCCAGGTATAGCATTGATGAGTGATGAGTATGTCCTTACACCTACAATGCAAGAAAGTGTGGTGTCACGGTCTAGTAATTCCAGCGCTGTGGTGTTTGATAGAGAGGGGTCATGAAGTCATGGGTTATTGTAAATCTTAAAATCAGGTAATGTTACTAAAATTCCTTCCCTGTGGGAGACGCAATAATGTCTGTTCCTCCACTTAAGGGTCCAATAATACATAGGGACACAATTTCACCAATGTTCCTTCTAAAGCACTAGTGAGTTTATTA
Source organism: Microtus ochrogaster (assembly GCF_000317375.1). NCBI lineage: Eukaryota > Metazoa > Chordata > Mammalia > Rodentia > Cricetidae > Microtus > Microtus ochrogaster. The sequence goes on along the minus strand of NW_004949099.1, from coordinate 12,523,234 downwards.
GGCTTCCTTGCAAAGCATGGGAAAAAGGTTATAGATAGGAGCGTGGGTGAACTTAAAAGCAAGGTGATGAATGTCACATGACTATATAGATGAAACCCCTACCATCTTTCTTCCCCACCTATATTCTGTAGCCCCTCTCTGGACCTCTGTACAATTAGGACAAAATTTCATACAACTCACTGGCTGGAAGTAATAGATATAAATGGAGTTTTCTTTGGGTCACCATCTCACAAAAAATGACATGGAGACTTATTATTAATTATGAAAGCTCGTCTTATAGCTCAGGCTTCTTCTTAACTAGGTTGTATAACTTAAATTAACGCATATCTATTAATCTACATTCTTTATGTGACTCAGTTATCTTTACTCTGTACTTCCCATAAAGCTTTCTCTGTGTCTGGCTGGCAACTCTGCCTTTCTTCTTCCCCAAGCTCTCTGTCCTTTCAAGTCTCACTTAACTTTTTCCTGCCATTATTAAACCAATAACTGTGACTCATATTCACACACTATAAAGGAATATCCCACAATATATGGATACTCGACTGAGGGTTCCATGACCCTCCAATCGTTCCTTCTATGAAGGACAGTCAACAGTCAATTATGACATTTTGCAAGCAGGCACAAGTGAGCTGATAATAATGGTGGTCGTTTGGTTTAGAGAATAGTCCCATACAACATGTAGTAGCAAATTTCATTGTTATATTATGTTGGCTTACCTGGCTCCAATACAAATAAAAGCTTCCTGGATATATAGAGAGATTTTATTAAACCTATAGACCAATTTGCAGAGGAATGTCACCTTATTCCCTTTATATATCTATGAATATAGTATATGTTTCCATTCATTTATCTTTCAATCCATGAACAAAGTATATATGTTCATTCACATATATAATCTTTACTTTCCCTTCTCAACATTTTGTGTGTTTTGTACACAGGTTTTACACATATTTTATTAAAACTATTCAGAAGTATTTTGTGTTTTCTATGACTTGGTGTTATGCCTTTTTTTTTTTTTACTTGCCAGTCTCCTCCCTGGCACCCAGAAGCATTCTGGAAAGGTTAAAAGATAATACACAACTCTCCCTCACGTCACAGTATATGTTATGAAGTAACATTCAGAGGGTGGGGATTATTTGAGCTTACCCTTCCCTGTCACTACACCCTGTTGGTTTTGTAACCATCCTGACTATGCATTCTTTATACACTGCTCTGACATTCTTTCTCTCTATTCCTTAGACCAGAATTTGACTTCTCCTTGGGTTTCTCACGGAACTGAAAATACGTGTATAAATTCCAAATTTTCATTTTCTACAGTTTAAGTTTCCAGTTAGAGCCTAAGGCAAATAGCCCACCTTCTTTAACTTACAACATTAATGTGCTAAGCATGTTTCAAAAGCTCTCATCTTATAAGTAAATAAGTTTTGAAATAATTTTCCACAGAACAAACTGAAAGACAAATACCATTGACTATTATCATTTCTTCTCTAGAGAAGATAGACATAATTTTCTACTTTTCTATATTCATTGAATTCATTGATAGAACAGCAAATGTTGTGGATTTTTTGGATGTTCCATGTTATATTCACAGTCTTTGGGCTTTGTTGGTGAACAGTTAACAGACTTCAAAGGACTTAATGAATAATTGACTCCCGAGATCCTCAGAGAGCTACCATCCATCCCTAAATTAGAGTTTCAAGAACAAACTTTATTAATCTCAGTTTACAGTCCACATTGCATCTTAAAAATTCCAAAGAATAGTTAAGAAATGGTTTCTTGTAGGAAGGGTAAATTTCAAAAAGGCAAAGCCATGTCTTTTAAATAAGAACTAGATTTCTCTCCATATGATTCAGAAAACCTGGAGCACAGATGTATGTTATCTTGATTCAAAGGAAATAGCTTTAATTTTACTAGCCCAAATACTCTCCAGTGTCACTAAGATTTCAACATTTCTGTCTGAACTGAAGAGATGTATTTAAAGGAAGCATTCCCAGTCATGAGACAAAAACAACCAAAACTGGTACACCTTCTGGATTTTTGCTCCTAAAACCTTGAATTTTCATGAAATTATTGTAACAATATTAAAATAATTTCATATATATTTGATTATAGAAAAAGAAGAGAAGGCGTATACTCTGACTTTAGCTATATGCTGCAAAACATTTATAAATTCTCCATGGGATTAAATATTTTTTTCGTAATCTGTCCAGAATACTCAAGTTACATATAACTGTTATGTTTAAATTAAATAATTTCACATAATGGAAGCTACCTTAGATTAGTGTACTTTAATTGTTTCCAATTTCTGAGATTTAGATCAATAAGAAGGACAGATCTCCTTATAGACTGCTGAATCCAAGGACCAATGTGTTTATTCCACATCTGCTCACTGAGAACCAAATGCTAAACACAATCCTTGTTTAGAATTGTCCTTGGCCCTTTTCTATGTGTGCTTGTAGTGCATTTAAATCCCCAAGTACTTATTCATAAAAGCTGTTTGATTTTAAAAAAAAATTCTTCTGAAAGTCCAGTCTACTTTTTATCTGTAGTTTACCAATAGTTTAATATTTTATGTTCTTTCTATTTTTTGATAGAATCATGGGAATGAGAAGAAAAATGTAGCTCAAGTTCTTTGATACCAAAAGGCTGGTAGAGTTTTAGGAATCATTTACCAGTTTTGTTAATGAAATTTCATACCTTTTGTTCAAGTATAACTTTCACCCATATGCCTACTTTAAATCCTGTATACCATCTACAATGGTATAGCAAATCAAATCAAAATGAATCAAAATGGTCATCCATCTACTGTTGGTTCAACACATAATACCTATCCATAGTAAGAACATAAAGAAGCCATCAAAGCAATACTTGAGGTGGGAAAAGGAGTATTACATAGAATAAGCCTCCATTTTGTTAAGTAAAAATAAGAGATGCCATGTGTGTAAAAGCCATGCCTGGAGGAGTGTACACAAAACCAGGGAGCACTGAACTGCCCCGAGAAGGGGACTGAATATCCCTGAAGAGTGAGTCCAGCTCTTTGTATGTTGTGCTCCTCTCCACTGGAGAGTACTCAAAAAATCTGCGTCTCGTACATCCTTGATGTACATCCTTGATGTCAAAGATGGAAGCTGCCTTTTTTATTTTGCATTTTAAAATAAATCCTGATTGCCTCTGCCATCTCACTATTGTAGAAACTAGATGTGAATTTATTATTCCAAAGGTTAAGTGAAAACTAATTTTCCAAAGATTGAGGGTAAGGAAAGCTCATTTATATCTAAAATGGATTATGTTATTTAGATCCTGCTCACATCTGTTTATAATAATGGATAACTTGCACAAAACAAAATAATAATTGAGAATAATTACACAGATCAAATAAAAATAAGCAAATTTAGAATGCTTGGGGTTGAACATTTTAAAAATATTCTTCTAAGTAGTCTTTAAGAATGTCTTTAATTTATCCATTAAATGTAAGAAAATTTAAACATAGACTTTCTAACTGCTAAAAACCACACAATTGACACTAATGTTTTATCACTTCTACTTAGCATACATTTTTAAGCAATTGAAATTGGGTTTTGTTGTGTACAATTACTCAGAGCTGTTAATGTTCTGAAAACAGCAATGCAAATATGAAAATGACTACTAAGTAACTGTTATTTGAGTCAAACTACACACATTTATTATTAATTTATCCCTGAATTTAGTCCCACCTTTTATTCTGAAGACCTCTCTATTTTAAGCCAATGACCAAAGTAGAACAGATTCAGGATTTTATTATGTTTGTAGAAGTGGCTAACAATTTTTAGTATATTTAAATATTTCTGATCCCTGGAATGAATTTTTTTAAACTTTGGTTTGTTTGATATAAGTAGTTCAAAGACCACAGGTGGATTCGGCATAATTTTTGTAGTACATAGTCAGTAGATGAACCTTACATTTAAAGGTTAAGATCTGAGTGAAAACCCCTGACTGTGTCCCACAAAAACATCCAAGGCTGCGGGTACTCTAACACCCTGCCACCCCACTGTTCACCCCATTGAGTCCCTTCCCGGGGTTCCCCCACCCCTCTCTTGCTCAGGAATCCTTGCCCCTGACACTCCACATGAATACAAGGGCCTTTCCTGCCTGCAGGGCTCACGTTGTAAATTTATCATCTTGGTAGAGACTGGCCCTGTCACCCTTTAACACATCACTTCTCACTTCTAAACTATGTAATTTTTCCTTCTTAGCACTTATCTCATTCTAAAGACTTTTCTTCTTTTATATGGTTTCTTCATGCTTTCTTTTTTTTTATTATTATACTGCTGCATCCAGTGAACATATAAAAGCTCCTGGTACCTAGTAGGGGCTCACAAATTATTCTTCCTTTTATATTTAATAAACAAGAAGCAATATGGCCCTGTATAGCAAAATCAGTTGGAGCCAAAGAGCTTCCCCTTAGAGCTGGAACACATGGTCTCTGCTTACCACAGCAATTCCATTCCTATCATTTGCCCAACTGTATTGACTTATGTTGTTTACTTGAACATCTTTAGTTTTGACACTGTAAACCTTGAATCAATTTCTAACCTACCCGCCTCCCAAACTTTTTTTTTTTTCGTTTTTTCGAGACAGGGTTTCTCTGTGGCTTTGGAGCCTGTCCTGGCACTAGCTCTGTAGACCAGGCTGGTCTCGAACTCACAGAGATCCGCGTGCCTCTGCCTCCCGAGTGCTGGGATTAAAGGCGTGCACCACCACCACCCGGCCCCGCCTCCCAAACTTAACTGGACCACTTACATATTGACAGTTATTTGGACAATAGCTTATATCTCCCAGGGAGATCCCTCCCCTTAACCTCCAACCATCAAAATAGAATTTATAGTCATCACTATATGACATCAATGAGAGGCTATGGGATTTGATTTTGTCTTTCAATACCCAGATAGAAAATGAAAATACACAGTAAATATACTATAAACCTAAGCAGGCATGCATGTCTCACACACTGGACAATGTGTATTCTCTACTGAGATCAAAAATGGACAAAACCCAGCATTATGTTCAATTCACCAACTAATATGATTAAAACAATTATTTATTATTTTATTACCTTAACGAAGCTTCTCAGTTATAGATGAGCCAAAGTGAAAGTCTAGCCTCATGGCTGGTGTAGTATCTGTTTTAATACTTTTCAATAGCTGTGACAAAACAGCTTGACCAAGGCAACTTATAAAAGAAAGCATCTAATTGGGGGCTCACAGTTCCAAGAGGTTAGAGTCCATGACCATCATCAAGAGAGCATGGTGGCAGGCAGACAAGCGTGGTGATGAAACCATACTTGAGAACTTAGATCTTCATCCACAGGCATGAGGCAAAGAAAGTTCACTGGGAATACTGTGGGATTTTAGAAAACTCACATCCCCCGAAGCCATGTCGTCTAATCCTTCCCAAATAAGTCCACCAATTGGGGACCAAACATCAATCAAATATACTAGCCTAAGGGAGTCATTCTTAGTCAGACTACCACAGCCCTGAATGACAATTAATAATAGAGAATGTCTTTCACCTCCTTACCTTTGGAAACTTATTCCATCACGCCCTTCAGATAACTGAAATTCCAGCAGAGACTTTACAAAATGTGGTTCCCACCCATATCTTTAGAGACAATGTTACAAATGCTGTAAGTTAAGGAAATAAAATTAAGCGATCTATGTCAGTTAGATATCACCTGCACACAAAAAGGAAATGATAATATTTACTTGTTTCTTGCTTGCTTATCTGTTGGGTGGATAACTACAGTTTGGCTTACCCAGGCCATGTGCAATAGGACTTAGTAGAGTTCTGTATGATTGTTGCCTTTAGATTTCCATCTATCTTGGCCCAATATCTACTTAGATATGCTTCTTTGGGTGCAAGAGTCAGAAATGGCTGTTCTTATCTCTGCCTTTGCCAAGTCAAGACATTAATCCTTCCTAAAACAAACATGGATATACAGACTCTACCGCTTTGAGACCAGAACAAGAACATGCATGTATAATACTATGTAAAGAGCAGAAAAGTTTAGGTTGGTAATTCAAATTGTACCAACTGGGCAAAAAGAAAAAGACCTGGCCTATGTCTAATCTTAGACCTTGCAGTGCCTAGTCAGATACAATCCTGACTGCGGTGGCATAGATGAACAGCTTTCATAGACTTTGAAAGCTGAAGACCAGAGCCAATGACTTCACCTTATAGACCTTAAGTTCCCAGAACTCAGATGTTAGAAATGAAACTACAAAGTCTGGAAATGCAGAGACAGTCATAACCACAGAACACGAGGAGTCACTTTGTCTCCAATGATGTGGGGAGAAACCACCTTTCTGCAATTTGTTTAATGGAATAACAATTAACTACTGGCTTGTTGTGGAGAAAGACTCCACTGGGCATTGCAAGTTTGGCTTAATGAATACAATTTCACAGTGCACAGCATATACTTGAAGTCTCTCTGGATAGGCATTTCAATGATGATTTCACAGGATATTACTTTTAATCAAATCACACTGCATGCCATTGTTTCATAGCCCATCTTTGGGTACATAGATTAAGTTTTATTGGGGACTGCTTTTTTTTCCCTTAGCAGAATACCCTGCCTCCTTTTGATGGAACCTTATTATTTGAAAATCTGCCCATTAAACCTGGCTTTCCCTGAAAAGACCTGCGTTCTGAGGAAGAAATACATATGTTTGTGTCTATAAATTCAAAAAGAACACAATATTTTCTTGGTCCCAAATTGTAAGATGCTTCCAGAACAAACAAAGAAATCGCCAGTGGAAAGTCTGGATATTAGTGTTTGAAGTGTTGTGGGGAAGTTGGAATTTTTTGTGGAATGAAAACACACAGTAATTTGAAATTACACACGTTCACCCGGCAGACCCATGCCAAGCTGGCTGCTCAGGAGCTATTTTCCTACCCAAATAGTTTAATGGATTTTCTTTTAAGTATTAGTTAAAAATATTTACTTACAAGCTCAAAGAAATGTCCCAGAGTTTATTAAAATTTGGTTTGCAAAGAATTCTGAGTTTTTAAAACATGATTCATTAGCAAAAACAATAATCCTGATAAAGTGAAAACAGAGGTATGGCTTCTTTTTAATTATTCTAAAATGCCATCAATGCCAGTGATGTTAGAATTAATTTACAGATTATGTAGAGAGAATAGAGTAAACATAACTCTACCGCTTCAGTACTTTAGCTGTATATGGTGAGGAAAACCAAGGACTCCAAGTCAAGTAGTTGGAAGAAAACATTAAATCTCCAAATCATTCAACAAGATGTTTATTCAATGAGAAAAAATAGCAAAGACCAAACCTAAAAGAAAAGAAATAACCTAGATGAAACCACTAAATACAAGAGACATGGAAATGACACAACTTGACCACTCCTTTTGTTTAAAAACAGTAAGTTCACCAACTGTCCACAATCAAAACATCCCTCTAGATTTTAAAGCACAATTCCAGCCTCAGCTAGGCGTGTGGATCTAATTACGTGCTCTATAGCATAGGCCACTTGGCGGACTGTTCACTTTTTTGCCAGAAAACTCCCTCGCCCACTCAAGAATTTTTTTTATTAGCGTTAGCAAATAAAGGAATTTTAGTAGTTTGTTTTATGACCACTGGCATTGGTGGCTACAATTTGGAATAACTACCGTATCTTAGCAACTCTAATCTTAACAAAATAAATACAGCGAAGAGCAAACAGACTTCATGCCATACTCATATCTCATGAGCATCCAAAACCATAAAAGGGGGGAGGGAGCTAATGGAGGATGACTTCCATCGATTGGCAGCAGCCCCTGCCCAAGCACAGCACATTTCTTTCCATTCCCTTAGCGGGGGAACCTCTGATATTTTGAGAAATATAAATATCATTTATTTATATTTAGAACCACAGGGCAAGTATGAAGGAAGGAGAAAAATGATTGAAATAAGGGAGATGTAGGGAGGGTATAGAAATTAAATTCTTAAATTCTATTCTCCTGTAGCAGGGGCAGCAATGGCAACATGTGTCTGTTGTCTCTTCAGTTGCATCCAAACCAATGCCTCTATACGCACGGGTTCCATCTCCCACATTGCCCATTTCGTAGCTCTGTATTAAAACCACAACAAAGAAGGCACTAAGGTTAGAAGCAATAAGTTGATCTAATATTTGGTTCTTGAAACTCATTAGAAAATATTAAAGAGACAAAGGCTCTTTAACCACACCATGCTACTAGATATATTCCTTGATGCATCTCAGGTGTGGAAATGATTTCCTTCTTCACCTTGATCCAAACACACACATCACACACACACATACCCATTCACATGGTGTGAAGTCAGCTACAGGTTGTGCAATGTGAACAGCTTTGCAGTTAGAAGAGCTTGATAAAGAAAGACCCTCCATCCATCGTTTCCTAGCTCCATGAAATCTATTATCTCTAAGCATCTTGCCTCCTTCGGAACAAAAGTGATTAATTGGAAAAGGTGAAGTGAACATGTCACTTGGAATGATATCTCTGTAGCTACCTGAACCACTTTCTAGCTACTCAATTCATTTCCATTCTCCAGGTCCTTTCCCTGGAGTCACATGGGTTGCCCACAGCAAATGTCTTGAGGAGATCACCCCACTCAATACTGCCTTGTTTGCCTTGCCATTTTATCATGTTTTAGGAGTGTGGAGCCTTGCACACATAAGCACTCTACCATTGAACAACACCCCCAACCTCTGTAGTGAGCTGCGGTTAGGCAGGCCTGCTTTTCATCCCGCCCGGTTCCCGCATGGTTAGCTTTACACCCGATATAACAACACACAAACTGTATTCTTATAAACACTGCCTGGCCCATTATATCTAGCCACTTCTTGGCTAACTCTCATATCTTGCTTAACCCATATTTAGTAATCTGTGTAGCACCATGAGGTGGTGTCTTACCAGGAAGATTCTAGTGTATGTCCATCTTGGGCCAGAGCTTCATCGCATCTGGCTCTATGGCATCTGCCCCAGAGAGGAGGGGCATGGCAATTGCCTAACTTCCCTTCTTCCCAGCATTCTTTTCTGTTTACTCCAGCCACCTATGTTCTGACCTATCAGGCCAAGCAGTTTCTTTATTAATTAGCCAATGAAAGCAACAGATAGACAAATGACCTTCCCACATCAAGTCTCTGTCCTATTTCAACTACCAGACTTACTCATATTCTCCAATATGTTGAGC
>NW_004949099.1:12512079-12513630 GCF_000317375.1 Microtus ochrogaster | reverse complement strand
ATCATCATCATTATCATTATCATTATTATTATTATTGAGCTTTACATTTGTTGTAAGAGGGCGGGCCACTTCCTACCGCCCAGCTCCCAGCTAGCTTTACCTGAAACAATTACACAGAAACTGTATTCTTTTAAACACTGCCTGGCCCATTAGTTTCAGCCTCTTATTAGCTAGCTCTTACATATCGTCTAACCCATTTCTAATAATCTGTGTAGCCCACGAGGTGCCTTACCAGGGAAGATCTTAACCTACATCTGTGTCGGGTGGGAGAATCATGGCGACTGACTGACTTGGCATTTCCCCCAGCATTCTGTTCTGTCTACTCCGCCTACCTAATTTTCTGTCCTATCAAAGGCCAAGCAGTTTTTTTATTAATTAACCAATGAAAGCAACAGATAGAAAGATGACCCTCCTCCATCATACATTTTTCTCTGCTTCCCTCCCTGCCTCTCCCCTCCCCTTCAACCCTCTCACAAGGTCCCCATGCTCCCAATTTACTTGGGAGAGCTTGTCTTTTCCTACTACCCATGTAGATTAGATCTATATAAGTCTCTCTTAGTATCTTCATTGTTGTCTAGATTTTCTAGGACTGTGGTTTGTGGACTGGTTTATTTTGCTTTTTGTTTAAAAACCAATTATGAGTGAGAACATGTCCTTCTGGGTCTGGGTTACCTCACTCAAAATGATGATTTCTAGCTCCATCCATTTCCTGCAAAATTTAAGATGGTGTTTTTTTTCTGCTGTATAGTACTTCATTGTGTAAATGTACCACAATTTCCTTATCCATTCTTTGTTCAAGGGGCATTTAGTTTTTTTCCAGGTTCTGGCTACGACAAACAATGCTGCTATGAACATAGTTAAGCATATATCCTTGTGGCATCCTTTGGATATATACCCAAAAGTGATATTGCTGGATCTTGAGGAAGGTTGTTTTTTAATTTTCTGAGAAATTGCTACACTTATATCCAAAGAGGCTGTACCAGTTTGCATTCCCACCAGCAATTCAGGAGTGTTTTCTTTACACCAAAATCTCTCCAGCATAAAATGTCACCAGTGTTTTTGATCTTGGCCATTCTTACAGGTGTAAGATGGAATCCCAGAGTTGTTTTGATTTCCATTTCTCTGATGACTAAGGATGTTGAACATTTCCTTAAGTGCCTTTCAGCCATTTTAGATTCCTCTGTTGAGAGTTCTCTGTTTAGGTCTGTACTTCATTATTTTATTGGATTATTTGTTCCAATATGGTGACCAATTTCTTGAGTTCAGCATATATTTTGGAGATCAGACCTCTGTCTGATGTGGGGTTAGTGAAGATCTTTTCCCATTCTGTAAGATGTTGCTTTGTCTTGTTGACTGTGTCCTTTGCTTTACAGAAGCTATTCAGTTTCAGTAGGTCCCATTTATTAATTGTTTCTCTAAGTGCCTGTGCTACTGGGGTTATATTTAGGAAGTGGTCTCCTGTGCCAATTCATTCAAGTGTACTTCCCAGTTTATCTTCTATAAGGTTCAATGTGACTGGCTTTATGTTGAGGTCTTTGATCCATTTGGACT
>NW_004949099.1:12407367-12511979 GCF_000317375.1 Microtus ochrogaster | reverse complement strand
TTTTTCTCTGCTCCCCACTCTGCCTCTCCCCTCCCTTTTAACCCTCTCCTAAGGTCCCCATGCTCCCAATTTACTCAGGAGATCTTGTCTTTTTCTACTACCCATATAGATTAGATCTATATATGTCTCTCTTAGTACCTTCATTGTTGTCTAGGTTCTCTACGACTGTGATTTGTGAGCTGGTTTTCTTTGCTTTTTGTTTAAAAACAAATTATGAGTGAGAACATGTGATAATTGTCTTTCTGGGTCTGGGTTACCTCACTCAAAATGATGTTTTCTAGCTCCATCCATTTCCCTGCAAAATTCAAGATGGTATTATTTTTTTTCTGCTGTGTGGTACTCCATTGTGTTGCGGGAGGTCCTTCTGCTCCTCCAGCCAATAGCCACTGAGATACCAGCCCATTGGGGTGTGGTCTCTCTCCCTTTAAAAAAGTGGCCACTTCCCTTCTCGCTCTCTTTTACTTCCTGCCTCTGCCTCCTTCAGTAAATCCTACCAGCATGCGCCACCACAACCAGTTAGCTCAATCGGTAGAGCATGAGACTCTTAATCTCAGGGTTGTAGGTTCAAGCCCCACGTTTTGCGCCATTCTGTTGAAAGAGCTGTGGGTTGCATTCTGCCACCCAGCTCCCACCACCGGCTAGCTTTATCCGAAATAACAACACACAAATTGTATTTTTTTAAATACTGCTTGGCCCATTATATCTAGCCTTTTCTCAGCTAACTCTCGCACCTGGACTAGGCCATTTCTAATCATCTGTGTAGACCACGAGGTGGCTTACCAGGGAAGAGCTTAACCTACGTCCATCCTGGGTCGAAGCTTCATTGCATCTGCCCCAGAGAGGAGAGCTATCGAGTCTGAGCTCACTTCCTCTTCTTCCCAGCATTCTGTTCTGTTTACTCTAACCACCTATGTTCTAACCTATGAGTGCCAAGCAGTTTCTTTATTTTTTAACCAATGACCTTCCTCCATCACCATTGTGTAAATGTATCACAATTTCCTTATCCATTCTTTGGTCGAGGTTGCATTTAGGTTGTTTCCAGGTTCTGGCTATGACAAACAAAGCTGCTATGAACATAGTTGACCACATGTCCTTGTGACACATTTGAGCATCCTTTGGATAAATACCCAAAAGTGTTATTGCTGGATCTTGAGGAAGGTTGTTTCCTAATTTTCTGAGAAATTGCCACACTGACATCCAAAGAGGCTGTTACCAGCTTGCATTCCCACCAGCAATTATGTGTGTTTTTTATTTACCCCACAATCTTTCCAGCATAAGTTGTCTTCAGTGTTTTTGATCTTGGCCATTCTTACAGGTATAAGATGGAATCTCAGAGTTGTTTTAATTTCCATTTCTCCAATGACTAAGGATGTTGAACATTTCCTTAATTGCCTTTCAGCCATTTTATATTCCTCTGTTGAGAGTTCTCTGTTTATGTCTGTACTTCATTATTTTATTGTATTATTTGTTCTTTTGTGACCAATTTCTTGAGTTCTTCGTATATTTTGAAGATTAGACCTCTGTCTAATGTGGGGTTAGTGAAGATCTTTTCCCATTCTGTAGGCTTTTGCTTTTTCTTGTTGACTTTGTCCTTTGCTTTACAGAAGCTATTCAGTTTCAGTAGGTCCCATTTATTAATTGTTTCTCTAAGTGCCTGTGATACTGGGGTTATCCTGTGCCAATTCATTCAAGTGTACTTCCCAGTTTATCTTCTATAAGGTTCAATGTGACTGGCTTTATGTTGAGGTCTTTGATCCATTTGGACTTGAGTTGTGTGCATGGTGATAGATAGGGGTCTATTTTCTTTCTTCTACATGTTGATATCCAGTTATGCCGGCACCACTTGTTAAATATGCTTTATTTTTTCCATTTGATATTTTTCTTCTTTGAATTCTCCTCACAGGGCTAAAATGTGCCTATTTATCAAGCTGTATTTTCTGAAATTTCTTTCACTTGGAGTCTTACACTCTGGTCAAATTAACCTATTTTTAATGATTTTCCCAATGTATCATGTCTATATATTATATGTTTTTATATGAAAATGTCATGTGATATATTTATTATAATGTGTGATCATTTGCTAGTGTGTCTCTTTCATTAGATTCTAAGCTGAAGACTATAAGTCAAAACCTATGGCTTAGTATACCTACCTTGTGCTTAAATTTTATAGGTCCTTACATATTAGTCAATTTCCTTTACCATTTACCTCCTTAACTTTTAAATAATAAAAGCAGAGACTGCATTGGCTTGTTTAGACTCTCATTTTGACCATTTAGATACAAGTTCTACACAGCACAACCATAGTCAAAACAAAGTTAATAATGATGATAATAATGACGATTGGCGGAGGGAAACAACAGATACTGGTAAGTGGTCATAAATTCTGAGTTTTAAAGGAAATATACTGTCATTATTTCCTAATACAATGAAATTATAGCTTGGGTTTCTGATGCAAAAGTTGCTATAAAGTCCAGGGTAAAAGATTCTATACTTTTTAGACAATATGTACCTCATATAATGGAGCATATATACCACAAAATAAAGAACACATATGAAGTATCAAGAGAATATTTAATTTTCTTGAGTATAACTTTTATAGAGGGCTTAGAAAGAACACATCACTAACTCTATACAGGGGATGCAATTACACTGGCCACACTCTGTTCCTATCATTGTAAGAGACGCTTGCCTGAGAAACGTTGCCTCTACCTTACTTATAAGTGTGAAGTTCTCACTCTGTGCAAGCTGAAATATGAATCAAAATGGAAATGAAGCCACAGAGGAAGCATTGTTATGTCTGGAGGAGGTAAGGGTAGTGGACGTCATAGGGAGGGAGAAAAAACAAATCCAACAGCAACAAGGGTTAACCTCCCTCTATAGTCAAGTGTTAAACAGGTCTACTGCCATGTTTTTATAGTTTGCCTCACCAGTTTAAACATAAAATATTCACCTGTATGAAAATTTTTAAAAATGCATACATTTTTACCTTAAGTATTCCCATATGTTGTTATAGAAACCTAAACTGTTATTAATTGTAGTATTAAGCTTAATTTGCTCTAACAAATAACAGTAGATTGAATAATAAACAGGATACCAAGACACCAAGCAGCCTAGCCTACCATCCTGAACTGCATCTACTTTGCTGCACAACCAACACTTAAAGTTAGAAAAGTAGCAAAAGAGTAGCAATGATGACCTTATCTAAGACTCTTGGTGCTTCCAATTCTTGTAAACAGTTGCTGTGCTCCCCCAGAACATCTCTGTATACTCCTCCTGTTTTTTTTTCTTTTTTTAAATAGTGTATTATAGTGAACTTTGATATCTTTGGGGAATAAAAGAGCTCACTGTCTATCTACACAGAATGTATTTAACAATGCATGGTATTGTTACTTAAATGGGGGCTGTTGTCAATTTCAGTTCGCTGCCATATTGAAAGAACAAAGCAGGCAGGAAGAGCAAAAGGATAATCTAATGTGCCTATGTTAATAACAAAGTCGGTGTCCCAATCTGTGGTTGGCAGCCTTCTCCTGCAGAGGTTGTTTTAAACACCAGCAATAGACAAGGTGGTGCACACACACTGGCTGGTGACGGGAAGAGCACATTTTAAACTGTCAACCTTTATGCTGTCCTTTGGAAGAATAACAATTACATAACTCAAGGAACCTTATTTTGCATTTGAAAATGTATACACACACATGCATACAGCAGTTCGCAAATTGTTATGCAAGACTCTGTCTTCTAAATTCTTTGCAGAAATTTGGTACTTATTTTTTACTGTCATCATTTTTTCTTATTACCCATTCACTTGGTAATGTTCGCATCAATATTAAATAGTTCGGAATTTAAACTGTTTTTCATTTGAATTATTAACAAATTCATTTATAGAGAACATTGGTATTCCTTAATTACACGCAAAGTCCACTTGTGAATTTTCTCAGGACCCTGTGTTTTTTTTCCATTTATCAGCATTAAAACATTAAAAGACTTAACTAATTTTCAAATATTTTATTAAAGTTTAAAGTTGCTTTGTCTTAAAAGATGAGGGAAGAACATGCTGGCCAAAATAATTTTGTACAACCAAAATTTTATTGGGTCTCCTCCCTCCCCCAGGCTCCATCTTCTTTTGAAATAAGTTTGGAAGAAAAAAGAAAGAAAGAAAAACTCTTTAAAAATGCAGACTTGACGCCAAGAGAAATACATGGCTAGTACCCTAAATAGTTAATGTATTTTCTAAATGAATGATTTAAAATAGCTATTAAAGGAGAGGAAATGAGCTTAGGTTTCTAGTAATGACTTCTCCTCTTCAGAACGAAATCTGTAAATCCCTGATTGCAATGCCAAATCCCCGAAGGACCAGCAGTGCTGGGACCGAGGCTTGCTGGCTTTGTGTTTAATAGCTCCAGATAAGTAGCATGATTTTTATATATGCAATTTGGGAGAATATTCAGAATTTATAGTCCTGGAGACAATTTATGAATGAATTTCCTTTTGAAACTACATTATTTTAAAAATCAACTATTCCACCCAAACTGTAAGCAGAGCACCCAAGAATGTGAGCGACCTGGGCATATATGCAGGGACGTGTGTGTGTGTGTGTGTGTGTGTGTGTGTGTGTGTGTGTGTGTTCATATATGCGTACACACACATGCACAAAATATAAGGACCGTTTTATCCACAAGAGCCTACTGATTCACCTTTGATTGTTAATAAAAATGCATTTCTAACCATCACATTTGAGTCTATTATTCTAAGTTAATTGCATTTGCCCTAAAGAGACTCACAGCTGGTTGTCAGCTGTTTGCGTCAGTTCTGTTCCCCTCATCAGTCAATCTTGTCTCCTCTTCCTTCTTTCCATCTCATGTATTGATCAGCTAGATTGGTTAGCATAGCTCCCTGGCTTTTTTTATTTCGGGAAAAAGGTAATCATCTTGATGTTATCAAATGTGTTGTGCTACCTCATTTGTTTGCATGTTATGCTAATTACTATTTCCGTAGCAAACAGAATGCCCTTTTGACAGGCCCATGGGACTGTCATTAAATATAATGAATGGAACTCACTCAAGGAAGCACCGTGAAAGAACTAACCATGAACAACATGTCTACACTACAGTGGTTGGGAGCATCTGGGCTTACTAGACTAGACGCCCAAATATTCATCATGATAAATGTTCGTTTTTGATTGTGGTGCATTCCAGAGGTGGAACACACACTGTTCAAACTGGTCCTCTGAAGAGAATGCCCTACTTCTTCTTGGTGGTAAAGGGGATGAAAGGAATAAATGCACACTTTGTTTCTACTCAAGTCAATGAAAACAGGTGGAGACACAAGAGTACAGAGGTTGGGTGAGAAAGCAGTTAGGGTGATGAATCTGAGAAGAACTGGAATCTTCCTTGTGCGAGTGATGGTGCAGGATGAGAGATAAAAGGCATCACAGGGTGAGGGGATAATTACTTGATCAGAAGCAGAGCAGTTGAGAGGTGACCCTTACTTCCTCTGTTTTACACACACACACACACACACACGCACAACCATTCCATACCACACACATGAGTACCTGGGGATACTGGAAGAAGTGTTGTTGGCATCTAGTAGGTGTTGGGGAGTGGATATAGAAACTGCTACTCAATCTGTGACAAAAATTCTGAAGGCCCAAATGCTGACAGTGGCCACATTAAGAAAACCTGCCTTAGTAGGTGGTTGGAATATACCTAGAGCTAAACAGAAACAGTGCACTGCAGCTCACCAGCAGCTCAGTGAGCAGGATTTAAGCAACTTTGAGAGACAGAGAGAAGTACACAGCATCGTTCTCTCACCTGTTAAAGAACATAATTCATTATCAAGATTCCTGGAACCATTGGGCCAAATGCAGCCCTAATTTTGAAGGGAACAAAGGAAACTGTGTGGCTCAATAGGAGATATTTCAAAGATCTTCTAGACAAAACAGCTAAAACCACTCAATGAAAAGACTCAGCAAGAAAATTGCATCAGAGTCCCTAATCTTCAAGGGATCTTAAGAAGACCTTCATGAATGAAAGACTGGTGTCAGCAGAGGACAAGGGTGGGGGGGAATCATATAGAGAAGGATCATGGGTAAGAAGTAAGAGAAAACTAAAATAGATACCATGCAAAAAAAGGAGAAACAAAACAAAAAACAAACAAACCATGTCACAATAAGTATGAGCTGTTATAGCTCATGCTCTTGAGAAATTAATATTTAGTGTAGGGACAATATTTCTCCAATCCATTATTTTGATGGTTATTTTTTTCTACCTACCTGACTAGACATTCGACCAGCCACCCATTCCTGGCGCAGATGGCCAAGACATTTGCTCTGTCAAATACTCCATATTTCCACAGCCAGTCACCACCAGACAAAAATTAGATTACCAATGCTTGTGTAAACTTTCCAAGCCCTAACACAATAAGATTCCCGGAAATGTACATGCATGGCTAAAAGCGGCATTATACATAATGCACTGTAATTTCAACAGACAAGTTGCTATCCTCGATAGATGCACACAGTTCCCATGCCAAACACATGAACGTCAATACATTTTTCTCGAGTTAAAATGGAAACCATTTAACAGATATAATGGGCACAATGAATTTCATTTTGCATTACTAATGCAGCAGGGAAGGAGACAAGTTTTGGCAAGGATTGCAATGAGGCCAAGAAAAACAGGAAACAACTTAGAAGCCTAGCATGCTTTTCTAAGCTTCTGCCTCAAAGTCTGGTCACGTGGCACTGAGATTTCCAATTCCCCCACAAAACAACTGTCCCACAAATGAGGGGAAACATTTAAAAATGAACAGAATTGCAAATATACTTTTGCAAATAAATGAATGATATTGCTTTAGTGCTGTTCCCACTGTTTCTGAAGAATTATCCCAAGCACATTAACCTTAGAGATTAATTAGAGGCCAATATATTGGCCTGTTCTCTATAAGAAGGGAGGGAGGTGTCCTGGGAAGCCAGGTCCCACCATGCACTTTTCCACTGGAAACCTGGTTCCCTGAGACTGCTTTCCCTTGTAATTGTAAACATGTCAGTCACAGGATGCATTACAGACCAGGAAATTGTATCAACTCTCTCCGCCAGCAAAGACGGCACCTCCTGTCACTCCAAACTGAGGAATGGTGTGGGTATCATCTAATAGGTTTAGATACTGAATTCCAGCTCGGAATCAGCTAGGAATGGACAAGAATAAAGCTATTGGAATCAGAAGACCTTGTTCCTAAAGCCCTCTCTATTACTTACAAACTGTCTGAGAAAGAGAAAATTATTAGTAACAGTTTTTCTGCCTATTAAATGGGTACAACATTCCCAACACAAATAGATTTTTAGAAAGTTTAAATGTAAAGAGTCAATACACAAGAACCACTGTAGCCAGGAATGGTGAGAACAGGACCGAGCTTCTACCCCTCCTGTTTCAAACACTTCCTTCTGTTGCTTCTTTACTCTGGATTTATGTAGATTATTTAACACCAAAAAACTTCAACTTCCTAATCTTGAAAATGGGATGACACCAATGGCCACACATTTGGGTGTACAGTAAAAGACAGACTTAAAAATTGCTGCCCTATAACCCATGGCACCATCCTCTTCTCCGTTCCTTCTATCATATTCATAAGTGATCCATAAATGTTTTTAGTGTTTGGCACCAAAATAATTTATAAAAGCCTTTTGAAACTTAAACGCATAGATAGATATATTTAGGCAAACCCTCTGGAAAAACATGAAACATTATTCCAACATCCTACTTCCAGGAACTGACGTCATTAGTGTTTGGTTAATGTGTCACTTGTGGTACCTCATATAAGTCAACATCATAATGACCAAAGGACACATCATGGGCTATAAACAATGTGTCAGCCACTGGGTTTTTAGCTTTAAAAAGTAATAGACAACCCCTCTAAAACAAGAAATCTTTTTAACTAGGAAAGGCCATGATGAGTTAGTGAGCTATTAGCGTGGGTCATTTGTCAAATGACAAGTCAGTTTGCATGAGAACTAGTCAGTGCTTTAGAACCATTTCTCAAAGATCCATAGTCTGTCACCTGACAGCCTATGTTATTGAAATTTCGGAACACTGCTTAAACCTTAATTGTCACATCCCAGTGTTGAGGCCTGGCATGTGACAGTAATTCTTACTTAGAGCCTGTTTCTCCCACTCTGTACCAAATAAACTTTTCAAAATGAAGGGCTTGTGAAACTACCATGCTTTAGCCAGATGAAAAATAAACCAGATTGGGACTCTAGTCAGCAGTATAAAAGAGAAACAAATTAAGTACTTATAATTGAAGCTTGAGGAACGAAAGAATTCACACTTCCTTCCAGCCATTATTTCAGACAGTCTGGTGTCAGAATGAAAATCCAACCCGTGCATCTGTTTATATTGCCAAGGATTTTCACAGTAAGAAGGGCTAGGAAACACATATTTTTAAATTAGCGTCCAAATTCCAAAGAACACCCAAAAAATAGGAAGTCAAAAATATATGTTCTCCTGATTTTTATTGTTCAGTGTCTAAACAAAACAAAAATCCACGTTGCCTACTACTTCTTTTTCAAAAGTATAAGCGAAGGAATTAAAAAAAAAGTAATTCTGTTGCTTTGGCCACAGACTTGGTGTTTTTTTCCCTCTGTTTTCCTGCTTGCTTCTGGCTTAGCTACTGCTTGTCACTTTCCCAAGATGACATAAGATAGGAAAAGCCAGTTAAAGAAGGTTTCATTCATAGGGAACGCTCACCAAGATGGCTCCCTCACCAAACCTTGAAGACTAAATCCCAGTGGCCATCTAGAGTGACCAACTTTCACATTAAAATAAAGTTTCTGCTTTCCAAGAATTTGTAGCAACTGTGCCTACCCTAAAGGAATAGAAGTCCTCTTTAAATCTCAATTGATTGCTAGGGCACAGCAACACAAACCTATTATATCCTAGTTTTTATGCCTCACCAGAAAAAAGCAGAGGTGTTTTATTGGTGCAGGACAATTGTCTGTATTCTGTCAATCATGTTTTTTAATAAAACACTGATTGGCCAGGCAGGAAGTATAGGCGGGTAAACCAGACAGGAAATAGAACAGGAGAATGCTGGGAAGGAGAAAGCCCATTCCTCGCAGTCCAGCCCAGACCACCAAAGAAGCAGCATGTGACCATCCTGCCCTGCTAAAAAAAAGGTACTGAGCCACATGGCTAACATAAATCAGAATAATGGGTTAATATAAGCTATAAGAGCTAATATGAAGCCTGAGCTAATGGGCCAATCAGTTTTATAACTTATGGAGATTTCTGTGTGATTTTTCTCTGGGACTTGCTGGCTGTGGTGTAGTAGACAGGACAGAAAACCCAAGAAGCTGGCCCCCTTGTGTTACATTTTGTGATATAATGAAAATACCTAATTGGCTCATTGAAAGGAAAAATGGGAAAAAACAATATTCTTATGCAAGACTAATCTGGTTTCATTGATTCATTTATTTACTGAAAATGCATTTATAGTTGATTGGCTATTTCCCAGGTATTGAGCTAGTACAGGTTTCAGTGAGTTGAAGAAAACATCAGCATATATGACATGTGACAAGGTTTACATTTTTCTGATAAGGGGGTGGCAGAATACTGGGGAGGCCCTGGACAATGTGAGAATTCTAGGTCCACTGAAGTTCTGAGTCTTGATCTGAGATAGTTAACCTTCATGCCTTCAGTTGAGTAAGGAGGAAATTAAGACAAAATTTCATGCTTTATATTTATAGAGCCCTTTAGTGGAAAATAAAAGAAACAGAGTTTGAGTCCTACACATGAATTTCATGTTTTTTGTAATACAATGTGCTTCTCCTAAGAAAATAATCAGTTTTGAGATGGAGGTTTGAATATGAAATGTCTCCAGTAGGCCAATGTGTTTGAACACTTGGACCCCAGCTGGCAGTGCTCTTTAGAAGGCTGTGGGTCCTTTTGAGGAAGGGTCTGGTTGGAATCATGATTTATCAGGGATGAGCCTTGAGGTTTCACAGAACGGTCCCACTTCATGCTAACACTCTCTGCCCCCCTGAGTGTCTATGCAATGTGACCCACTGCCCTTCATTCTTACTGCTAAGCCTCCTACCGAGCATGATGTGTTATGTCCTCTTGAACAGCAAATCTATCCCTAAAGTTGCTTCTTGTCAGGTATTCAATTACAGCAACAAGAAAAAAGGAACCATCACAGACATACATCTTCAACACTGATGATGACAACAGAAACTTCATGTCTGTGGACTAAGGTTGGGCATACCTTGTTGAGAACAGAGATCAAGTTGACATGCAACCAAGAGACACAGCATTCTGTATGAGGGAGAGGAGGCAGTGAGAAGCCATCTCTTGCCCTTACTATACTAATATCTAGAGGAGCCTGGGCAATAACACACTATCAAACTTGTGTGACTACTCTCCAGATACAGACAAAGATAGCCACAGGATAGGAATAAGTTTCCTTAGATGACATACTTAGCAGGGACTCAACACGGGTAGGCACCTATACTCTTCCTTCTACAACAAACTGAAGTCAACAGACAGATCAACCCAGGTCATGTTTTAGTTGCTTTAGTCCTCTCCATGAATTCTGATCTAAGATTCAGCTTATAATTTTGAGCCATCTTTGCAGTTTGTTTCTGGCATACCTTCACAAAACTAAACATTTCTCCTCTGGATATTTTAGGAGTTAAAAGCAAAAGCTAAATAATTAAATTTACAGAATTCAATAAGCATAAAACATACAGGAAGAAAATGGAATAAGGGAAACTAATTAAGATTAAACCTCCTATGCAATTTTATCTTTTTCCATGGGAAGCCACCTATATTCACCCCATTTTGATAAAGGGGTAAATTTTAGAACCAGAACCTGACAAGATTCTACTTCAAACAAGGAGCAATTCAACACAAAACAACAGTAGTCAGATGGTTGTTTTTTCCCCATTATTTTAGGATTATAAAGTGCATTTGTAAGCCCTCCTCTGAATCTTAATGCATTCCTTCATTTTTCCTGACCAAAGGGCACTTCCTGGTACGGGAAGAACTCTCCACCTACGGCATGTCTAACAAAAAGGCTGCAATAGCACTAGCATACAAATGATCACCAATTCATGTGCCCTAGAATAAACTCTGACTAGAGTATATATTTTACATTTGAGCCTCTTCCAACCTACATGTATAGATATTTTAAACAACAAAAGATTGTCTCTCCAGAGTCAGTGAGCTCCAACTAGTTCGGGTCAGCTTTTTCTGTGGCTTCACCCATCATGGTTTTGACCCCATTGCTCATTGTTACTTTGTGGAGTCACTTGCTGTGGGACCAAGGAGCAATCCCTAATGAGTGATAGGGCTTTTTTGGAGCCTAATTTATATGAAGAGAAACCTTGCTCAGCCTAGACCCAGGGGGAGGGCATTGGTCCTGCTTCAACATGATGATGTGACAGAATTCGTTGGCTCTTCCATGGGTTGGCCTTACCCTTCTGAGGAACAGATTGGGGAAAGGTGAGAAAAGTGAGAAGAGCAGGAGGGGAGGGGAAGGGAACTGGGATTAGTATGTAAAAATAAAATAAAATAAAAAGATTATCTCGCTCAATTTTGTAATACATAGATACAAAGTCTAATACACATAAGACATTAGGTTCAGTTTCACGGGAGTAATCATCCTCAGTACCTATCCTCTAATGATGAAAGAAGAAGAATTATAACTGACAAACTTAGCAGAGCAGAGGGCTCCACAGGTAAGGAGGCATTAGGGCAGGGCCTTGTGGACTGAGTATAAGTCTCCCTAGAAAGAATGGTTAGTAGAGAGAGACCATGTCAGAAAATTTTGAATCCTGATTTTAATTTAGTTCCAACATTGTACGTGAGAGAGAGTGGACATGAACACGCCTAGGCCTCAGCACTCATGAATATAGCTCTGTAGGTACACACTCTGGTGCACGGTGTTGTGGAATGTTGTTCAGCAGGAAAGAGCTGTAAAAGATGAGATATATAAAAAGGCATACTTGAAGGGCATATTAATGAGGGAAATCACGTTCCACAGGAGTAAATATAGGATGGTCTCATTTACATCAAGCAGTAAGAGATATGTGCTTTCATAGATGCATATAGAAGGTCTGGGAAGGCACAGCTCAAACTAATAACCAAAGCCATCTTTCAGAGGGCTCTGAAGAAGAGGGGGAAGTGAAGGTATTGTCATTTGACATACACAAAAAAATGCACCTGCCCACTGCCTGCTTGACAAAAATTACCTTGTATAAGTATAAGTTGTGTATTAAGGAAAAGATCATATTCCTGGAATGGTAAGGAGCATGGGCTTCCTAAAAATAAAGCTTACTGTTTTTGTCAATGTAGCAGGTAGCTAATGCATTAAGCTGTTCATTGAAATGAGTAGCTGGCAAATGGCATTATCTTAGTGTGAAGCAAATATGCGGAGTTCTTTCAAGGCTAGTCCAATAGATTAATATAATTAACAAATACATAGACAAACTCCATGTATGAATAATAAGGATCAAGGAAAGATTAGAGCTGTGTTTAAGTACAAGGACTTTAACACATTGAGTGTATGTCTTTAGAGATACTCTCTTGAAAAGCATCTAACAGGCAATATGTAGGCCTGGATGAGAGTGAATCTAACTCAAACTAAGGCTTGGCAGTCATTGTCACAGAGGGGGCTGTTGACAAATGGCTGAAGACAAATGGCCATTGGGGGATGGGAGTCAGAAAGGCAAGCAACAAGCAGAACTGAAGCCAAGGCTGTGGGAAGTATGTCTCTAAGAGATGGGAGCAATGCATTGCTCACTCAATCAGCACCAATAATTTTCAAGAACCCTGTGCTAAATACTGCATAGGTTTGAGGGCAGAATTGCTCCTTTAAAAAAAACAAAACAAAACAAAACTGCAGGGTTTGGGGAGAAATGGCTGGTATGGTAAATTCTCACAGGGACCTGACATTTTTTGGAGTGTTTGTATTTACTGAGCTACCATCGACTTCGTAAGTAATACAAAACCTTTAAAATGATGCATTGGGGGATTCTGTGGATTGAATCAATTAAAGCAACATGAATCAATGTATCTTTGAGTGGCATGATGTCATGAACTGGTACCCCGGAGTGAATAAGAAGGGGAAGCGAGCTGAGCACTAATGTTCATGCTTCTTGACCGTGAATAATGTGACCCAAGGCTTCCAGATCTCACTGCCTTGACTTTTCCACTGTAACGGCTTGTGCCTGGGAACTGTGAGTAAAAACAAGCTCTTCCTCCTTTATTCTGTTCAGTATTTGATCATAGCAGCAGAAAATTAATTATATATGAATGAAGGAGGCCCAGTGAGACAATACAATTTAGGAAGGTCAAGGGTCACATTTGGGTATCAACATGGCCTCCATAAAGTGCCAGAGAAGTATCTAGAAGGGGAGAAAGATCTTTTGTATTACAGATAAGGACAGAAGGGGTACTCACTGTTCATGTTCTAGATGATGAAAACTAGTAAAAAAGAAAATCACTGATTTGGGTGATAAGAGCTGTGTGGTCTTTGATTCATTTCTTCGACATTGATTATATACCTACCATGTATTAGTTTTGATGATTTGAAAGACTGATTTCAGTTGGGTGGGAAGGAAGGCCAGTTGTGGAGGCTGAAATATGAAGTGGATACTAAAATAGTTTGTGTGAAGGACTCCTCTGAGGATGTCATAGGAAAAGTGTCATGCAAGAATGATCTTTAAACTACACATCTAGAGAGATAAGGAAAT
This sequence comes from Microtus ochrogaster, assembly GCF_000317375.1. NCBI lineage: Eukaryota > Metazoa > Chordata > Mammalia > Rodentia > Cricetidae > Microtus > Microtus ochrogaster. The sequence goes on along the minus strand of NW_004949099.1, from coordinate 12,498,226 downwards.
CAAGAGAGAGAGAGAGACTGCAGGTTTGGGGTGGGTAAATAATGGGTGATGAAAACATCTCATGGTAAATCAAAGAGACGGTGAGTAAATCCTGGGTGAAGGGGTATACTCTGCTCTTCTGAAAAGGATGGAAGGAAGTACAAAGAAATTAAACTCTTTTCGTCAGTGACATTACAGAAAGCTATAACCACAAGATTCTGGCACAGGGAACATTAGCTCCCAAGACAAACTCTGCTCAGAGGCACCCCACATTTCTATATTGTGATGCCCAGTCTGTATGACCTGACCAAATAGAGCAGCAAAACCCACAGGTTTCCTCAGGATGAAGATGGCGAGGCATATTGCAAGAAAGAGAATCACAAGATTTGATACCCTTATACAGGTGGTTCTCGACTACTTTGGAGTTCAAACAACTCTTTCACAGGTATCACCCAAGACCATTGGAAACCACGGATATTTACAGTATGATTCTTAACAGTAGCAAAATTACAGTTATGACTTCAACAAAATAATTTTATGGTTGGTGTTATCACAGCTGAGGAACTGTATTAAGGGGTTGCATCATTGGGAAGGTTGAGAATCACTGCCTTATCTGATCTGCCTCCATCTAGAAACTATTTGGCTAAAGTGAAAGACAGATACTCCTGCAGGAATGCCTTCTGCTCCTTCAGCCAATAGTTGCTAAAATACCAGCCCACTGGGGCATGGTCTTTTTCTCTTTAAAAAAAGAGTAGCAAGCCTCTGCTAGCTCTCATGGTTCCAGCTCTTGGTTCCAGCTCTTGCTCCGACTAGACTCCTTTCCTGGTGTTCTGTAAGTTTTCCCCTAAAATAAATACCCCTTTAAATCCAAATTGGTGTGGGATTGTTTTGCACATTATCTGGCACCCAATGTGGGGTAATAGATTGGTATTCGTGAGTTATTGCTTATAGACAATTACATTGGCATGGATTTTTGTATATGGATACAAAGTTAAATTATATTGAATACTGTATGCATGCTTCTACCTCTGTTTAAAACATTTTTATGTATTGATATATATATTTACCATATTACAGTGTACATTTCTACCTCTGATTAAGATACTTATATATTGTTTTTGTATTGATATACATTGTTTATATTTGGAGGTCATTGTCTTCATTTATTACACAGTTGTTTATTGTCTTAGTCTTTAAGTTAGATAGGTATTGAGAATTATATAGATCAATAGTCATCTATGTTTGTCATTTATAATTAGACTAATCAGTTTCTTTAGATACATAGAGATTATCTTCAGTATAGATAGATAATCTTCAACCTCTTCAAAGAGCGGTGGAAAATTGCCTTTAATCTAACTCAGAGTTCCATGGTAGTGAGACACAATTGCTCCAGTCAACACCGATCTATTCCCGAGAGAATGTTGAGCACCAAAGACACTCCACTAGGAGCTTGTCTTTTTCTTGGCAAAACTGGCCTCTGGGCAAGGAACTGCCCATACCTCAACTACTAACCAAATACATAATATCTGGAAATGGATAAACAGAACTGTCAAATCTTGCCAAGACAGTGTAAGATGGTTTTAAAAATTTCTTGCCTATTAAAAATAATCTGTCAGTTATTCTAGGCCTTAGCCAAAGTTGGTTGCTTCAATGTTGCAAATGTGACTTGGGGTGATTGCCCAGGTAGCCAGTTGTCTCTGTGATTTGTTGCATGTTTTGGAAGTTGTTTGATTGTACTTCCTAATTACTCAGGTAACATTATTTCCCTTCTCAGATCTTTGATGGGGTTAAAGACTAGATAATTGTAGCTACTTTCCTCTCATGACTTGGCCAAGTTATTTATTATGCAAGACTTAGTCTAGTTAAGATAGGATATTTGTTTTTATTGTATATAATTTTATAGTAGATTTAGAACTCTCTTACTTAAACAAAAGGGGTAGGTGTTGCAGGAGTGACTTCCACTCCTTCAGCCAATAGTTGTTAAAATACCAGCCCATTGGGGCATGGTCTATTTCTCTTTTAAAAAGAGCAGCAAGCCTTGGCTTGCTCTTTTGGTTCCGACTCTTGGTTCCGGCTCTTGCTCTAGCGACTAGACTCCTTTCCTGGCTGTTCGGTGTTCTGTAAGTTTCCCCCAAATAAATACCCCCTTGAATCCCAACTGGTATGGGTTTGATTCATGCATTAAGATACCAACCCCTTTTTGTAGTCATTCATAAGTGAATATTAGGTGTAAAGTTAAGGATAACCAGGCTACAATCCACAGCTCCAGTGAGGCTAGGTAACAAGGTGGACTGAAAGAGGAACACATGGATATGCCTGGGAAGGGGAAATAGAAGAAATCTTCTGAATTAACTGGGGATGGGCAGGGGTGGAGATGGGAACACGAAGGATAAGGTTGGGTGGGTTGGGGGCATATGAAGGGGGAGAATAATGAAAGAGTTGTCTTGACAAGAAGGTTCATTTGGGGGTTAGGGAGAAACCCGGTACCGGAAAAACTCCCAGGAATCTACAAGGAAGATCCCAACTAAAACTCCTAGCAATAGTGGAGAGGGTCCCTGAACTGCCCATGTCTTGCAATCAGATTGGTGACTACCCTAATTGTCATCATAGAGCCTTCCTTCATCCAGTACCTGATGGAAGCAGACACAAAGATCCACAGCCAAACACTGGCCTGAGCTCTGGGAATCCTGTTAAAGAGAGGGATGAGGGACTGTATGAGCCAGGGAGGCTAAGGTACATGATGGAGAACCCATAAAGATAGCTGACCTGGGCTAATGGGAGCTCCCAGACACTGGATAAACAGCTAGGGAACCTGCATGGGACTGAGCTAGGCTTTCTACATATATGTAACAGTTGTGTGGCTTGGTCTGTTTGTGGAGCTCCTAGCAGTGGGATCAGAATCTGTCTTTGAAGCTTGAGTTGGCTTCTAGGAACCTGTTCCCTGTGCTGGATTTCTTGGCCCAACCTGGATAGGGGGAGGAACTTGGTCCTGCTTCAACTTGATGTGCCATGTTTTGTTGGTGCCCATAGGAGGCCTGCCCCTTTCGGAATGGAGATGCCTGAGCAGTGGATTCTGAAGGGACATAGAGGATCATGGGGAAGGAGAGGGAGAAGAAGAGGGAGGGGAAACTGTAACTGGGATGTAAAGTAAATGGAAAAAGTTAATTAATAAAAGAACTTAAACATACATGGTCAACATTGGATGACCTCAAATTGAATCTATTAATCGGTGTGTGCAGGGCGTGTTTGTTCTCTTACATGTGAGCATGACAGCATATTTGCTAGAGATGGGTGTGGAGGCCAGTACTCATGGTGGACGTCTGGTTCTCATCCTCACTTTCTACTTTGCTCTAGGGAGAGTCTCCTATCGTTTCCTTGCTGTGTATACCAGGTTAGCTGGCCCACATCTTCTAGAATCCTGACTCTGTCACCTATTGCACAGGAGGAGGCTAGGACCTAATTTATTTATGTGGGTTCTAGGAATTCAGACTCAAAGGTGTATACTTGCATGGCAAGGGTTTTTTTGAATAAATTTTAACATTTTCTGATTTTTGAGATTATAATAGAATTACAATAGCTCTCCCTCTTCCTTCCTTCCTTCAAATCCTCCCATTTAGCCCTTCCCACTCTGTTCCATGGCCTCTTTTTCACTAATTCTTGTTGCATGCATACATGTCTGTATATCCTTAATATATCCTGTTCGATTTGTATGTTACACACACAGATACACACACACTTTCAGTACTTACCATGTGCAGTTTTTATGTGTGCAAGTGTTTCTCCTACATGTATGTAAGTGGACTTTATACATACTTGGCAGAGGCCAGAAGAGGACCTCAGATCTCCTGAAACTAGAGTGATGGATGGTTTCGAACTACCAGATGAACCCAGAGTATCTGGGACCTTACTCAGTGCTTGAAACCACTAAGCCATCTCTCCAGCCTCTAAAACAATTTACGCCAAAAAATAATACATAACACCTGGATGTATGAAATTTCCAATTCAATAACAGGAGTGGTCATGAGATAGACTGGCAATCTTCAAGAATTTTTGTGACAGTGTCTCATATATCGGGAGAGGCCCGCAAATCACTATGTAGTCAAGCATGACCTTGAACTTCTAATCCCCCTGTTTTGACCTCCCAAGTGCCATAATCACAAGTGTGCTCCATTTACATAGTGCCCAGAGTTTCACTCATGCTAGGCAAGAGCTCCAACCACTGAGCAAATCCCCAGCCTCAAGACAACAGGTCTTGATACCTCGATATTATTTTCCTCTCCTCCCTTGTGGGAAGTCTCAAGATCGATGCTTTTGGCTTAGCTCCTCAGCAAGGTGCCCAGCCTCATGAGTACTGGTGTGAATTCAGCGACAAGCAACATGTGGGGGTAATCATGACAACAGGGGGACAGATGAGACGCTGGCTGCGATTTTATACCTTGTAATAACAGCCATAATAATAGCTATGTTGTACATCCAACGCCCTTTCAAAGCACCAACATTTCACACTGTGCACATCCGCCCAGAGCAGATCAATATTTATTCTTCCAACTATGCCGAGTATACAATTGGGGCACCTCGGGGTGAAAACGTCACCCTGCCAGTGTCACAGCGATAGCCTCAGAACTTGGAAATCACATCTCCCAATTCATTATGGCACAATAATAGAGTGACCCTTGCCTGTCAAACACATTCATTAGTAGTGAGGCAGGAGCTGCTCTGGGGAGTTACAACAGTAAAAAGCCATCAAGAAAACATGGCTGCAGTAGACACAGCATCAGTCCTGGAAGGGAAAAGTCACACATGCGCTCATAAATACACAGGCACACGGGTATATGGGCGCATTCATGCTCATCCATAGAATTGCATAAGAACTTACTTTTGAGACTTTTGACACAAGTTATTTCATTGCACTAATTCTCTCTCTTCCTCTCATATTACTGTTCACTTCACTGACAAAGCAAAGTGAACTGATTTTGCAACTAACCCTGCAAGGTCCCTGTACAAGATTAGGTCAGGAGTATCCAAGCTGGGTCTGAGAGCTCTCCAGTCTATGAAGACAGAATCTTTCAAGACAACTTACAAGTCATTCATATACTTCAGAATTTGCTCCTTCTCTTGCATTTTGAAGATCATAGCAATACACCCGTGATGGACTATATCTGGGGTGCAGTAGGTAGGGGCTCCTTAGCAACCTTGACCCTGACTGGCTTCTGGAGCTTTAGGAATGGGGCTATACTCAGAGATAAAGAGAGAAGGTGGGAGGGAGAATCTCAGTTGGCACCAATAGTCCAGAAAGAGCTTTGGGGGTCTTAACTACCTGACTATCTAGGTCCTCTGAATGTGTAAGTCTCAGAACCAGCAGCCCCCGTCTTAGGAGATCATGTACCCACTGTGGTAACACCTTTCCTTACCTTGCTAGGGTTTACTGGTGCTGTTTGATTCAACAAAACCTCTTTCCCCCTGACAGTTGGTGCCTTTCAGACAATATTAAGTCTCCTGCCTGACACACATACTAAAATGCATTGGTATGTTTAAAGACATTTGATGTTGGCAGTAATAGGTCTGTTTGGACTGGAAAATAATGGCTGCCAATGTGGAGTGATGGTGAGACCCCGTACTGTAAAGATTCTGGGTTCAGGGTTATGAGGCTCACAAGAGGAGTGTCAACAAGGTAGTGCATAGACAAATTACAAGTTTGCAAATGAAGCCCTTGAATCCTTGACTTGGAAATCATGGCTTGCTCTGAACAGAACCCATGCTCTTTTGCTTTGGTTAAATGAAACAGGGTGTTAAATAATAAAGAAAAAAATCCACAACTTCAGTCTACTTACTCCAAGAGCCGTCTCTGTTATTCAGACATACAATTGGCAACGGCTGTCGTAAGCATGTGATACCCCCGATTCTTCTACTATCTATCTAATGGGAAGCACAGTGTAGCACTTCTGCTCACCAAGATGGATTTGGAATCACTTTACACATAACAGATATTTGTGAAAAGTATTTTTATTGCTATGCTATGAATGGCAAGGATTTCATACATTAGCCTATAGAACGAAAAGACTCACATTGGGTTTCTTTGAACTCTGTTTAGTTTCTTAAAAGGAGTGAAACAGTCTTCATCCAACTGTCCATAGCATCTATGAATGTCAGACAAAGTACAGTCTAGTGAGCAGCTTTTGTGTCTGACAACACAGATTCCAACCCCAGCCTCATCATTTGTAGTTCTCCCATTAGGAAATGTAACCAAATCCAAGAGGTCCAACTTCTTAACCGTTAAAAAGTAGGTGACAATGAAAGAATTTACAACAGATCATTTCCTCTAGTATTAAATACACAATATAAGTATTAAACATTTCTTTACAGTTCTATAATGAATATCCAATATACATGCTTGATTAATGCATAATTAAATATAGTCCAAATAAACATGTAATCAGCCTGAGTGATTGACAGTGGCTGTGATAATAATGACTCCTGATTTTTTCTAACCTACTTTTTTAAAAAGCTAATGCAATTGGAAGCCCTGGGTGACTCCCAATTCCCAGTAACTTAGAGACTCAGGCTTTTATTTACTGTGGCCATGGCATCTCTAGAGTACTCCTTAGTTTTCTTCTGTACTCTCTGCCTTGAGGTGGCCATCAAATACAGAAGAAAATGTAAGGAACCATGCGGCATTGTGTAAGACCCAGCATGGAATGATACAGATTCTGTTTTCCATATCCTTTGGGCCAGAGCAACTTACATGGCTCAGTATAGTGCGAGAAATCTGGGATCTGTTCTTTAGGTATGTGGCTAGAAGGAGAAATGGTCAGCTAGGTATGTACACACCCAGTCTCTGCCACTGAACCCAATCTCTATGAGCAAAACAGAGTTATTATGAGCACTTCCTCTCCATAGAATTGAGACATTGGATATATCCATTTACTCACTAGGCACTTTTTGCACATCATTGTTCTTGACACTGTTTGACCACGAGATTCTTAACTCATTCACCTTCTTGGAAGGATCCCCCCCACACACACACACAGGCATTCAATAATGCCAATAATTACAATAAAATAAAAATCACAAAACGTTAATGCATTTTAAAGAGTCTTCTTCCTACTTTAGCTTATCTGGGTGTTCTACAGGGGACCCCACAACCTCGGTTCTGGCATTTCTTAGCCAGAATTTACAGTCTCTCTTCACTAGATTCTGCTGCTGATTAGATACTATTTAAAAACTACATTGTCTTATATTTACGTTTCTCCTTATATGGAACAGTTTCTGCTAATACTATTGTCAACATTTAATACCATGAACCAAAGATAGTAAGGAATTTTGAGATAAAGTCCGAATTGCACATTTTAGAATGTTTAGAAAGCCTGAATGTTGGAGGGAGGCCGCTAGTCCTGCTTAGCCCTGAAATAATCACACAGAAATTCTATTAATTAAAATACTGCTTGGCCCATTAGCTCTGACTTCTTATTGCTATCTCTTACATCTTAATTTAACCCATTTTCATCAATCTGTGCATCCCCACGAGGTAGTGGCCTGTCAGCACAGTTTCAGTATGTCTGTCTCTGGCGGTGGCTCCATGGCTTCTCTTTGACTCTGCCTCCTTTCTCCCAGCATTCAGTTTAGTTTTCCCCATCTAGAACTGTTCCCCTATAGCTCTGCTATAGGCACAAAGCAGTTCTTTATTAATCAGTGGTAATCACAGCATACAGATGGAAATCCCACATCACTTGAATAGTAATGAAACTTTTTGATTAGGGATTAAAAATACCATGAAAGAAATTTGTTTTCCTTTGTAGTAGCTCCTTCTTTTATTTATTTTTTTATTGTACCTGTTTAACACTGGACATCATACTTAGAAAAACAAGGTTAAGGGGTGATAAATATTTCACTGTGTTTCAGGAACAAGAGATTGGAAGCATTTTTTCATTTATATTATTCAGAAGGCAAAAAAGATGAGAGACCTTCCAACAGTTGTGCAAGGGGTCCTTCCCATAACTTTTGCACTATATTTAAAAACTTAACTAGGCTAGAGAGAGGGCTGAGCAGTTAAGTCTTTTGCTACTCTTGCAAAAGACAGAAGTTCAAGTCCCAGCACCCACACGGTGGCCCACAACCTTCTGTAACTCCAGTTCCAAAGGAATTTGAGACCCTCTTCTGGCTTCCAGGGGCACTGCACACATGTGGTACACAGATACGCAAGTAGGTAAAAAGACATAGATATATAAAATGAAAATAAGTAAATCTCAAAAACTAAATAAAAATAAGGAAAAATAGAGCTAAAACTACGTGCACAAAGAATAACCTTTTAGTAGCTCAGAATTAGTCATGGGACATGCATGCAGTTCAATGAGTGTGAAAACAGAGTACATATGAGGAAGAGGGTAGGATAGGCTGCCTTTCAAATTATTCTCAGATTTTCTTGCTCAGGATTATCCACTTGCAATGAAACACAAAATTGCATAATATTTTCTTCAGCTTTGGACTGCCATGTGTTCTCCAGCTTTAGGCCATCGTGTTTTCCCCAGTTTGGGGCCCTATTGCACGGTTTGTCTTTGTTGATATTAAAGAATCTTGATTAAGAGTAATAAAGACCACAGCAAACCCCTTCTCAGTTCTAAATAGAAATATCAGGACACCGGAGCACAAGACAGTTTAAGGATAACAGTGACCTACTCAAATATGAAATTATTAGTGTTTCCATTATTTAGAGTATTAATCACCTTACTCTTTCACCATTGTTGTAAATAGATGTTCCTTGGCAACTTAGATTTCCTTTCTGTCTGTGCCACTTGTAAATTGAGGACAGAAATCACCTTCAGCCCCCAGAGTTCTGCACACATTACAGAACGCAGTAGAACACTCATGTTTAGCTAACACTGTGCTATGGAAGAGTGCTGAGCATCAACATTACCACTCCCTTATACCTGCTCTTCTTATTCATCCCACTTGGTCCTCCAGCCTTGGACTCTACTGCAATCATTCCAGCAAAAGTCATCAATGCCTCTGCATTGCTACATTCAAGGCATCTTTTTTTTTTTAATCCCAAAAGATACTCAGTTCTTTTGGTAAAAAGAGGCAAGAAATAAAACGACAAAAGAAGGAGATAGCCTGGTATAACAGCAGTCTGGGAGGGGTAAAAATAGTAGCCAGCAAAGCCTGTGATTGTCCTACAGGTCAATATGGAAATAAGGGCAGTTAAGTAAAATGATAATGTCCACTTTGCTTTGTTCCCTAACCCACGCCCCAGAGAAGAGCTCCTAAGACCATACTTTATTACTGCTTAAAACCTCTGTTTGGGCTTCTAACTAGGGAGCAAAGAACTTGGCTATAGTTAAGTCTGTAAATAATTCCTGAAGTAGTAGGGGAACGATTGACAGCTGTCTTTCTTGAAGTGTGTCTGTTAGGTGGGGTACTGCAACTAATAGATGGGAACAACTGCTGTTTTTAGAGAGAGGGGAGGGAGAGGGAGGGAGAGGGAGGGAGAGGGAGGGAGGGAGAGGGAGGGGAGGGAGAGGGAAGGAGAGGGAGGGAGAGGGAGGGAGAGGGAGGGAGAGAAAGCAAGGGGGGAAGAGCGCTTTTGTGTAAGTTGGGGGTGGGGCTACACAAGTGAGTACCAATGTGCATGTGTGAAGGTTACAGGATGACTATTTAGGAATTTCTTCTCTCCTCGACTCAAGGCACGCTCCAGTCTAGCTGGTCAGCAAGGACCAGTCAAATTCCCTTTCCTCAGTCACCCATCTCTCAGCAGGAATTCTGAATTATGAATGCACACTGTCACCACCCTCAGCTCTTGATGTGAGTCCCAGTTGTTAAATTCAGGCCATCAGACTCAAACCCTACCAATTTTACCCCCAGCCCACAGGGTTTTTTTTTTTTACTAGAAAGTGAAACTTCACACGGCAGTGGCAGTGTGCACCTTTAATCCCAGCACTTGGGAGGCAGATGCAGGCGGACCTCTGTGAGTTCGAGGCCAGCCTGGTCTACAACAGCTAGTTCCAGGACAGGCTCCAAAGCTACAGAGAAACCCTGTCTTAAAAAAAAAAATTAAAAAAATTAAAAAAAGAAGTGGCCCTTCATCAGTCCTGAAGCATGTCTATCATATTTTCCAATATGGAGAAGAACGGAAGATTGGAGTGGCGGGTTTCCCTCCCTCCATATTCCTTTTACTCTTATAAACATCACATCCACAGACACACGGCTAGATGGTGAGGAAGACAAGCTTTGATATCAGGATTTTCAAGTTCCAGGAGGCCAGCACTCTTTCCACTAGCAACATTTGTCTAAATGGAGCTCATTAAAATTTATTTCAACAATACCAGCATCTATTTGAAACTGAAGAACAGAACTTGTAAGGAAAATAAATCTAAAGTGCTTGTGTTCCTAGCTCTAAAATATATTTTCACTCCATTACTTCACCTTCTTGGTTCAAGATACATTAAGCCTCTTTCTATGCAGAGGGAAAACGTTTTTCTTTTTCAAATGTTGTACAGAAAGTTAAGAGGGAGGTTCCGGTGAGATGGTGGCGCATCAGGGGAAAGGCACTTGCGGATCGAGCCCAGGGATAAATTAAATCCCCAGAACCCAAAATAAAAAAAAAAAAGAGAAGCTACTCCACATGGTTGTCCTCTGACCTCCATGTGAACACAGAGCATGGGTTTGTGCACACACACACACACACACACACACACGTGCACACACACACACTCCCATACAAATACACTAATTTAAAATTTCAAAAAGACAAGCTTAGTTATGTTTCTGTCTCCTTTGTGTATTTATGTGCTCCATGTTTATGTGCACACATATGTACCATTGCCCCTATGTGTACATATGTAGGGCACAGAAGTCAATATGGGTATCTTCCTCTAATCACTGTCTACTAAGGTATTCTTGTGTGTAGTATGCATCTGTACATCTATCTGTGTGTGCATGTATGCAAGAGCATGTGCCCGTGTGAGCACCTACAGAGACCTGAGTTCAACTTCAGGATTTTTTTTTTTGTAGTGTTCTGAGTCAGGATCTCTTTGCTGAATAAGGCCACTTTGACTAGGGTAATCAACCAGCAAGCTCCTGGGATCTGCCTGTCTCTGTCCCATGGAGTTACAGATGCTCACAGCGAGTACCAGCTTTCTATGGGTACCAGGGAACTATACTAGGGTGGTAATCTAAGCTACCCCATCTCTTCCACCTTATTGTCCAACTCAGGGTCTCTCTCTGACCTACAACTTCCTGTTTTTGCTCGATTGGCCCACCAGGGTGACATCCACTGGGACCTGGACATCTTTGCGCATCCCCCAAACTCCAGGCTTTGGGGTTCCAGATAGACACTTGTGCAGAACCCTTCTTCAGGTTCTTGGACCTGAACGGAGGTCTTCGTACTTGCACAGCAAGCCCTTTACCCAGAGCTCCATCTTCTCAGCCCTGGCATCTTTACTTTCACAGAGAAGAGGATTTTGCTACAGACAGAAAGCACCAAAACAGTACATACTGACTTGAATAATAAAAATTTGTAAAGGAACAAAAGGCTGGGAGGTAGAGATCTGATTTACGGTGTTTGGGAGATAGAGAACACTGTGTGGAAGATGGGTGTGAATAACAGTGCATTGTTAACTGAGTCATGACATCCCTTTTCTAGTGACACCTCGAGCTACAGTACTTGGAAAATGAGCCCCTTATACTGCTTTCACGGTGGGAGGAAGACAGATAATTATAATTCTTGCGCACAGACAAGAATTCAAGAGAATCTGGAGAAAAGTTTATTGAAAAACATATTAACATATCAGTATTATAAATTGCTTTCTCTTATTAAACCAAAAAAAAAAAACAGAATTCTCTTTTGTAGGCTAGCTCATCATTGTGCAAAAGGGTGTATATTTTTTTTTAAAAAAAAAAAAAAGACACCTGCTTTGAAAATCCTTCTTACATTAAAAAAAAAGTCTATCTTGTATTTATTCTGTAACTTTCTCCGCACCCGAGAAAAATCAGAGTCTAGTTTCCAAACAGCTTTACCCTCCCATTGTCTTCAGTGAACCCATCAGTGTTGTCTGTCACCTACTGAAAATCCCCGTGGAAACCTGATATTTAGTCAAAACATGGATCTGTTTCCCCACCCTTTGTAAAAGTAAAAGAAGATATAATGCCATGTTTTCATTTCATGTACTTCAGCCATCTCCTTTCTTTTTTCGGATGGTTAAATGTGGGGGTGAGGGGCAATAATTATAGCCACATTGTCAAGAGCATGATTTTAACAGAGAATAAAACTGGAAGCAGCGTTTTCCTAGGTAAAAGAAGACACGGACAGAGCACAAAGAGTGGATCTGGCTGATGTTTAGCGCCGCTGGTCTCAGAGGGTGGATGTCTGCATGTTGAGGAAGTGTTCTAACTGACCCCATTACTGCCTCCGGCACTCGGGGTGGCAAAAGAGCAGCTGCAGAGTGAGACACTTAGTGAGTAACGCGGAAATTATAGTGTTGTGTTAAATGCATCTTCGGCAGGGAGCTTTCTTGTCTTCAGATAACACAGCCTTAAAGTGCCCCCGACAAAATAATATAGGGGTTACATGGTTCTTTCTTCTCTCTCTCTTTCTCTCTCTTTCTCCCTGTGCTGGCACCTTTTACAAAACCCTGTGTGTGGTGTATGACAAGTGTAGGTGTATGACATGTGTGTGTTCCTGTTAATACAGGTGTACACATGATTTGGTACCTGAGTAGAAGCCAGAACCACGTGTGTTTCAGTTCTCCCTACACATTTTGGGTTAGGCAGAGTCTCTTTGTTTTCTGTAGCATAAGCAAGAAAAAGAGGTCCCGACTCACAGGCTCCTGGGATGCACCTTCCTCTCCCTCAGGTCTTTCTGTATGTGTACAAACAAGGATTACAGATGCAGGCGACCACATCCCGTTTTCCCTGGGTTCTGGGAATTAAAACTCAAGTGCTCACACTGGCGTAGCAAGTGCTTCACCCACAAAACTATCTCCCCAGTCATTAGCAGTACCTTCAATGGGGAATAGAGCCCACTTGCATTGTGATTAACAGCAGAGTACAAGAACATAGACAGGGAGATGTCATCGTTAGCTGAGCAGTCACCATCCTTACTAAGGGGCTGGGTCTGTGTGTCCTCTGTGGCAGTGTGTATACATAATCAGAACTGAGAGTTTGTTTTTATACTTGTCTGGTATTTCCCACAGTATTTATTATGATAAATAGTGAAGATTAATATACAGGAGGAACGATTTGAAGATTACATTCCCTCCATAGACAGCTTATCAGGTTACAGTAAAAATAGAAAGAGAACCCCAATTGGAGGGGGAACAGGAAGAGAACATGGGAAGTCAGACTGAAGGCTAGGCATGATGACACAGGCCAGCAAATCCAAATTCCTGAGCTTGCTCAAGAATTCAAAACCAATATCCACTCCTCCTCCATCCCAACTGTCCCATTCCCCCAAGCTCTCCCTATCCTCCCCTTCTCACTTTTCTCTCCCCATCTCCCCTTACCCTCATCCCACGCCACTCCCAAGCAAAACCAAGATTCCAACCTTGTTTGTGCTGACCTCAGAGTCACAGCGCCTGTTGCCCCTGTCTCCACACAAAGCTCTTGAAATCAACCCTGATATATTCAGAGCACTAGGGTAGTCACACATCCAATATCAGGTTCAGAAGAGGAGGTTGAGGCAGGAGGATTCCAAATTTGAAGCCAGCCTGGACAACTTAACAAGATTCTTTTGGAAAACAAACTTAGAATAGCTAGTGCTACAGCTTAGTGACAGAGATGTGATGGCCCTGGGTTCGATCACTGCCAAAACCCTTGAAAAGTTGGCCAATAAAGAACATCCAGAGAAAGAAGCCAATTAAGGGCAGAGGAGAGACCTAAAAATCTGACTAGAGAGAAATCCTTCCCTGAAAGACACCATCAAAATCACCCCAAGCAACATGTGCTGAAGTTGTATATGAATGACGCTGCTGGTCCCGTCCTGGGACACTCTGTAAGCCTGGTGATAGTCAAGACAATGAGGTTTCTCAGGCTCCTGTTTGGGAGCTAAACCCGGGGCAGGGTACCTGAAAATGGCCTGTAAGTTCATTGCAACTACTCCAAACAAAGCACCTTGTCAACAGTTCCTCATCTTCTAGGAGGAGGAGGAGACTATTTTTCAGAATTGAGGCACTACACTTTGCTGCTGAAATCTAGAAAGCATTCAGGGAGGATGGAACCATTTTCAAGTCAAACGCAAACTCTCAGTTTGTGTCCTGGGCTCCGGGTAGAAATAGGCAGAATATGAGAGGATTCTGAGGTTTTAATCTTGACTGTGGATCCTTGAGCAGGCTGTTTTATCCGAGCTTCGGTTTCCTTATAGCTTCAGACAGGATCGTGGAGAAGGAAAACTTTTAGTCATAGGGCTGCCTCCGTTTATTGATCTCCTGCTGTGAACAGTAACACTGGAAGGAAAGGACGATGAGCATCAACTAGAGCGGTGGCCAAGGCTGGCCTGGAAGCCTTGCCGGGTGGTCTTAACTGTTGATGTACTGGATCCCTGAAGGCTGCACCAACTCCATCTTTGTGGATTCAGAAACTCATCTGAGGCATAACACAATAATCTACATGCAGCAATAAGTTTCCACAAGCATGTTTGTTCATTTCAGTGGATCTACAGTTTGAGGGACCCTGCTCTAGGCATTGAAGAATAAGGACCTGGGTGGCCCATGCCAATGTGATTCTAAATGGGGCTACATGCCAACAATGCTACCTGTCAATCACCTGGGATGGTGTGCCTCCCAGAGTGGCCTTGACAACAGCAAAGCCAATGGCTGGACAGAAGGGCTACCATCCCAATTCCTAAACTAGCAGCACATAGGCACCAGCAAAGTCACATGTATTGGTTACTTAAATTGACTTAAAATGAATCATTTCCAAGGGTTGAAGGGGAAGGGAGAGGCAGGGAGGGGAGCAGAGAAAAATGTGGAGCTCAATAAAAATCAATAAAAATAAAACGCATCATTTCCATTTAACTCATTTCAGAAAACTTAAAGTAGTGACAAGCTCAACGGTGACGTCAAGTCCACTAACTCAACCTCTATGGCAAAAGCTAATTAATTTCAGAAGCCAAATACCTAGGCTTTCGGAGCATTTCCAGTTGCCAGAGGGCAGCTCACAGCGTTATCAAACCTCCACTTCTAGATTAGATTTACAGAGGAATCAGCATCCAAAACGTCTTGGAGTGAGGGAGACAGAACAAGTAAAATGCAAAGGGCACCAGGAGACGTTTAACGCAAAGAGGGCAGAGAAGGAAGCTGGTAACATGGCTGTTGTTATTGTCGAAGCAGGCCAGAGCCCAAGTTCCCGCCACCAGGTTCTGAATATTTCAGCCCAGTTCCTTTGTTCCTTTCTATGCCTGCCTGATTGAGAGTCTTAGGAGAAAATGAAACCCAACAGCTGTCATTTAATTTTGAAGTGCCCTGCCTGGAACGTTAGAAAATAGCCTTAATAAAGATAGCTAGACATAACTGCATGCATCGTAGTCCCAAGGATTGGGGCAAAGCCAAACCTACTTAACTCTCATTCTGTAAGATCCGTTTCACTGTCCTCTCTGTCCTCCCATCTGAACTGGCCTCAGTGGGGAATTCAGATCAGATATTAGTCAGGATGCAGAATTATCTTGATGGACAAAAATCAGGTTAGAGGTGGCATGAAAGGCAGGTCTGTGAGCAGTAGGATCTGGGGATGTGTTTGTCACTTTCAAAAAGCCCAAAGTGCCCTTCAAGTCACAGTCATCCATCTTTGAATTGCCTGTACATATCCTAGCAGGCAAGAGGAAGAAGAGTGGTCTTCAAATACCAAAATTCAAATTGTTACTCAAATCTGCACCAGTTTAGGTGTCTGCAACGAATAAAGCTTGGTAGCCTGCTCCCCATGATGCATTTCCCTCACGAGGGAAATGGAGTCCATAATAACTTCCTCATTATGTTATTGTGAAGATTCAATGAGAATTCACTTAACGTGCTTAGCCAAAGCCCCTCATGGTGTGAAGTGTGAGCTAGCTATCATTATTTCTTATTATTATAACAGATTCTAAAGGGTTGAATGAATGGAAAGTCAGGTGGGTGTGGGGGAGAAGAAAGAACCCAGCATTTAGAGCTCATTGCACATCTAAAACACTACAATTCTGTTCAATTTCCAAAGAATTTCATGGCTAAACACTTTACATCTGAAAGTGTTTTATCAGCAGTGCTGGCTATTACTGTGCCTGTTTGGGGGACGATATAATGTAGGGGATGGAACTAGAAGCCTGAGAACTGGGACGCAAAGCTTCAGGTCTTGTTACTTTCTGCAGGAGAGCTGATGGGTAGCCACTGGCATGCAACCTTGATGTTGAACTCTACCAAGCTTAGATACAAGAGTGCACAGGGCAGGGAGATGACACCATAGCTAGTCTCCGCTGTGCAAGCATGAGGACCTGAGTTTGTGTCTCCAGCGTCCAGGTAAAAAGCCAAGAATGGTCATGCCAGTCTAACCCCAGTGACGTGGCAGAGACAGGCAAATCCCTGGGAGCTTATGAGGCAGGCTGCCTCATAAGAGGAATGAGCTCCAAGTTCAGTGAGAGACCCTTTCTCAAAAAGTAAAGATTAAGAACAAAAAAGAAAGATATCCAACATCATCAAGCCTCCACTGTCCTTGATACACACATGCATATAAACCCACACAGGCATGTGAACACATCTATGTGACTGTGTACATGTAACACACACACACACACACACACACACACACACACACACACACACACTAGAAAACATATCACACCATGGCTTCCTTCCCTTGTTGGGGGAACCAAACGCCAGGTAAAAACAGAAGAGAATTACCTTCTTTTAAAAAGAGTTTATTTTGTTTAATTATGAGTTTATGTATGAATGTGTGATCATGTGAGTGCAGTGCCCATAGAGGCCAGAAGAGGGTGCCAAATCATCCCCGGAACTGAAGTTACAGCCGGTATGACCCTCTTGGTGTGGACACAAGTGCTGGGAATTGAACTGGGGTCCTCTGCAAGAGCAGCATACCCTCTCAGCCACTCATCAAAGGCCACAGAGAGTTTGAAATCACTGTGTGAGGCAGAAATAGATTGAATTCACCCCACATACCCAGTCGTGATAGAATTTTTTAAAGATTTATTTATTTATTTTGTATACAGTGTTCTGTCTGCATGCCAGAAGAGGGTACCAGAATTCATTACAGATGGTTGTGAGCCACCATGTGGTTGTTGGGAATTGAACTCAGGACCTCTGGAAGAACAATCAGTGCTCTTAACCTCTGATAGAATTTTTAATCACAATTGCAATAGACAAATATTTGTTAAATAAACAATACCCCATGCCCACTGAATCCTTTTTGGTTTCTGTTTATTTGTTTGAGGCAGGGAATCACTCTGTAGCTTTATTTGACCTGATCCTTACTTTGTATCCAAGGCTGGCCTTGAACTTGAAGTAAGTCGACAGCCTCTACCTCCCAAGTACTGTAGTGCAGGTGTGCACTCCATACCTGGCTCAACCAAGTCCTTTAGAGACCATGAGGACTTTAGTGAGCTGACAAAGAAAGAAGTCACTGTAGTCAGAGAGAATATAATGGAAATCGGCCTATCAGATGATGCAAGCTTGTCTGTATTGCTGTGCTGTTGGGATGGGCTGCAGATAGCTGGACAGTGGTTATGAAAGCAGCGTGGGGACTGAGCACACTGTAATCCTATGGGATTACTTTGCTGGCTGCTTTCTTGCTCTGTAGCTTTGACATTTTCCATGACCCTAAAGAGGTCTTTTCATCAAAGTCACACTTCCAGAGTCTTTTCTCAAATGCTTTCAGTTTTCTCTTTTTTAATTCTTTTTTCAGACTCAGTGAAGAATTAGAGATATGTTGTGTTCATCTGGTGTGTGTTTTGTCTAATAAAAGAAACAAGGAACCTTCTAAAGAGAGAGCCATTCAGGCTTTGTGCAATGACCACTCACTTTGGCTGTCTCACTCTCTCATCTCTACCATGAAGATAGCACCCTTTGAAAGAACACTGCCTGGAAGCGTTTCTGAGCATGTGCACAGCAAATATTTCTAAGTATTACTCTTCTAAAAGTATTTCAGGTGTATGCCATTTTGTAACAGAATATTCAGGAAAAGAATATTTTCTTAGGTTTTGTTGAAAACATTTTGCATTGAAATGACTATTAAGATAATTTGAAAACTTTGGGGCTGGAAAATTGCTCAGTAATTAAAAGAACTGGCTACTTTTGCAGATGTCCTGAGTTCCCTTCCCAGCACCCACGTGGTGGCTCAAAAACATATACAACTTCAGTTCCAGGGAATCTGACACCCTCTTCTGGCCTCTGGGGGGAGAAGGCATGCACATGGTATACATACATGCATGTAGGCAAAACACTTGTGTACATAAAATAATACAAATTTTTAAAGAGGAAATTGGAGACTTCCGAAAATGGAACAGTAAAAACATATTAAACATGCCTGGCAGCATTTGAATAATGCAGAAAACATGTCTGCGGTAGAGCGCTCTTTCAGCTTATGGTTTCTAGGCTACTTCTACACAGAAGAATAAAAAGTAATTCAGAGGTATGTTTAGTTATTACACCCACACACCATCTTAGTTCCAGACCTCTGTATGCTTCCAGAATCCAGAGCTGAGCTTAGTCATGGTGAAGGTGTGTGTTGAGATTTGTCTTAGAATCTTTAAGTTCAGCTTGTACCAACTGATGGTTTCCTTCTTGTCATAGCTACTTCATTTTTTTTAATTTTACTTTTGAGATTATAATTACAAAACTTCTAAATCCTTTCTTCTATCCATATCCTCCCATATGTATACCCTTTCTCTACTCTCCTTCAAATTTATGGCCTCTTTTTTCATTAGCTGTTTTTGTATATATGTATATGTATATGTATATGTACATATATATATATATGTGTGTGTGTGTGTGTGTGTGTATTGTATATCCTTACACATTCCTAAATATTACCTGCCCAGTCTGTATAATGTTACCTGTATGCCTGCTTTCAGATTTGTTTGGCAATGGACAACCAATTGGTGTGGTCTTTTTTTTGGGAAAGACACCTCTCCCTGGTCCCAGTTCTCCTCAGTTGCTTTGTAGTTCTTGTGTAGGACTGAAGCCTCATGGGTTTTTCTCCATCCACTGTGACATGTTCATTGGTGTCCTTGTTCAGTTCACATTTTGGTAATCATGTTGGAGAGACTATACGGATGTAGCTTTTGATGTTACTAGGAGACATAACTTCCTAGGTTTTCTGTCACTGAAAATAATTTAAATAATCTTTTCAAGAAACATGCTTATGGGGCTGGAGGAATTGCTCAGACATTACAATTGCTTCTTGCAGAGGATCTGAATTCTGTTCCCAACACCCATGTCCTTGAGCTTAAGGCCACCTGTAACTCAGTTCCAGGGGATCTGATGGCCTCTGCTGGCCTTCATGGGTGCCTGCACAAAGGTGTGCATACACATAAAGAGACACACAAACATAAATAAAAGTAAAATAAATATGCTTTTAAAAATAAACATGCTTATGATGGTGGAAAATTTTCTTCTGGAAACATAGGATGAAGTTATTATACTTATTCATAGAAATGATAATCTGATCAAGGATAAACTAATGGGATGTTATCTTCTTCCAAAAACCCCAATATTTTACCTTGCTCCTTTCTGGGTATTGTATAAAAATGATTTGAGGACAATTTTTTCTTATAAAGTCTAGTGTTTTTCTTTTGGTTGCTTGCTTTAAATTTTTTAAAAATACTTTTATAATTCAAAATATTCTCTTGGATTATGGGTATCATTTTACTAAACTTTATGCACCAGGGTGCACGTTTTAAAGATATTACTCAAAGGTAAATACTTCAGGGTCATCTTTGAACAAAGCTGATGTTCAGATAGCTTTGATTACTTCAGGTCACTCTCTCTCTCAGATGGGATCTGGAAGCTGTGACCTCCCTGCCAAACATCACCCTCACCCTATCAGTTTTAATTCCTTGTCCTTTATTTTTATTCTATGGGAGATTTTTTTGTTTTTAATATTTGATGTCTATGTTACTACTACTATCTTCTGTAGTATTGGTTTTGGTTGTTTTTTGTTTTGTTTTGCTATCATTTGTTTTACTAACTCTAAAGCAGATTTTAATTCTGCAATTAGACCTTTGCCCTCTTTGCATCTTCCTTATTTCAAGAATTGTAGTAGGAGCAGAGAGCTGCATTCCTGCCTCCCCGGATCTCGGCTACCTGGCTAGCTTATACCCCAAAATAACTACACATAAACTGTATTCTTTTAAACACTGCTTGGCCCATTAGCTCTAGCCTCTTACTGGCTAGCTCTCACATCTAGATTAACCCATTTCTAGTAATCTGTGTAGCACCACGAGCTGGTGGCTTACTGGGGAGATTCTTAACCTGCTTCCGTCTCAGAGAGGAGAGGCATGGCGTCTGTCTGACTCGGCTTCTTCCTCCCAGCATTCTGTTCTGTTTACTCCGCCTACCTAATTTTTGTCTTATCAAAGGCCAAGCAGTTTTCTTTATTGATTAACCAATGAAACAACAGATAGAAAGATGACCCTCCTCCATCAATGAATGCCCCTCTGGATCTATCTTCGTCATGTTTCATTTCCATTGTATCATGGCTAACTAATCCTCCTTTCTTTTTAAACTTCTTACTTGTAGTCTAGTGGGAACTATGCATAATTCTGAGACAATTCCGTCTTTCAGCTATGACAAACAATCTCCAGGTTGGGATTTCTCTTGGACATATTAAGAAGTGACATATCTTTTTGGGGGGTGGGGTGGGGGAGGTGGCCACCCAGCAGACTGAGCCAAACTATGGCTCCTGACAGGGCAAGCAAAGAACAGGTGATCTTTTCTTACCCTCTCTAGAGCTATTACAAGTGCCAGATTGACAGTTTTCTTCAGTTCCAATGGACTGATAATTTAGTGTGAATCTTTACCTGGGTTGTTCATTCTATATCTTATGTATGTGTATATTCTTCTTTTCCCAAGTGTTTTGAAATAAGAACAGGAGAAACTATATCAAAGACTTCTAGAGAGTACCTTCAATTTGTTATTACAATGACTACATAGGCTATGGAAAGAATTTCCAGAAACCTGTCATAATTAATAAATAGAACAAGTGGACATTCTATTTAAAAGTAGATCCCCCCTCCAACTGAAATGGCCCAAACACTTTACAAAACTGTCCTGTTATTTTTAAGACCTGAAATTTTAGACTAACTTTGTGATAGCTTATATTAACACTCCAAAATCTATGGAGAAGAGGAGTTCACCTCAACGTGCTTGAATGCTGAATATTTTGTGCTTGGACAAAGAGCAGACTGTAGGTCTTTCACCAAGCACACTCAGTGCACTTGAGTATGGGTTACCAAAAAATGCTGAAGATTTTTTTCTATTTATTGTTATAGCTCAAATCCTTGTGTCTCTTGTAGGCTTTAAGTGACATAAATATGCATTTCCATCTGCACATCCCTGTCAGGAATAGTTCTGCTGGGAGGTGTTATGCCACCCAAGTTCTTCCAGAATAGAGCCTGTTAATCCTGTTACCACTATAGAAACCGAGAGGAAAAGTCTACCCAGGCCACTACTGCAGCTGCTGTGGCTGTCCGTGTTCCAGCAACCACACCCTGAGCACCCGAAGAAAGCACAAGAAAATTCCTTAGGTAGGAGAGAATACAAAGGGGTGACCTTGGCCTTTTACTTAGGGCAGCGGTCTCCAAACTTCTTACTGGGAACCTTGTAAATCTTCAGCGGAAAAATACCAGGGGATGGGATGGATACCAAGTCTATGTAATACCTATGTATACACATACAGAGAGAGAAAGAGAGAGAGAAAATCTATAGATGCAGACACCACCATTTTAACTTGAATATACCAGAAGGTATGCAAAGATTTACTATAGAAAATAAATATACATATATAGGAAGTCATGCTCCATCTTCATTAGATAGACTTGTGCCTCCCCATAGGCACACTTTTGCCACTTTGGAGACTACTGGGATAAATTTATACCAGGAAGGTCATTAAGAATATAGGTCTAGGGGCTGCAGAGATGGCTCAGAGCTTTAGAGCACTGGCTGCTCTTCTGGAGAGTCTAGGTTCAATTCCCAGCATCCACATGGCAGCTCACGATTGTCTACAACTCTGGTTCCAGGTAATTCATCACCCTTACACAGACATACATGCAGGCAAAACACCAATGCACATAAAATAAAAATAAATTTTAAAAAGAATATAAGTTTTAAACTTTCTTTTGGGCCTCTTCATAGATTCAGTAGCTAGCCTGGGTGCAGAGCGGGTGCAGAAGATATGACTAAGCTTGTGGTTTGCTTCTCTCTTTCCTATCTCTTTATCTTCTGCCAGTGTGGCTTGGCTTCCAGAGTCCCAAGGGCCACTGTGTAGACCTTATACGTACTTAATGCTTATATAAGCCTGCCTTAGATGGATGATGAGTCCGTAAAGGGCTGGAAGTCAATAGAAGCCATCCAAACCTTCAAGGGCTATGTCTGTCACTTCCAAAGAATCAGGATTTCATTTAAAGAGTCCAATTAGCATCCATTCAATAAATACTTAAAACAAAAATTTATTGACCTATAAATACATAATGAGTATTTTTAATACCCAATCCCATGTAACTTGATAATTTTCTAAATTACCTAGGATCTAGTTGTAGTAGAAAAAAATCCCCAGAAAGGCAGTGAGCATGAAAAAAATTTTTCCCAACCCTTGTAGCAGTGCAAGTCTGTTTATTCAGCTGCTGGAAAGTGTGCACTCAAATCCAAGTTCCCTTCAAATTGATAAAAATAAATTATTGTAATGGTAAAATCTAGAATTGGCTACAGAACAAGAGAGAAATTCTTCTCTTTTATTCTTGGTGTGAGTCAAAATGGACTGATTTTTCTGGAAAGCAAATTACATCAATCTTTTCCTATAGTCTCAAACTATAAAAACTAACAAATATGAGACCAAACTCACATGTATGACGTTTATTTCAAGAGTATTTATAACAGCGAAAATAGAAACAACCTACATTTCATTGGACGGCGCACTGACAGTGCCTAGTATGCCGCACTAGCAACAGTATGCAGTCTTTGTTCCCCATTCTGTGGGTACCCTCTGTTTCCTATGGTGTAGGAGATCCTTCTGTCTCTGTGTTGCTTTCATTGGTTAACAAAGAAACTGTTTTGGGCCCTTGATAGGGCAGAACTTAGGTAGGTGGGGAAAATTAAATAAAATACTAGGAGGAAGAAAGCAGAGTCAGAGGGATGCCATGGATCCCTGGCTGGCCACAGGTAGACATGCTGATGAGCCAAGCAATGATTTAATTAATACAGTTTCTGTGTGGTTATTTCGGAGCTAAGCTAGCCGGGTGGCCAGGACCAACAAGTGGCCCCTCCCTGCAACATTCCTAGGAGCTTTTCTAGGATGTAGTAATTAGTTAACAGAGTCTCCGAAAGATGGCATCTGAAGTGTGGAAAGATATGCATCCCATCTCAAGTAAACAAATAAGACAATGTGGAAAATTAAACACCAACACAAGAAAAATTGCTGATTGCAAGCTTTACTGAATTACTTCCTACAAGAGTCTTCCAGCCTTGACATTATTATAATCCCAAAGTCACATTCTGTAGGTTTGGGGTGAAAATTAAAGGTAGCTTCGATGCACAGTGCTCTGTTTGACAGCCTCCCTGACATTTAACCATGGAAGGCTAGTGAGGCCCATCCTGGTCATCACAATCAAAGCACATATTTCCAGAAGACCCTTGGGGGAGTAAGTCAAGATCTGACTCCAACTGGACAAAATGGAAGGATGCTTTGAGGAGGTGACAGTTGAGCAAAGACTTGAATTGTTTCAGTAATCTTCGGGGTGTAGGGAAGTGGGTGTAGAACAGTGCTAACTTGAATACCATATTCAATAATGTTACAATACATTGAATGTTGGCTGAGACAGATAGTCTAACACACTGGTTAGGAGGCTCAACTTGTAGCCTGGCTTCCCTTGGTAAAAGCCCAGTTCTATCACTGACAGGTCACTTAGCTATGTTCTCTGTAGCAGTGTGCCAGTGTAATCATGGGGAAGCTGGGGATGCATGATATCTTTAGAACCTATCACAGGCCTGGAGCATGAGTTAAGTCTTTAGGCAAGACTCTTAGAAGAATGAATTTTTATTTATATCCATATGTTAATTTAAGTCAGAAAATATAACACCAACTGGCTCTTCAAATAGACATTAATATATTAGTGTTGCAATTATGATCTAATTAACATATAATGATCTTTACCAGGTAAAATATAGCAGGAATTCTAATATGTAAAAATTTAAAATCTAATTAATGTATGTGTAAGCATTCACATGCATATGTATATATAACCACAAGGTATTTCCAACCTGGGGAAACCAAGAGCAACAACAGATATGAAATGGGAAGTGTCAGAGAGCATTTTTATTGTCTTTGTGTCTTCCTATATTCCTTACATTTTTACATACCAATACAAATTTTGCTTTGAGTTAAAAGTATAAATCAGAATGCATTTTAGCCCAAAAATACTATATGCACACCAACAAGGATCAGCACGGATACTAAGAGCAAAAGACAAAGACGAGGGGGTGAATTCAGAATGCCTCTCCTAGGGGTGAAGCCATTGTCCCCTGAAAGTTCAGAGACCCACTTGGCTTTTGTCATCTGAAAAGCAGGTGACACTTGCTTTCCGCCAGACATTGTGCTGGGACACTCAATATGAAAGGAGTGTGCATCCCTCGGGAATCACTGCCAAAAGGAAGAGGAAGCATCTATGATAGTCAGAGGACTAGAAACTCAGAAAGAACTACAGTGAGGATTTCAGCTTCTTAGAGTTTCCATAGGGACTGGACAGCAGGTGTCGGCAGCTTCCCGAACTAGGCTTGAGTTTGCAAAAGCCAACCATTAGTTACCCAGCTCGCCATCAACAGACTTCTTAAGTGTATCCTAATTACCTATCAGCAAGATCAGCTACACTGAAGAGTCAGCAGGGGCAAAAAGAGTCCTTCTGCAAAACAATCCAACTTCCCATCATCCCGTCTGGGAACTGTAGCTTGGAGAGCAGGGCTAGGTGACTGTAGGACCTGGAGGCACAGAGAAGTGCCTGCTGCAGCTCCACCTTTCAGTAGCTGTGTCCCTGGGAGGATACACTAGCACCTTCACCTGCCTCCTCACCTGCAGGCAGCGACAGCCCTCTGCCAGACCTCTGTGGGCTGGACCCGTGATAGTGTACCTGCCAAAGCTGAACCCACCATCAAGGTCTTGGGAAAAATAAGCTGACACAGCTTTCACAGCTTTCACACAGTAGAGGATGCTTTCGGGACAGAGTGAGTGTTTAGCATTTATATGAAACGCTAACAGTGAAAGCCCAGCTGTATGTGATACACAGCTCATACTTGAGTTTATAGCCTGATTGGCTTAATTTGTCTTTTCAGAGCCCTAAACTCATTAGCCACCAAGCACACGGAACTATAAAAGCTGCTCCCTATTTTTTTTTCCCTTGGGTAATATCATCTTTATTTCCTGAGACACTTCTTTAAAGCATGAAACTGAAAGTAAGTGCATAAAAATGAAATGGGGACTCATAATTGCAAACTGTTTTCACGTCGGAAGAAGATTCAAATGCCTCTTTGGTCTGCACTGCTCCTTGTTACCTGCTCAGAACCTGCCTATAAAAGTACTTCATGTAGCCAAGGTCTGCCTGTGTGGCAGTGAGCAGAAAACCAAGGGAATTTTCCATGGCAGTTAGGTGGAAAAAGAAAAGAAGCCACGGACAACAACAAAACCAAATGGATAGAGTCCCCAAACTGGAAGCTTGCAGTTGTTGCGAGAGCCTAGGTAGGGTCCATTGCAACCTTCTCCGTTCATCTCTTTCTGCTCTTAATCCCTTTCACCTTGAACAGTCACTGTTATTATTTCTGGGGAAATAATACACTTGTGGGTTTTTTTTTCCCTCACATTTTCAACAAGATTCACTAAGGCTGATTGAAAAGACTTATAATGTCATCTTGTCAGGGCTCTTGATAAACATTTCATCGTATGTCTCTGTGGTTGAATCACTGCAGAAGTCAAACCAAAGCCACAATATATAAAACCGCTGCTTTTACTGCAAAGTCTTTAAAGGCCGTGAGAAAATTACAGAAAAAAAAAAAACAGTTACAAACGTCTCCCTTATTCTGTCCCAAAGTTAGACTGGCTGAAGCCAAGGCTTTGCCTTATCCAATCTAGCAGCCAACAACCTGTCAAATAATTGCTCACTCCTGTTCACTTCAAACGGCTGAGGCTTCCATAGGAAGCTTCTTGTCCCTCAGTTCCACAATCAAAACCAAAAATAGCTTTTTCTTTAAAATGTACCCTCTCTGAATGTCCATCAGCTTCTATTAACATGGGGGAATGAAAGGTGGCATCTTTTATTTTATTTTATTTTAATTGGCTTTTATTTATTTTGCTTTGTTCTCTATAAAATTTTTCTGTTTTTCAGTATGAAAATAAGAATGTCTTGTGTGTTGGCACACACTTGTAATCCCAGCTTCTAGGGAGGTTGGGGCAAATCGATTCTAGAT
This sequence comes from Microtus ochrogaster, assembly GCF_000317375.1. Classification (NCBI taxonomy): domain Eukaryota; kingdom Metazoa; phylum Chordata; class Mammalia; order Rodentia; family Cricetidae; genus Microtus; species Microtus ochrogaster. The sequence continues at coordinate 12,471,614 of NW_004949099.1, read as the reverse complement.
CTCAGGCCAGGCTAGGCTACAGGGAGAGACCCTGTCTCAAGTTTTGTGGGCACCCAAAGAAAATGTAAATGTAGAAATACATACCTTCAGACTCCAATAATGTTATCAAGTTTGATCTTGTTCTGTGAGTTCTCATATTTTGCTTATCATATATTTTAATGACCAAGCTGCAGAAAATAATCATATAGTCTAACAAATGCCCCCAAATTCCAACAGTGGTGTAGACATTAAAAAATTCTTCATATGCACAAGAAGATAAATATATTGATATAACCATATAGTCTAACAATGACCTGCAAATTCCAACATTAATGCAGACATTATAAAATCCTTCACATGCATGAGAACATAAATATATAACATTACATAAAAATACAACATACATATGTTATGTTCTTCTATATTGGTTGGTTAGTTAGTAGGTTGGAGACCGGGTTGTGAGTGTGTTTTTTAACACATGCTCTTTTTGCATTGCCTCCCACATTCAGAGTTTATAAGACATGCACCACAGTGCCCAGTTAAATTAACTTTTCTTCTACAGGGTCACTTGGATGAACTTCTTTCCCTAACCACAATAATTTGTGAATGGTTTGGTGGCTTATACCTTGAAATGTCACGCGTCTACCTTGATCTGATTTCCCCCACAGATAATTACACTACTAAATTCTATGCGGTAGCTCAAGTCCAAGGGAAAATATAATTCAGTTACAGCTTAAAAAATGGTCCATGCATTGGAAATGCACACTCTAAGTGTTTTGATCTGGAAATAAAATTAAAATCAGTCTCTTTTAAAGGCTTCTCTTAAAATTCTCAGAGAGGCTTCAGGAGTTGGTCACTCACATTAAAATGTTAGTAAGGTCCTGCCTGTTTCAAAAGGCAACTTGACCACATAATGAGGAAGTCAATTGAGACTGAGAACGGAAAGTTATTCAGGTAACAGCAAGCCATATTAGCTCTTCTGTGTGTGGAAGAGGGTTGCTTTGCTTTGTGGTCTTTTTCTTTTAATGAATATTATGCTCAGAAAGCAAAGGTTAAAACATTACTTTGATAATAGCATGTACACTTTCTTCAGCCACGTATGGTGATTCACACCCAAAATCTCCACATCCGGCAAACAGAGGCATAAAAATGGTCAGTTCAGTGCCACTCTGAAGTACATACACAGTGAACTCTGTACAAAGAAAATCAAGGACTGGAAATACAGCTTAGTGATAGAACATCTGCTTGGTGTTTGCAAGTTCCTTTCTTAGACCCCCACAAGCAAAATACACAGCCACTTAAAGATAATCCAGACTGGAAGGTGCAAGTCGTGGTGGGGATGAAAAGGTCGGCATGGACTTGAGAGCTTTTCTGAAAGAAGAATAAATGAGAACTTCTAAATTATCAATGGAACAATGGGACCAGGCAAAGAATAGTTTTTGAGCTAAATATCCGGGACAATGACCATACAAGGAAAAGCAATCGAGCCATGAATTTTCCGGGGTAGGTTGAATTACCTACCTCAATGAAACGAAGGACTTGGTAAAATGGGACATCCAATTGTAAAGATGTGGCTGTTAGCATAAATAAAATATCCGAGAGTCAGTTGCCATCTTGAGAGTGTGATTTGTGGTGAGCACGGGCATTTAAGGAACTGATACACTGTCGTTTTCTCTGGATTCTCCAGCTATGAACACAAGCCTGGGACAGAATTGACACTCAGCAAATACAGCCTGGCTGGGTGGAAACTGGCTGGCAGGGTAGATTTCGAAGTAGGCTCCACAAAACCAACCCCTAGGTTATGAGAGTAGGCAAATCCTACCTTAGAAAGAAGGAAAGGGGAAAGAAGAGGAGAGAGGAAGTGAGGGGGAAAGGAAGAGTGGAAGGGAGGGAGAAAGGAAAGGCAGGAGGAAGGAGGGAGGGAGAAGGAGGGAGGGAGGGGGAAAGGAAGAGTGGAGGGGAGGGAGGGAGAAATGGAGGGAAGGATGAAGGGAAGAAGAGGGAGGAAGGAAGGAGGGAGGGAGGGGGATCAAGTCTAAGGAATAAGTGCAGATCTGGAAGTAAAAGGAAATGAATAAATGAGACAAGGATGGTAAACCAGAGAAATAAATAGAAAAAAGAAGAGGCAGAGAGAAAAGGCGGGGAAAGAGGAGAAAGAAACAGGAAAGAGGAAAAGAAAAAACTGTGAACAAGAACAGACTGAGACTCCAGGCAGGAAGAGACGCAACTCACATCTCTAACAATTTTATTGTAGACTTAGAGAATATATGGACACAAAAATTATCAAGTCACATTTAGTGAGCAAAATTGAAGCCATTGAAATGTTTCCTTAATAACGTAAAGTAAATAAATGAATAGCTGCTGTCACAGTGATTCATCTATTGCATGTGGGTGCTCAATAAATGTTAATTGAATTAAATTAATAACATTTGCTCAGCGGTAATAAAAAATTAATTAACTGTCTGTCTTCCTGTTGCTTAGTTTATGCCCACTGGTTCTTGCAATTGCTCCTAACCCAAACAGGAATTTTTCTATTACACTGACTCTCAAGACACACTTTAATTTTTTTTTCTAAGAACTTTAGGGAAGCTCCTAATTTTTGTCCCCATTTTGGTTTATATTTTTGAGGCGTAAAAAATTATTTTCTCTGTGTTAATGTCAAGAACTATGTATAACATCCCAAATATAGCTTCCTAGGTTCTTTATTTAATTCTAAAATGCCATCCCGTGAGAGGATATGATGCCACTTTTCCCTATGTTCCTCCTTTTAGCCCATGCTGCTTTTTAATACTTTGGAGACAGTGTCAAATAACACTGTATAGGAAGGAATCTGGGGGAATTATTGTTAGCATTCAAGCTATAAAAAAAATAGAAGCTGTCAGTAACATTCACCCCCCCCCCAAAATGTGACTCACTTCAGATGTCAAAATTCTGGGTTGAACAGACCGTGCTCTGAATCATGTGTGTGTCAGATGATTTTTTAATGAGCATCAGATAGTTCCCACTGGGGGATTAAAAAAATAAAAATATAAACAGAGATCTAGAGTTAAAATAACTTTATGAATGGCAGTTTAAATTCTCCATAAAATTCTCCCTGTGCAAACCTGGTGTGCTCCAAATGGTTGCTTAATGTAGCAAACCACTTACATTCAAAGTGCTATACTTGAAAAAATGCTGTACTTAAAAAAGTTGTCGCAAAATTAAAAAGAGAATCATATACCACTTGGCTGTAAACTGTACTCTTTGCATGTTTTACATTCCAGTTACCGCTATCCAACTCTCCTTTTTGGTTGTTACCGAATTACTTTGTGCAAAAGCGATTCAAATTACATGCGGCCTGACTGTGCGTGATAATTCGAACTGATTGTTACTGAATTCTGTTAAGCAAAGAGCTGCTACAGTCACTATAGTCCTCCTGGTTTGCTACCAGCTCCTTCCTGAGCTGCCTTCGTATGGACAAGACATGGTAGCTGTAGCTGAACAGGCAGTTCCTCAAGTGTGCAAGAAATCAGTCGTACTTCAGCCTGCAGAGAAAGAAGGTCTGTCAAATTGAGTTATTTGCAGGACTGGCTTTAGGGTGTTGATGCTTCTCAAGTTTTAGGGTACAGAGGATATTGTCGATGTGGAGCACAACACTAAAGGACAGCTACTTGAGATAGAGATAAAGGATTCACTAGAGACATATATACTATTGATAAAAACAAAGATAAAAACAAAAATTTGGGGGTCTCTACAGCAGTGGTTCTCAACCTTCCTACTGCTGTGACCCTTTAATACCGTTCATGTTGTCGTGATCCCCAACCATAAAATTATTTCTTTACCACTTCATAACTATAATGTTGCTACAGTTATGAATCACAATGTAAACATCTGATACGTGACCCCCCAAAGGGGTTTGCGATCCACAGGTTGAGAACTTCTGCCCTAGATTGAGCTCAGTTGACTACAGAGAAATATTTGGGCAACTTACCTAAGGAAAGGTTCTCAGCTGGAGTGTTCTCATTCGTCTGCTGATTTCAATTTTAACTCCAATAATTCACCTACTAATACTAACTGCTACTTTTCTCATGTCATAAAAAATGCCAATAGTGTGGCTATCTGCTAGACTCTTGCATCTGGGCATTTTAACAAGGCAAGGTATATAAATAACAACATAGATTTTAGTGCCTGATGGATAAAGCAGGCACTAATACGCACGTGTTTGTGCACACAGCAGTGGTCTTTAACCTGGGAAACATTGTCCCAGGAGAGAAATCTGGTAAGGGAACAATGATTTTTTTTTTTTTATCATCATAGCTTGGGGAGACAAAGTGTAACTGGTATCTCCTGGGTAGAAGATGAAGAGAACACTCATTTGTATATCCATTGTCTGGCTCAAAATCTGGGCACTGCTAAGCAATTGAAGGCAGTATTTGAATAGCCAACTCAGTGGCTAAACGACTGGTTTTTGGATGCCCTCATTCCCAGTAAGGAGAATAAACCCTCCTTTTCGCCATGACCATCACCACCATCATTGTGCTATTAACATGGCAAGTGCTTCTTGAGTTAGAGGAAGCCTAGAGTTTGCCAATGTGCGGTGCCAATTCTACTTCCACATTCAGTGTTCAATACTACATTAATTGCTGTCAACAATAGATGTTTTTTCCCGAATCCCAACTTCTGCCAATCTTTTTTAGGGTGGATTAAACCACCACCAAGAGATTTAAAGCCAGCAGCATATGGGAAAGGGAATAAAAATTAAACATTGTCAAAAACCAAGGCTGTTTGGAAAATCGGAAGGAAACAAAAATGGCCCAGGATGACTGTGTGTGGCAGACTGTTTGGTCTGCTTCCAGCTCAAGCCTTCAGAGAGAGACCATCTCTGGTGGGTTTTGAGAGCCCTGATTGACAAGTCTGTCAGTTGTTCTTTCTATTTCCTCCCCTCCCCAGAGAAGAACTCCTTAGAATCCCCAGGGTTGTCCGAATGTAGGGATCACCTGAGAAATGTCGGTGAAGTCCCCAAGGGATAAGGATGAGTCGATTGGTCTGCTGGGGACAACGGTATCTGAGCTTTTGAACGGTTCAGAAACATTAGATTTCCCATCTTACCGGATTTTGTAGAAGCTTCAGGGAATCACAGTCCTCAAAGGTAGGGCCAAGCAGACATTGCTTTCCCAGAAAGGAAAAGGCAGTTTTGAAACAGGTAATAGATGTGGACTTAGGGAGAGAGGATTTCCTACATGGAAGTGGATTGTCCTAGCAAATCATGTCCATCTCCTTTTCGTCCCCTCCTGAGCACTGTTGAGTCAGCTCAATCGTAGGCTTGCTATCTGTTTCTCAATAGTGCCACCTGAAGGTGTCCCCGAGATCCACCTGGTGGCATGTTTGTGAATGTATTCAGGTGTTTCTTCTTTTTCCATCTCAGGACTTTGCTTACAGGTGTAGGTATGTTATATATTAAGTTGCCCTCCAGCCTCATTCTCTCTCTGACATAGCAGGGTTGAATTCTACTTCTCCACAGACTCTCATTTGCGAGTGTGGGATGTTTGTGACAGGCACCCTGAATTCCAATGTTCAGTCCACTGTTGGCTCCATAACAAACTCTTTCATTATGTAGATGAGTCCACGGGCCTTCTCCACTTTCCATTTGCCTCTTCAACCTGGAGCCTTGACCAGGACATTGCCAGGAGTTCCCCCCAAATCCCCTGATTATCCCACTAATTTCATACACTGAGGTATTATAGTGATATTTCATTTACATTTTAATAAATAAAGCCTGCATGAAGATCAGAGAGTAAAACAGCCCCACTGGTCAGCCTTACAGACCAGGCAGTGATGGCACACACCTTTAATCCCAGTAGCCACACTAGTTTGCCATAGAAACTGGGCAGTAGTGGTGCACACCTTTAATCCCAGCCCTAGAGAGGAATATAGAATGGGAGGAGACAGCTTTCAGACACAGTCTCATTCTGAGATTCCTGGAGGCAGGATCACCATTTCAGGCTGAGGTAGAGAGAAGAGCCAGTGGCTGGCTGTTTTGCTTTTCTGACCTTCAGGTTGAACCCCAATAACTCCTCTGAGTTTTTATCAATTGTGCTATAAGGTATGTTTTCCAGAAGACACCCCTAAAGCCAGAGAGGCTATCACCTGAAATGCCAATAAGATGCGATTGCCTGGATCAAAACATCCCATTTATTAAAAGAGGGTGTGTGTTCCCGAGCTTTTACTGACAGCAAGGATCCACCTTGTAGACTGTTCATCTGCATGTGGCTTGTTTTTCTCCTAAGTAGAAGGAATGTGAGGTTTGTAGATAAAGAAGCAAGAAAACAATGAATAGTGATTTTATGGAGACCACCAGAGAGTATCAGAGTCTCCTGGCTTCTCATGTCCATCATACACCACGGGGCTGACACAACACGTGACAGCTTGCTGATCCATACAAACGAATTCTTTGGTTTGCTCCACTCCCCATCCTAAAAGCTGATAGTAGAAAAATGTGGTACAAATTAATATGAACCTTACAATGTATATGAAAGTTTGTGATTGGACTTTTCAATTCTATCTCAAAATAATCTTGCTCAATAATGTTTTATTCCATTTCATAGGATTGTATTTTTTCAAAGTGTAAAATGTGAATTTTCCTGCAAGGGTCCTTTCGAAGATCACAGTGAGTTTGTGATGTGTGTTTTCTTTTCTCATTTTAGATACGCAACTTACAAATGAAAAGCATGGAGAAGAGAAACCTATTAATGCTATCATTATAAATTCAGTATCTGAATTCAGTATCACAGATGGACCAGTCCAGGAAAGCCCCAGTGAGACAAACCTGTCAGGATCGAGCACTTCACTCTCCTCGCTCGAAGAATGCCAAACGAAATTTCCCTACCTCCAAACTAATACTTCAGTTCATCAGAGAGATGCTGATGGTATGTTTCTCAGACTCCAGCCCATCTCTAAATAAAGCTCCCAACTCCACTCCTTGTAAAATCACTACATATGCTGTTAGAAAGAGAGAGAAAAAAGTCTTTATGAATATTAAATAGGATGATTTTGATTTGAAAACTCTGCTGAATGACATGTGTCAAGGTCACTTTGTAACTAGGAGGTGTTTGCCAGAGTGTTTGCTCCCAGACCTGGGAATTGGAGGCTGTGTTTTAAATAGCTCAGACCAGAGCAGCATGCTCAGATGGGGCTGGAAAACCAGTAAAATAAAAACAATTTCTCTTCTCCGAAATGAGACCATTCTGCCCGTGGCTCTAAGAATATGGGACAAGGGGAGAACAGAATGGAAAAATAATAAAATGCTAGAAACAACAGACACGCGGGAGTGGGGAGATGGCTGTCGGTAATGTACTTGCTATATAAGAATGGAGACCTGAGTTCAATCCCCAGAACCCACATAAACAAGCTTGCAGTGGTGGTACGGTCTTAATCCCACCACTGGGGAGGTGGAAGCAGCCAGATCCTTGGGTTTCTCTGGTAAGCCAGCCTAGCCTACCTGGTGAGTTCTAGGCCAGTGAGACACATTGTCTCAAAAGCCAAGGTAGATAGCACTGCAGGAATGACTCTCAAGGTTGGCCTCTGACCGCCACACACATGTACAATCTCTACCCCAAATACAAATCCAAAACATCATATAAAATATCAAGGTGTTTATTTACATTGACCATCTCTGGGCAAGTGTTGATTCTGGTAGCTAAGTCTCTAGACCTTCTGATCGAGTACAGCCATAGACCAGCACACCCCATATACTAGGTACAACAAAGCCCATTGCCTATTGATTTGGTGCTAAACAATCAGCTCTGTCAAGTTCAAGCTCATGGATCTTCCGCCATAATAAATAAAGTTTAACTCAGAATAACTTTGCAATTGTCTCTCTAGGGAATATGAGCCACTCAAGAGTTCTGTAGTATTCCAAGTCTCTACCTGTGGCTGCATTAAAAAAAAAATCCCTGGACTTCTCAGAAGTATTATTTCTTATCTGTTTCTTCTATTTCATTATTGAAAATGAGAAAAAGGTTAAAGTTTGTATAAAAACCCCTTCATCATCACAGTGATTTAACTGCTGCTTCTGAAGTTCATTAATTGGCTGAAAAGGGGCAGGTTTGGGGTTTGCCTTTTTTGTTTTAACATCTCAACCCCAGCCTCTTAATTCTACACCAGGGTTAGCAACAAGGCACTGGCCAGTGGGGCTCCAGGGGAATATGTGCACAAAGCACCTACTGCAGAAGCTGGCACACAGAAATTCCGCGTCAGCTTCTCTTATGATTGCAGCTTTTGAGGGGAAAGGGAAACTTGGACCATTGCTGTAGACATGTTGTCTTATTCAAATGTTGATATGGATACTTAAAGGCAGAGACGAGACATGGGGTTGGTTAGGATTCCAGGAAAGAATGCTTATAATGAAGCTGGAAGCAAACAACAGGGAATAGTGGGGACTGTGGGAAGCCGAAGGGTATCTCAGCTAAAGTCATTAAATGTCACTCGTGAGAGGACAGTCGAGCCCGTCAAGTGTTTGCTCTCAATCACAAGGTTCTAAGGCCAGATCTCCAGAACTCATGTGAGGAAGGCAGCATAGTGGTGGGTTTCTAATAACAGCACTGAGGAGGCAGAGGTAAGGGCACCTTCAGCCAATCAAGGCCACTTGATAGCTCCAAGACAATGAGAGACCTTCTCTCGAGGGAGGTGGAAAATGTTCCTAGAGATGACTACTAAGGTATTTCTTCAGTCAACAGAGAAAGAAGGAGGGAGGATGGGAAGAGAGGGAGGGAGGGAGGGAGGGAATGAGGGAAAGAGGGAGGGAGGGAGGGAGGGAAGGAGAGAGAGAGAGAGAGAGAGAGAGAGAGAGAGAGAGAGAGAGAGAGAGAGAGAGTCATTTCTTTCACCTAATTCAAATCAGAGGAAACAATAGGTTTAGGTCCACTAGATTTTTTTTTTAATTGAAACAGGGTCTCACTGTGTAGCCCTGGATGTCCTGGAACTCATGTTATAGACCAGGCTGGCTTTAAACTCACAGAGATCCACCTGCCTCTGCCTCCACAGTGCTAATATTAAAGGCGTGCACCACTCTGCCCAGCTGAGTTGCCAAGTCGTGATGTGATCCAAAACTACGTAGAGAATAAGGATGTCATATGAAACTTCTAAATATTTTAATATTGATAATGACTTCTATTTACTTTCTGCCACACAAGGCTTCTCCATGTGTCTTTGGGCCAACTTTGATCTGTCGACTAGGGCTTCCGCCAAGTGGAACTTTGGTCCAGTCAGAGGGAAGGCAGGGAAACAAGCCAGGGGTGGGGTTGTCAGAAAACATCTGAGAGCAGAGTTGTTTCCATGGGTTTTCTGGGGATGTGGGGAGGTTGTTGACGCTCGTTGTATGCGTCAGGGTAATGCATTCCCCAGAATGAGGAACTGTCATACACATCCACAAACATAATATCCCTCACAGAGCATGTCCCTCTGTCCAGTTGGGTACCCCGAGGGAAGCCTGAGATCTGTTGTCTCCTGTCCCCAGGGAGAGGGGAAAATGACCACTCGGTTTAAATGGTGACTGATACCTCAGAGCCTGTGGCAGAAAAATAAGATTTCTCCTGTTCAGATGAGCAAAGGGGGATCAGGAGGATGTTTGAAGGAAGCCATTTATTATATTACAAGAGGTGACTAAGACCAGTAGGACCCAGAAGGCTCGGGTTTTAAGGGGAGGATGTAGGTCATAGGCCACCCTTTCTTGCTCCCTTTGTGGAAAAATAAATCTCCCCAGTAAGATGAGAGCTTTTGGTGGCTGGATAAAAGAGGAAGTAAAAGACTCATACTAAGACTCACAAAACATAATTTTTTTTAAAAAAAGAGAGATCATTATCCTAAACAGCAAGGAAACCAACAGTTAAGCCAGCCACTCCTCACTTTAGGGAAGTCTTGATAGTAATTTAAGGGTTGAGAGATTGAGAAGTGGGGGGTCACTGTTCAAACCGAGATGAATACAGAAGTATCTGTTCAGAGCACAGAAGAAAACAGAAAGGCAACAGAGAAGACTGTGTCCAGTTTCAAGCAGTTCGTGGTTAATTTATTTTGAAAAGTAAGAATGAGTGCATGGGAATGGATGCTCAATTACTAATATCTGTATACATCACCTCTGCTTAGAACAGGGTGGGAAAGGCTCTCGTAGGCATATTTCATAAAATGTGTGGCATCCATTAGCAGAGTTCACAGGATGTGCTCTGATGGGAACTTAAAAGGATCTTCACTGACCCTTGGTCTGTTCTCCGGCACGATGTCAGTAGCTATGGTTCATCATGTGTGGTCTCTTTCCAGAAGGAAATGGAAAACACACCCAGGGTATCCTGCATGCACCTGCTTCCTTGTCCATAATTTTCTACTCCCATCACGTGGGAAAGGAAGCCAGGGGGACACATCACCTTAGCTAACAGGTTCTTTCCTGGAAATATTCCTAATTGATGTATAATTTGGAATTTCAGACATCTTCTGCAAGTGGAAGGAGAAACTCATAAATACAAGATACCTGCAAAGAATAGTCTTAATTACACCATGGGCTACTGAATAAAATGATTACATTTTCTACACTGTAAATTTCATACAATTAAAATGTAGTGGTGTCACCTTATAACGTGTTTCAATTTTATAATTATTTCAGTTCATTGGCTCAGAAAAAAACATAAGCACAAATTTACCAAGTATCACCCAAATCTAGTCATTCTACTTCTAAAAGGAGTGACGTGGATGTTAGTTGTGCTTGTCTGAGCTTAAATAGATCTTGACATACTTAAGGAGCTGTTCAAATTGATAGCACCGGGGATGAGAGCCTGACTGGAGACAGACATTCTGTTACACTTTATTTATTCGCATTCGACATTACAGACATGTATTTATAAAGAACTTCATGCCGGGGGGTGGAAAGCAGTTTTTATGCTTTTGAACCCAGAATCTTCAGGAGTCAGTTGATGCTCTTGGATTGCAAGTCTGCCAGTAACAGAACAGAGCTATACTGAGGCCCTGGGCCGGAGGGCCAAGATCAGCTGGTCCTTTTCTCATCCTACTTCGTTCTAAGGGAGTAATGGGTGAGGTTACTGTTTCTCTGCATCACTTCTATAAGAACTACACTTGGGACACTTTGTTTGATGACTGACAACGGAGCAAGAGGTTGAAGTTAAAAATGTCCTAGGACCTGCCAGTGGCAACAAGGGTCGCCCCTGGTCTCCATGCTTCTCACGCAAGGACATAAAGTTGAGAGGGTAAAGCCAAGAAATGGTGATGAGGCTGACCCGGGCATACATGTGGAACATCTTGCCTTTGTTATCATTTCCACTCTAATTAAACATGAGCCTTTCTAATGAGACACATTCTCCCTCTTAATTAGCCAATCCCCAGCAGAATGTTTAGCGCCTCGAAGCTGCCTTAATACTTCGGTGCTATTAGACTGTCGCCACTTAGTGCATTCCAGCTTGAAAGTACCCTAGGGGATAGAAGGGACTAGAGACAACGCTCAGAGGGACTTGCCAAGGCTTCTTGCTCACAGTTTAGCACAGCCTTCGCAGCTTGGCCTGCGGGTCTTGGATTATCTCCTACTGCCTTTATTCCGGGTTTAGGAGGAGAGACGGGTATTCTGACAGCAGTGACGAGAGACAAAGGCAGGGTACCAGCTGGTTCAGTAGAGGGGATTTCCTGTGCAAAGGGGTTGCAAAAGTGCAGAGAGAATTGAAAAGGCTAGTGCCTCAAACAGTTGGGTAACCCAGAAATCCACACCACGAGATGGCCCTATCTGCCCTGGACTCTCCAGACCAACATACTGGCCATATGCTAGACCCCTACCAACTAACTGGGACTAGATGGTGGCTGTTTTTATTCAGAGTCTTGGGGAGGAGGGCTGGAGAGAAAGGTGTGGAGAGGGGAAGAGTGAGGAAGGGGGGGGGAGAGAGAGAGAGAGAGAGAGAGAGAGAGAGAGCCAACACGAAAGACAATACGTAACATAGAAAATGGGGTAAGGCAGAAAGACCTTGGCTTCCCTTCCTTCTCCCCAGCTCATAGGCTGTGAATGCCTCCCATTGGCTGAAGCTAGCCAGTAGTCATGGAAATAACTTGGCCATCTACACTGCCAGCCTTGTGAATCAGAAAAGGACTGGGAGCTCCAAATGCTCATACCTGGCAGAGAGCAAGTGGAAGCATGGAAGAGCACTGCCAGCTCTAGTTCAAAGCTCTGGAAAGTCCTGAGTTCACATAAATGCCAAACCACTTTCCGGGGTTCCTGGATCGTGGCACTTTAAGTTCTCTGAGTCTGAGTCTGCGGGCCAAATCTAGAAACAGGGGTGATAGGAGTATTCAATCCAGGGTCTACTCGAGGGCTTTCTGAGGTTCATGTGAGGCACAGAGGGCTGTGAATTGGCTTTAGGAGAGGGGTAGACACGTGGAATACGGGGATTCAAAGCACAAACTTTGGATCTGGAAAGAAATGGGGTCCTACCACCCTTCAGCAACACCCTCTCCACTTTGGTCTTTTAAACTTAGACTCGTGCTCTGATTGATTCAGTGAGAGGTGGGCAGCGCTGGGAGCACACAGTGAGTGTGGTGGCTGTGCATGTTTGAATAAGAGTGTCATTTGGAGGGAAGCTGTTTCAAGCAAAGAATTGGCGTGTTTGAGCATGAGTTGGGTGAAGCTGCCACCAAGAGGGTGACAAAAGAAGAGAATTTGTTGGGCCGTAGATCCATTTCGAATTCTGGGATTCAGCTAGTCTGGTACTAGCACAGTGGATAAGGAATGAGAAAAGGCCAGGGGTGAGAGAGGGTAGCAGGAGGCTTGTAGGAGCTTCTTGCTGAGGCAAGGGTTAGGGCGCAGAGGGAGAATAAGTTCTTTTCAGTCAGGAATTCAAACGTCACAAGGGTTCACAGATTTGAAATCAGCACACGTGCTGGCAGACCATCTTCAGAGGGAGGTTATGGTTGTATATGCCCCTGAATACAGCCAGTGAGGGTACAACCAGGGAAGAGGTTCTGCAGTGGCTGAGGATGCCTGTGTGCAATCAAGACTGACTAGTAACTACATCGAGACGGTAGTGACTAACGATGAACCCAGGTTTCTAGTGAATTCATCATGGTGCTGCCAACTACAAGCACAAACTGCAAAGGGAATAGGTGTGTGGCATGCACAAGAGGAAGGTACAAAATAGGGCCTGGCCTTAGGAAGCAGTTTATTTGGAAGACCAGCATAAGAGCTAACCCTTGGCACTGGATACATAGTGCGCTCTGTTGAATTGGCCAGGAGAAGGGACATTAGTCTGGAGCTATGCCTCTAGAGATCATGTTAATTAAATACTGCAGCCCAGGAAGCTACAAGGAAAGAAAAATATGCTCAATCTGGAGAACGGGAAGTCCTGGACTCTTCCAACAGTTGTGAAATTTCCTCTGAACGGCTTATACGACTTTTGTGCAAGCAAAACGGCCATAGGCAAAAAAAAGTTCAGCCCGCTGGTATAGTGGTCTTTAATATGTCTTTTAGGAAAGCACAGTGTACACTTGAAAGTTCAGAAAAATCTGTTTGCAATTTATTAATGTTACCATGGTTTTCTTCTGCAGGAGGCTCTGCCATTTATGACCAAATAAACGGGACAGACTTAAAAACAGGGGTGTATGGTGGGGGCCTATTCTCAAGTGTAAAACAGAAGATGGGAGGAAACAAATGCCAGTTCAGCCAGAGGATTAAGCCCAAACTCTTTGGGTAAATAAAATCGATGGTGTACACCAGAAGCAGAGGCCTCCAGAGTTTGCCAGCTGGAGGTGACACTGGTAAACGCAGCAGAAGCCTAAGATCATCTGCCTTCCTGAAAACAGAGCTGTTTTATAAGCAGGCTTTTCATACTCTAGTAAGAATCTCCAACTTTAAACATTATAGTCACCTTGTACCCTGCTCTATGCAAACCAACCCAAACTTTTGGTTTCGTGTATAAAATGGGGTCATTTTTGTAGGGTCACAACTCTAAGTAAGACTTTTAAGGTCCCAGTGCGAAGAATCGTATATAGCATTTACTTAGAGTGTTTTCTACTGAGAATTACTTCTCTGCCAGGAGCTGATAGAGATAGAGTTGGCATGGGGGAAATCAAATGAGGTTGTGTGCTACCCACCCCTTGACCACCAACACTCACGGTTCAGAAAGGCCTAGGCAGAACAGAGTCTCGAAACTCTTACTAACGTACTCCTGAGTTTTTTGTGGGTGGTTTGTGGTGACTTCTGAGAGATGAGTGAGCTGACCATATGCCAGAAGCTGGCACTAAGTGAGTAAAAATACAGCCAGCCTGGCAGGAAGATGAGTGTGTGCACTGCAGGGGTAGGAGGGAGCAGGCACCTGTACCATGAATGCTATAGTATGGAAGTTAAAGTCATTGTGAAAGTTGTGGGGTGTGTGTGTGTGTTTTTGTGTGCGTGCTTTTGTGTGTGTGTGCACGTGCATGTGCATGTGTGTGTACACATGTTAACTACCACGTTTCTTGTAGTGTGGAGCAGCAGGCTGCTTCCTGACGCCTGGCTTCTGCACGGCTAGCTTTACCCAAAATAATTATATGGAAACTATTCTTTTAAACACTGCTTGGCCCATTAGCTCTAGCCTCTTACTGGCTAACTCTCACATCTTGATTAGCCCATATCTAATAATCTGTGTAGCACCACGAGGTGGTGGCTTACTGGTAAGATCTTAACCTGCATCCATCTTGGAGAAGAGAGCTATGGCGACCACCTGGAGAGGAGAGGCATGCCGTCTGGCTCACTGCCTTCTTCCTCCCAGCATTCTGTTCTGTCCACTCCTCCTACCTAATTTCCTATCCTATCAGGCCAAGCAGTTTTCTTTATTAATTAACCAATGAAAGCAACAGATAGATACAAGACCCACCTCCATCACTTTCTGAGAAGAGAGGAAGGGGGATGTGGGAAGAGCAGGAGGGTAGAAAATTGCTGTGTTCCTACACTCAGATTTCACGTTGGAACTTTGAACTGTGCAAACCTGCATTCTTTAAAATATTTGCTCTTCCTTTAAGAGCCTATTTCTAAGCTTTCCCTTCCCTCGGAGATCACTCGGTTTGTGAACAATTAGAGAACAAGACCATGCTTGGGAGGTGGATCTGTCTTGAAATGTCTTGCCAAGCAAGCATGAGGACCTGCGTTTGGATTACCAGTGCTTGTATCAGAAGAAAACACCAGGCTGGGGGAGCATGTGACTGTATTCAAGGCTGGACTTGAACTTCTGGTTCTCCTGCCTCTGCTCTTCTAGTGCTGAGTTGGAAGTCTATTCTGCATGTCTATGCAGATGTCATAGGCTAGAGTCTGAAAACCAAAAAGTTATTAGCATGCTTATTGAAACAATGGATTCTTATGAAACCCAAACTTTATAACTGGTAAATCCATCTGGAGAAGAAATTTCTCCCAACTCACTCTGGAATGTGACATTCAATCATCAACAGTCTTCAGATTATTTATTAATTGGATTAAATGAATTATTGCCTACTTTTTTACAAAAAAAAAAACCACTCACATTTTGGAGACTTCTAAAACACACACACACAAAATATAATTTTAACAAGAGAACTGCCACATCATTCTAACTAACTCCCTTTATGGAGCAAAAATATATAATAATCTATAACCCATCACAGCTGTTTGGCTGGAATTACCAATTACCTTCCGTACTTGAGAGATGCTTTCCAGATTTTTTAACAAGTCCTCACAGTAAATTTTTAAACCAATTTTCTTAAAGGCAACTGATAAGATTTAAAACCTCTTAGGCAAGAGATGGTGAGGTTCTCTACTTAAACAAGCCGAATATGAAATCAAGGCTTTCCATGACTACAGGAAGATGGAGATGGGAATTAAAATAAAACACAACCCAAAAAGCTGGGCTTATTTTAAACAGCATTTCAATAAAGTGTGGAACTATGTTTTTTCCTCATCTTTGGATGTGGGTGTGGTAGATTTAGGGGAGACCACATCGAAGGTGCCTTGAAGCCTGGTGACAAGCCATCAAACATCTGTGGTCTCTCCCTGTCCCCGGCTCTAATGGCTTCTGAGCCAGTGCATTTGGGAAAGGCCTGCTGTTATTCAGGAAGTTGCAAAGACAAGTAGCTCACCCAGTGCCTTCCCAGCACCTCACAGGCAAACGAAATCAAGAGGTTCAGGACAAAATGACAGCACACTTTAAGTAACTTGATCAGGCAGAATCAATAGGGAATGCTCAGGAAGCTAACAACATGATTACTTAAAAAGGGAGTGGGGGCTGGGGAGAAGCGGGGCAGGCAAGCTGTCCACAACACCCAGCATGACTGGGAGTCAGCTCACTAGGAGGGTGAAGTACTTGCTGAACAAGCCTAAGGACCAGATTCAGATTCCCCATTCTAAGCAAAAAAGTCAGGCATGGTGCCGCACCTGTAACCCTAGACCCAGCAAAAGTCAGAGGTACCTGGATCCCAGAGGCTCACTGTTTCACCAAAATATAAATCTCCAGGTTCAGTGAGAGATGCCAGCTCAGAAAATAAAGTGGAGAAACAATTGAGGAAGACATCCCAGTCAGTGTCAACTTCTGGCTTCCCGCACAGACAAGCATATACACATGCACAATAACACGGTGACTTTGTAGCCTCCAAGCACACATTCCCATATCTGTCTATATTTGCCTGACACTCCTAGATGTGTTTTCTTCCATCTTTATTATAGTTTTTTTTTTTTTACCAAATCACAGTAAATTTATGGCGTGCACAGGCACACAGGTGTGTATGTGTGTATACGTTCGTGTGTGCAGGTGCTGAGATGGAACTCGTATCCTTGTGCTCATGCTGTAACGACTTTAACAACTGGACTGTCGCTCCAGCTCTCCCATCAAATATCTTATTATTTTAATTGTTCATCTATGTTGCACACTCTGATCAGCTAATGGGACTATGTAACACACAGTTAGAAAGAGCAGACGAGGGCAGTTTTAGCAATGGCAGCCCCTCAAACACGACTTGGCGTTTTCTAAATGATTCACATATACTGATCTTCTCTTTCTTTAAACAGAAGAGTGTGCCTCCCTGATCCTCACCTGTCTCTTTTGCCAATTCCTGGACTGCCTCCTCATGCTCCCTGACACGTGCGAAACCGTTTGCATCAACCTGTGCTGCCCCTCTCACAGGTACTACTCGGCCTCAGACGAGAACCATCCTCGCAATGACTGCAACCTGACCTGTGACGTGGACTGCAGCCTCTTTGAATCCTGCCATGAGACCAGTGAGTGCCTGGAGCTGGCCATGGAGATATCAGAAATCTGTTACCGCTAGCGCCAAGGAGAGAGCAACACGCGGGCGCTCGGTCCTTTTGGCCGCAGTGGGGAATTCTATTACAGTGCATCTGAGATAAGAGCTCCATGCGCCCAAAAGCAAGGGCCATACATGTTTCTTGGATGCTCTAGGCCATTTTATGCTGCACCTGTCTGGGAAAGCTACTACTGTCAACTCAGCGATCTTCTTCCAAATTTCACAACCGCATGGTCGCTCTGCAAAATAGGATTCTTGATCACACACATGATGAACAAATTTAAATGCCATAGGTACAAGATGTTTCCTGACTGTTAAATAGCATGCTACACACCACACTGCGCTCTTGACTAGGCAATCTGCATTGTGGCTCCAGCTTCATTCATGAATTCAGGACAAATTATGCTTTCGTGTAGGCGCAACACGCATTAGTTATCTTTACGATGGACTCATGCATAAACATTATGCATTATTGGTCATTATTAATAATGTATTGTGTAACATCATTTTGTAATTAAAAATTTATTTATACAGTCTCTTAAAATTCACTTATATCTACAGTTTAGGTAGGAAAGGGAATTAAATGAATCAGAAACCATGTTCCTGTAATTAAAGCAGATGTCTTTGAAACCTCTCCAATGAATCTTGAATCGGAAAGACTACAGGAGAGCCCTATAATTCTAGACAGTATCATTGTATGTCTGTGGCTGCATCTTAAGAGGTCACGCATATTCCTAATTGGTTACATAAAGATGCTTCTTTATTGCAATAGGCAAAAATGGGAGTCATGTGCATGTTCTGGGAATGTGACCTATGGTAATCACTTCTTTGCTTTCCTCACTCCTGTTTGTCAGGTGTAATAAGCAACAGGATATTAAAAGGAAATCAGTTCAGTTTTCTTAAATGGTCCCAGGTATGGGCACCTAAAATAAATACACCTGCAGGGACTTGCTCAGCTCCCATGTCCCAATGCAGCATTCATGCTCTGGAAACAACAATTTTAAAACCAGTATCTTATTTTGTGCTAATAAAGTAGCTGATGACTACACTGGAAGCTTCTTTACCCTTACACTGTTGCAAAAGGCATGATGCACGCTCCAAAGTCAAATGAAGTAAATCAAAACACATACCTGGTAAGAGAGGCACATCTAAGTTAAAGTAACTCGGGAATGAATCTCTACACTCTATAGGAGTGGGACAGTGAAGGAAATACTTTGTTCATAGGCATGCATGTATGTAGTCCCATGGATGGAACACAGCATGTTTCATATGACATATTGACAGAGCATAACATAGCAGCCAACAAACAGAGCAGACAACTGAAAGTGGGGGCCGAGAGATACCTAAGCACTGTGAGAGCCCCCAAAACAACTGTTTGGTTTTTACATTGTTTTACTCTCTTGCTTTGGGTAATTTTAGACAAAAAGCAATGTTTGTTTGCATTGTAAACTAGCATTATATTTTCTAATCTATAATAAATTTCAAACATTAAATGGAATTTATCTTTAAAAGCTACTACTGAGCTGCCTTGAGATTGCATTTAACCCCTCTTAGCTTGCTCCTGAAAGTAGGGTATATCCATTGTCAATGCTGGCTTTTTTCATGTGTGACTATTATGTTACTCATGGACCACAGAGCATGAGAGTACACCATCGCCAGCCCCAAACACTTCTTTTTCTCTACCCTTCAGAATGTCAAAGGCACAACTCTCAACTGTATGCATATACTTCCCAGATCATTAAAAATAATGTGGAGGTCCGTGGTGGTACCGACCTAAAGTTCAGCACCTGAGA
The DNA here is from genome assembly GCF_000317375.1 of Microtus ochrogaster. NCBI lineage: Eukaryota > Metazoa > Chordata > Mammalia > Rodentia > Cricetidae > Microtus > Microtus ochrogaster. Next base: position 12,452,580 of record NW_004949099.1, on the reverse strand, counting down.
AATCAAATTGGGTATCGGTAATTCAGGGACCCATCAGATACAGAGCAAGTTGGAAGCCAACTGGGCTACCTGAGAAGTGTCACAAAGCAAGCCCCAAGAACAGGTGGATCCAAGATGACACGATGCGTTCATAACAGTGGCAGGATCCCGACTCAGACCCTAACTCTGATTCTTTACTTGCTAATTCTTTACATGCATCACAGACACTAAAACACTACCATCCCAATGACAAATAGTGACGACCTAGAAACCCTTTATGCTTCCAACGCACACCATCCGGCTTCTCTCCAAGCACCTAGCTCTCAACTAACATCCTAGTCACTAAGGAAGGACCCATCGGGGTCTCTGGAGCCCCACCCGACCAGTACTTTATGTACCTGGTCTTTTTGTTCAGTCTGTTACATTTTTGTTCTATGTTTTGTCATCGGCCCCTTATTCTTTCTCAACTACATGCTCTCGATTTATGTAAAGATTGTGCACTTCAAATATGAATTCAATGCTCGTTGTTTAGAGACATGAAAGCCAGCAGTTCCTACTTGACAGTGTTGTCAGGACCCTCCAAAATCCTCCCATGGCCTTGCTTTCCACAGTTTGTTAATTTGTTTCTCACTCTGAGAATTCACCATGCTCTACCAGAAAGGGTCAACCATACAAAGTGTGAAATTTCTTTTCTTTACAGCCAATAATAAAATAGCATCCTTTTTGCAAACATGAATGGTGATTTCAATTGAATTCTCACACATAAAACATGCGCAGCTGGGAAAACACAATTGTAGTGGTAAGCCAGATCAAAGTCAAACATAGTTATTGATTAAACACAAATATCAGGATCTGAGATAATGAAGGCCTGTGATTATAGATTAAGATAATGCTACACTTCGAGTTATGCCTTCTTAGGGAATAAAGCATTCTACTTTAAGGAAGCACATTAGAATCAAAGAGATTAGCGAACATCTATATGGTCTTTTGTGGAGAACAGAGAAAAGAGAACCCCCCACGCAGGCCTGTAACCATAAAGTTACATTGTCTTTGCTTTGCTCTGTGGATTTTTATAAAACCATTGCTCTTCTAAAAGCCACCAAAATATGGAAAGCAATGAAGAAAAGAAGTTACATTTAACTTGCTAATGAAATCGTCCCACTACATGAGCCAAGAGGTCTACAAAATTAATTGCAATGTTGGACAATCAAAGTTAATAGAGTAAAAAGCTCTTCAAGTGTTTTTTTTTTCCCCAAGATGATAAAAAAAAAAAAACATATCCAGGCAGAGAAACTTTACCAATAGAAAGCCTCAAGGAGATCATTCAGAATTGCTTTTAAGGATAAACACACAGGTAGAAGGTGTTTGAAGAGATTCATCTCTCAGAGTTGGCAATGTCTCCCTCTTCAGAGGGGGGCAGGAAGAATAATGTGTCTTGTGATAGCTTTTCTCAAGATGATACCTACGCAAGGCAATTAATTCATTCGCAAAGGAAAGGTGGATTATGTCTCGTAGTTTTGCATTCTGGTCAACAGCTGGGTAGTTTTGTTGCCGTGGGGTCCAGGATCCTTTGCAGCAGCACATATATGCTCAGAGCATGACCTAGAAGTAGACCCAGAGAAGGACTGACTCCTACAATGTCTTTCAAGAGCATGCTTCTAATAGTCAGGCAGAATTTCACTAAATATCACTTCCCAAAAGCCACAATAGCTACCAAGAGTTTCACACATAGACCTCTGGGAAAACATTCAAGATCCCAGGGACAACACTTAATTAAGGGAATCATCAGGTTTCTCAGACTGTGTGAACTGACGGCTTCCAAAGAAATGTGCACGCTTGGCTTAAGGGTCTGCTGGGTACTTTGTGAAAAGCCAATATGAGCAATGGCCTGGCATTTGCCACTTACAGCTTCAGATGGACTATACAAAAGAGGAGGGGAGCTATGCTAGAATTATTAAGATACATGAAATTAAATTTGTGCTAGTCACTGTTCCAGAAAGAAGTCTAGACAGATTCTTATATTATAAAGAAGGGTCTGAGAAAGTAGAGACCAGCAGAGAATGGAAGCAGGGTACAGCCTGTGTTCTCAGGCTCTAAGTTCCACCTTTGACCTACCATCCCAATATGCTGCCTGCTTTCAAGTTACCAACTGTGAGTGATTTGCCTTCCTTTTCCCATGGAGCAATGCTTAGAAGCATAGCTTATTGTCAAACAATAGAGAAGTTTCTGGGACCAGGTACCTAACAGGTAGAAGCCAGGTACACTGCCAAAGGTCCAGTGATGATCCCTGTTATGCTGAACTGGGGAGTGTTCCCCCAGGCTCAGTGGTTTAAACACTTTAGCCTAGTGAATGACATAGTTTGTTGGGGGTAGGGGTTGTGAAACCATTAGGAAAGGAGCTGTGGGGAGGTTCTAGACTAAGTCTACTTCTCTGCATCCTGGCAGGTACCATAAAAAAGAGCTGCAACATATCTCCATAACAGAGGATGAAGCCCAGCACCAACCCTTTTCTGCCATGACAGACTGAAATACCATAAGCCAAAAGAAGTACTTCCTGCCTTCTTTATTTTAGGCACATTTTTGATATGGCAACTTGTAGTAATAGGTGCGGTGGGCTGCATTCCTTCTGCCCGGCCACCGACTAGCTTTACCTGAAATAATTACACAGAAACTCTATTCTTTTAAACATTGCCTGGCCCATTAGTTCCAGCCTCTTATTGGCTAGCTCTTACATATTGATCTAACCCATTTCTGATCATCTGTGTAACACCACAAGGTGGCTTACCAGGAAAGATCTTAACCTGCATCTGTCTGGAGTGGGAGAATCATGGTGACTGCCTGACTTGGCTTCTTTCTCCCAGCATTCTGTTCTGTTTCCTCCGCCTACCTAATTTTCTGTCCTGTTAAAGGGTCAAGGCAGTTTCTTTATTTAACCAATGAAATCAACACAAAGGACTCCCACATCAGCAACTAGAAAAGTAATTAATATAAACACCTCTACACAAAAGAATATTTAAACTACAATTGTTTAACAAACCCTGCTCGGTAACCTTTTGACCATCTCAATTAATGATCTTCACCTAAAACACTTAAAATCCGAGTCGTCAGATAAAGCATGGGATACCTTGCTAACTTTGAATTTTAGAACAATAGCAATTATCTTTGTATGGAGATATCCTAACTACTGCATGTAACCTATTTATACTATAAAATGATTATTAAATCTGGAACAATAGTTCAAAAGTCCTTCACTCTAGGGTGAGACCCGTTTCCAGCTCTTTTTCTGAAAAAAGAAAAGGAACTGGTCATCTCTTTGGCTACATCCCAGGCCATTCATTGAGTCATATTTTATAATTGGTGTAGTTAAGAATAACCATAAGACTCTGGTTTAAAGAAGTTCTGCATTTTGATTTTTACCTGTAACAGGAGGGCCTGCTCATTGGGGTTTCTGTCCCACCTGGTCCCCCAGCAGTTTAGTCCCAAAGAAAATCACACAAAGGTCTCCATAAGTTATAAAACTGATTGGTCCATTATCTCAGGCTACTTATTACCTCTTGTAGCTTATATTAACCCATTATTCTTATCTATGTTAGTCACATGACTCAATACCTTTTTCAGTGGGGCAGGTCACATCCTGTTTCTTCGGTGGCCTGGGCAGGAATCTGGAAAGAGCTTCTTCCCAGAATACTCCTGTTCTCATTGTCCCGCCTCTTCTTCCTGTCTGATTGCCCCACCTCTTCTTCCTGTCTGGCCAATCAGCATTTATTTAAAACATGATTGACAGAATACAGATAATTCTCCCACACCACCTGCCCACAAAAGGACCACTATCCTAGAAGAAAGCTACCAAGCTATGGTTTCTGTTCTTCGTCTCAATCATCAACTTAGAAGGACCTCAGCCTAGGTTTTTCTCTTTATTCAAGGAGTATGGAACTAGTATAGTTTGGAACTTTAAGTGTCCTTAAAAGGCCAAATGTTAGAGTCATGATCCTCATCTTGATACTCTTGAAGGAAGAAGAGTCTAAGAAGTGGTACATAGTAGGAGGTTTTTGAGTCATTAGGAAAAGGTCATCAAAAGGGGAAATGAGGAAAGAAGTCCAGGAAACAGTTCAGTCAGTAAAGTGTTTGCTTGAAGGCATGATGACCTGATTTAATCTCAAGAATACATTTTTTTTTTTTAAAAAAAAAAAAAGCAAGTTGGTTGTGGAGGACACATATTTGTTAGGCCAGTGCTATGAGGGTAGAGACAGACAGACCCCTTGAGCTCCCTGGAGAGGCAGCCTGGCCTACTCAGTGAAATTAAGTCACTGAGAGACCTAAACTCACAGGCAAAATGACTATGTCTGAGGAGTAACATCTCAGGCTGTGTTCTTCACTCTATTTGCGTACAACATGTACATAAATACTTGTGTGTGCATGCATGTGCACGCGTGCAAACACACACACACACACACACACACACACTGTAGCTGGACTCTATTCTGTTTCCTTTTCTAAGGTGAGAGGGTTTGCTCTGCCACAGGCTGAGAATGTCCCATCTGTCTGTCCACTGTTTCTAACGAAGTAGGCTCAGTCAAACATAGACTGGGGCCTTCAAGACTGTGAGCCAGTATAAACCCATCCTTTTCATAAGCTGAGTATTTCAGGTTTATAGTGCTGCAAGGCTGGAGTTCTCAAGTCCTACGATCTGACACTAGTTTTTTGGGGCGTGTCAGTCTTAAACCAGAAAGGCCCATTTTGAGAGCAGCTTGTATAACTATGAGGGAATACTCTCCCCCATCTAACTACTTTCCCCCATATTTCTTTGTGAAAAGGAGAGCACAGGAAGGTGAAATAGAGACAATTCCTGGTCATGGGTTCAGTTCCAACCACTAATTCCCGAGCTTCATAGCATGTTTCCTGTGTAACAGTGGGCTTTGTTTGTTCCCTACTTTATTATTTTATTAGTATTCATCATGTGTATGAAAATGCTGCAGTATTGAAAATATTGAGGTATTTTTTCAATCCTATAAAATTCTTTGACCAGTTCCTGTGAAATATTTTCTAATCTTAAAAATCTTCAATGCTTTTCGGAAGCCTTAACAGAAATTCAGCAACTTCCCATAAAGCAATCGTCACAGTTTCAACACAAACCTATTTTTTCCAAAGTCCATTACTATAATTACTCACCCTAGAAGTTATATATGGTTTTTAAAAAAAGAAGATGAAACCAAGTCAAAGCTCACATATTTGCTTTGTAAGCAATCAGATAATTATAATTACTCTATCCAAAGAAAAAATATTCCTTGACAATAAAAGTCTTAAAAGTTGTTATGTTATGCAAAGATTTGAGCTTGGAGCATCTTCAAAATGCTTTTCTGATATGTACCCAATAAGTAATAAATGCAAAGTCAATGTATTCCAATTTAATACTCATGCCATAGCTTTGCCTCGTTCCTCTAGGCTTATAAAGACTTACCTTTTAGTGTTCCATTTTCGCGAAGCAACTTTGAACTCTGTTTCAAGAGAATCCATTGTGCACACTGCATCCAGGCCAACCCCTCATCAGCATTCCACTAGAGGGTTCTAGGATCCTGAATGGATTTTAATCAGTCAACAACACTCTGGTCCACCAAATGCATTCTGATACTTAGACCTTTTATCTCCAAAGCTGTGCAGAATCCAAGGTCATGGTAACCTCTTTTTATGGCTTATTGTTCCTCAAATGTACTTAGAGTGAATTTACAAAGCCACAACTTATTTTGTGGATACAAAGCTTTCATTAGGTTCGGCCCTCCCTGCATCCCTCTTGTTTCTTCTTTCAGCACTTTCTGTCAGTGGATCCTCACTCAATAGCAAGTTCCCGTAAATTTAAAAATAATAAAACAAAATAAGAATGTTGAGTAAGATTCAGTAGCTAAGCTACTCATCGTTTGTCACTGAGGAGCTTCAGAAATACACTTTAATGTTTCAAATGACTGCATAGCTTTACGACATTAGTTCCTGCAACTGTTAAGAAGGCAAGAAGCCTAGACAATGCGAGGGTCACCTCACTGGTTTTGTCATGGTTCTGTGGTTTCCTAGGTGGGCATGAGTGAAACACCCCTGACTCACAAGGTGAGTTTGTGGAACTGCCCATGGGAAGAGGAAATGGAAATTGGGTTCCAATGTTCTAAAATGCCTCAACAGGTTCACATACCCTGCAAAGTTATTGTTTAACTCATTTCTTTGATAACCTTCATTAAAACAATAATATATATCAATCTATTGTTCTGAGGACTCTAGTTCAACCCCCAAGTTGCACACAAAACAGAACGAATGAACAAACAAAAGCAGACATGATAGAGAGTTCTTGAAATCTCAGAGCTGGGGAGGCACAGAAAGGTACATCCCTGGGGTTCACCAGCCTGGCAGCCTAGGTGAATTGGATAGTTCCAGATCAGAGAGAGAACCCAGCAACAATCCAAGGTGGACAGCATCTTAGGAAAGGCAAATAAGATGGGCCTCTGGTCTCCACAAGCATGTGCGCATGCACCTGCACATATGAGTGCAAGGGTACAAACTGTGCAATGCATACATTGCTGCAAAATCATGCACGTGCATGAATGTGCACACACACACACACACAGAGAGAGAGAGAGAGAGAGAGAGAGAGAGAGAGAGAGAGAGAGAGAGAGCGCGCAACATGAAGGTCAATGATGTGATCCTTTAAAGAAACCTACTGCCCAATTTTAGGTAACATGTTGTCGACAATGGTCATATGTTAAGCTAGTGATTTATTGGGGAGCCAATGAAACACAACTAATGAACAGCAGGGAGAAAGGAAGACTGGTTATACAGAGGTGTGCAGGATACATCAAAACAAGGGGGCCTGGACACAGAGAAAGGAGTCTGTAAGGCACTGGATGCTGAAAACTTGAAATAAGAAGCTGACAAGGAAAACAGGAGGTGAGAGATGGATGAGAAAGAAATTAGAAAAGGACCATTAGTCCTTTCTCAAAGTTCTTATTTTAAGACTCAAATATTCCCTACTGTCTATCACATATATGAGTCATGAAGGCATTATTTTCATTAGGGGAGAAGCGGATTGGGGAGGGTAGGGGGGCTCTATTCCGAGTGGAGAGCCAAGGTATATTTTTAGCTACATTAAGCCAGCCTTCTGCTGCTCTGAGCACTGATGTAATTCCAACATAAAACATAATCTATAATATTCCAGGGGAACAAATCCAATTCTTGGTCATATAAATTTTCATATAAGTCCATCACAATTCATTCCCAAAACATCTCATTCTCTTTGAAAGCTGGAGCTGCAGCTAGTGATCAAAAAGAGGATTTTAAAATTACTCTGGAATTTCCAGAGATGCTAAATCTAACCTGCCTGTGGTGCGGGACCAATCCCCCAAACTTTAAATCAGAGGTAAAGCATTTTACGTTTTAAAAGATATATTCCTCAAAGTTTATCATGGTGTGTTAAAGTCAAATATGAGTTATTACTTACCAAATCCAGAGCTGATGTCTCCCCTTGATTACCCTAGGTAGGCAAGGATAAGTATCTTCCAGCCAATGTATTTTTTTTTTTTTTTTTTACCTTTTCATCTGCCTCTTGCTATTTACAGTAGAGTGAGAAATAATAGCCCAGGAGTGACTTTGCTGGGGTGGACGAAGTGCAAATCCCATCTGACTGTGCTCTTAAATTGTATTCCAGGCTCCTAGCAAGTTCTGCAGCATGAAGAAGAAGGGGGAAAATGACTTCTCCAAAGCTAAGCAGATACCAGGGGGATAAGCAGTGGCTGTTCAACTAAGGAACCTTAGCATTTACCCCAGCTTAGAATCCCCTGTGCATAGTCTTGTTAAGGCCTAACAGTTATATCTTCCTGCCTTTGCGGGGGCTTTCTACATGATAGAGAGTTACCTCACAATCAGAATGCCTCTGAAGTTGTAAAGGCAAGCCGAACATCTGTACCAAGTACTGCCATGCAAAAACAGTCCTGTTGACTCTTCTGCTTTTATCCAATGTAGATATTATTAATGCCATTTTTTCTCAGAACTGGGGGAATTAGAGGGACCGAGGTCACCCTTAGAAAGTTGTGCTTTCCCATAGGTAAAGCAGATGACTACCCAGGCCTCTAGATCCAAGGAGCATCCTCTAAGTTCACAGACTCAAATCCCCTCCATTCAGTCTCTGGTAGCATTTAGCTGCTAGCGAATTCCTGATCTAGAATATTTTCTTTTTCTGTGAGAATGTTCTAGCACAAGGTTTCCAGTTAACTATGAAAAGTGGGGTAAGAAGGCTACAGTCTATATGTATACATGTCTTCAAATCCTGACACCACTATTTACTAAGGAAGAACACAGGACTTGTGAGTAACCCTTCTTCAGGCTCCTCAGTTAAAAAATGGTGACTTGGATTCTATTCGGACTGGAATAAGCAGAAAATTAAACAAGGTCCACTTGACTTGTATGCTTCTTGGAAGATTCTTGGAGGGTCTCCTTAGAAACATAGGACATCAAAAAAACTTGGTTCTGAGTTATTCCTCAACTCACAATATCAACCCAACCCTCCTAATAATCAGAAACAATTGTTTCTCTGAAAACAGAAATTATATGATTAAAAATGAAGAGAATGTTATTAGGATTTGATTTTTGAAAATGGATAAATGCATACATGGTCATGAAAAGTTTAAAAGGTAGAAGTTGATATATGAGTATATTCTGGATCTACCATGTTTGGAAGTAATATTTATTTATTTGTTTGTTTGTTTGGTGCACTGGTTGATTGGTTGGTAGTCAGTTTCTTGGTTCTCTCCTCTCACTGTAAGAAGGGAGTGTCCAAAAAGCAATAGAGTATGATGACCCAAGATTGACTCCTTATTGTCAGGTAAGGTGTTGGCAACATTCAGATAGTCTGTGCAAAGGTTTGCAAACATTTTTCTAGAGGCTCATGGGACACTTCAGTAACTGGGTAGTTTTTCACCACAGAAACTATAAGGACTCTTTGAGTATTGGAGATAAAGATACAATGGCTACTTCAACAGTGTTGAGAACTTGTATGGAGATTTTCAGGTGAACAGCGTTCTGGGCTTTATTACTGTTGTGATGAATAATGTATGTGCCTTGATTTAAGTTTAAAGAGCTTCCCCTTTTGTGGAAAAATCCAGTTAAGACTTTCTTGGGGATTTTGGTATATATTTTCATATACATATATACATATGGTCAAAGTTAAGAAAACCATACATTTAAATCTTCTCATTTCATTCTGACACGTAGAACTTGAGAGACTATGCTTAAGAAGCAAGACCACAAACCTTCATAATTTTGCAATCTGACAAAGCCATTGTTAACAAATCAAAAGGAACCAAGAAAAAGGGGGTTCCTGAAGCTTAAGTTTCACTAGCTTGAAGGTGAAGTCACTCCTTTTGGGGTTATAATAAAATAAGTTTCCCTGGAAACAGTTTATGGGATTCGCTATGCCAAAGCACAAGCAATTTTGCACCTAATCCAAAAGGCCCCAGCAGAAGATTTGCATATGCTAATTTTCCTTGGAGGAGAGAGTTCTCTCTTACTGGGGAAAGGCAGAAGCAAGTCTGGCACATCATGTCTTAAGAAAGTATACTCTCCTTTTCAGTCACTTAGACAAAACTACCCTGACAGAGGCAACTCAGGGGAGAAGGGGCTGTTCTACTCACAGCTCCAGGTTTACAGTCCATCGCAGCAAATGCCTGAGAAAGCCACTTATATCAAGTCCATTGTCAGGAGTGGGCAGAAATGAATGCAGGCTCGCCACCACCCAGCTTTATCTCATTCCAGGGTCCAGAACACGAAAGGACACCACCCACATCAGGTGGTGTCACAGCTATCCAAGTTGATATAGACCACTTCCCAGGTGTCTCTAGATTCTGTTAAAACTGAAAACTAAATGTAACCATCATAACCGCCGAGTCTTATCTAACAATGTAAGAGGTCAATGTGCTAGGCTCCTCTCCTGATTTCTCTTGGGACTTTCACCTAAAAGTGACCACCATGCGTAGTTACTCCAGCAATACTTCAGCTTGCAACTGAAGTATTCAGTGGGAACTTGACTTCAGAATTCAGCCTTACCTTACACTTCTGCTTTAGTTTCTTGCACCTTGTGATTATCTAATTAAACCTTAGGAATGATATGCTACAAGTACAAGGAACCAAAGACAACCTAAAGAGTGCTATTTACCTCTGTTTAAAATGTATTCGTATGTGAACTAACCTGTAAGGGGACACTTCCACAGAATGACCCTAAATAGAGCTTAAGAGTAACATTTCCAGTGGCAGTGCTTTTAGCATTTCCTTCGATGAACTGGACAGCACAATTATCCCAAACACACTGACTGTGAAGGGCACATTCTAAGGGCAAATGATACAGCAAAGGCTCTGAGAAGTCCTGTAGCGGGAAGGAAAAAAAAATCCCTCACTCTTGTGTTAACTCAGCATTTTCCAAACATATGCTAACCAAAGAACACTGTCTATTAATCTGGGCAAACATATTTGAAACATTGGTTTCGGCATTTATTTAACATTTCTGAGGCATCATAGCTGATGCACTTTACTTGATATTATAAATTCTTTTAGACAGTTACACAAGACAGTTTTCAGAGAAAACCAAATGACCCAAACCCCATCTTTCCAAGCACACTGCTTCCAATAAGAAACTGCACCAGCATGGCGCACCCATCTGCTTCTGCTCACAGAAGTAAGGACTGTGAATCTTTTCAATGTGACATCCAAAAGAAGACTGTGAATCTGCCACGGGGAAGAAGTGACATGCTCCCTCTTATCTCTCCATCCCATGGAGGGCGCCTCTCTTTCCTCGGTCTTGCCCTTCCTCTACGAATCTATTTTGTGCTCTCAGTGTTTTTGCTCTTTGCTGCTTTCAATGTGGGAACTGAGAAAGCGCCTGCTTATTTGTTGAATTTGCTCCTGGCGATGGAATGTAGTTCCAGATTTGGGGAGAAGGCATTGCATTATGCTGTGTATGAGATGAGTAACAGTTCAACCTGACGCTATTTTTTGAGTGAAAATTCAAGCACCCCTGGGATACAAACACCGGCTTTCCAACAAAGCTGTGCCCCAAAGGGGGGGGGGGAGAAAAAAATAAGCTTCCAACTTAGATACTAACAAATGCACTAAGTCAAAGGTTACATTTCATAAGTCAGCGGTTTTTCTGTCTAAAAGGGAGACTTTTTTTTTCCAACGTAGAGAAGTGTTTGCCTGCTCCCTCACCTTGGGGGGTATTGATTATCTTCATGTTCCAGGATAAATTATTGCAAAGGAGTCAGGAAAAGAAGTGGCAATAACATCTGCTCCGGGAATTGTGGGATATTTTGTTCTTTAGGACTCCAGAAAACTGAGAATAATACCATAATGCATATTCATAATAATTTCCTCATCTATGTCATAATTCCTCAGCCTCAGTTTCCTTCTCTGGAACATAAAGTACATTGGAACTTCAATCACATTTAAGGGGAGAGCAAGGCGTTGCTGTGTACACCTCTAACCCCAGCGCTTGCATGCTGAGGAACGAGGAAGCCCATCTGGCGCCTAGTTCATATTACATGGTGATTCCTAGGACAGCCTTGGCTACATAGCAGCATTCTGTCTCAAGAGAGGGGACAGGCAGAGTGCGGAGGGAGCTGCAGAGAACACAGAAGAAACACATTCAACGAATGGTTTTCCTTATTGTTTTTTTCTAAACAGGGTCTCACCATGGAGTTTAGGCTGTCCTCAAACTCCAGGTTCTTCCGACTAGTGTGCCCCCATGCCCTCATGCTGAAGTTACAGGCATATACCACGTGACCCTCTACAGATAACTGTTACTTCAGCCCAAAGGTCAGAGAACAATTCAAGTACTCACTTCTCTCTAAACTGTCAGGATAAGGGAGCCTTTTTAATTGTTCAAATTTCAGTTTTGATTAGCTTTCTGGTTGGTATGTTTTTTTTTTTTCTCGGCATCATGAATGACCAACACATGACCTACTCAGGCCTTCGTTCTTTGGAGCTGTGGGCCACGGGCATGACAAGGACCCAAGAGAGCTGCAAAGAGAAGGAAAGATGAAGCGTTCACTATCAACAGTTCATTCATAACTAGAGTGCTTATAGGTAGGAGCTGAGCCACCACTGCCCTAAATTAGCCAGACATTTACCTCGGAGAGAAGACCCTGCCGTCCCCATTACTCAGAATTCTCAGCTTTATATTTGAATAACATTGAACTAAATTGGGTTAAAGTCATATTTGAGCAGGTTGGGAGGGGAGGCTCACTCTAAATTATCCTATGAAATTGTTGAGATTGAGGTGAAATTTCCAAAACGCAGCCTTCACAAGGGAAAAGGAACTGACCGACGATTGCGGAGAGTCTGCTCCCATCTATATATTTTTTTTTAAAGTCCAAACTCAAAGGCAAGCTCTCCTCATTCCAACCGTACCCCGAACGCTCTCCCCCATAAAATGTGGTTTAAAGGCCAGCTGCAGTGTGGAGACTTTTCTCGGAGCCCACGGTTTCAAACAAACGACTGGGCAGAAGCCAGAATCTATATGGGCTCACGAAGACTGTAAAACATTTGGTGCCTGGTGGGAAACGCCGCCTGTGAGCTCCGCCAGACGGCTTCAGCTTTCTTGCACCTGTGCCAAGTGTTTCGCAGCTCCCCCCCCCCAACCCTTTCCTTTGGAAGGTGGGGGCGGGGTGGCGGAGTAAGCAAGCATTCTGAGGGCATATGCCACAGGGTCTGAAAATCCACTCCTGCCCCCAGACACTGCTTTCCCATTCGGTCCTTTCTGTAGGTAAAACGAGGACCCTGGCCAAGCTTCAGATTGGAGTCTCCTAACTTCTCACAATCTTACCCTCTCCATTACCTAAGCTCCCCACACTACACTGGAAAACCCCTCCTTCTAACAGACTCACACTGGTCCTTCACTCACCTCGAACTGCTAATGACTTCAAGGAAATAATGTGCACATTGACACAGTTTATAATATACATATATATATATATGCATATATAGACACACACACACACACACACACACATATATATGTGTTTCTATATAGTATAAGTATATGTTTCTTAAAGGACGAACACCCAAAATGTTTTCGGATGAAAGTGTGAAATTGTCTAAACATAGATGACACGGTACAGATCATGTGAAAGTCAATTTGAAGCTACCCCGCAATCCTGCGAGGCTGTCTTCAAAAGAAGGGGAGTTTTCGGGAAGGGTGGTCCATCTTCGGCTCCGTATGACAGGTTATCGCAAACTATTCAATGGTCCCACAATGGTGTCTTTCTTCTTGTGGACTTTGTCACTCAATTTGACAATCCTACAAGGTGAGGAATCTTATTTTTCCAGCTCACAGGTAAGGAAATGGAGAGTTAAAATTTTAAAGACAGCCCAGTCAGATTCTTCTCTGCTTAGTTTCTGTGAGCTCTCTGACACTGTTAGGTCAACCATATTGCTCACCAAAAGATGCCCCCCTTTTCTCTTAAAACAGGAAACTCACAAGAGACTCACTCCCTTGGTTTAAAATGCAAGTGCCCTCTCACCGCCCACTAGCCTGTTTCCCTAGCGACTGCCTTCTCAGCAGTGAGAACATTACTTCCTTTCCTATGGGAATGCTTCACCAATGCCAAGGTCACATGCAGAACAGGGCCACTGCCCTTGGCAATGGAATAAGAACGTAACAAGCACAGGTGGCCATGCATTGTCTCTTAAACTTGTAAACCAGGGACTGGAATATGTCTCAGTCCACATGAGGACTTGAGTTCAGGCCTCAGATAGATTTTTTTAAAAAAAAGGCAGGCAGAGTGTTTGTAATCCCGGCACTGGAGAGGCAGACACAGGCAGATCCCTGGGGCTCAATGGTTACCTGGTGTAGCACACATGACAAACTCTGTGAGAGTGAGATTCTACCTCAAAAACAAGAAGGAAGAAGCCTGGAAAATAATACCCAAAATTATGAACTTGTTTCTACATACACACTTATACATACATATGCATGCTTACACAAACACACACACACACACACACACACACACACATTGAATCCTGTCACTTCAGTGCTTGATACTTTCAAGGCTCATCCTTTAGGCATATAGTAAATTGAAACCATCTATCAATCTCAACAGGACCAGGAACATCTTGACCTTCACACAGGTGTCAGCCTTGGCAGGCACTCCTAGTTAGTCACCTCTATCTCCACAGAAGAAGATCTTTCCTATATCAGGTCACCTGTTTGTTTTTTTTTAATCTTGCCTTTGGCTAGCCCCAACTCAAGTCTCAAGTGTGCCCCTTCCTCTAAATCCTTAATCTGAATTTGGAGCCTTCACTCTAGTTCTAAGCTCTGTTGCTAATGCTTCTCTTTACCCATTCACTTGGAGCTGAGGCTGTAATTCTCTGGCACCAGCAGGGACATAAAATCTGCTATGCACCACTGCATAACCCCCAAAGGAGCCTGGTTGCTGGTCTACATTTGCTATGGATTTAGTTTGGGGTGGGGAAGATGGATGGGAACAGTACAACATAGCATATGTCGGCCATCCATTGTTCAATGTGGCACACTACTTCTGAAGGTTCAGCCAAGAACTTACCTCGACTTGATCAGACATAGATGTGATTCTAAGATTCATGCCTTTGTTGATATTTAGATAGAGATGAGATATATATTTCAGAAGAATCCCAGAATTCTTCTGAAACTCTAACACCTTCTTCCATGCATTCTTTCTTCCTCTCCCCCTTCTTTTATTATTACTTTATTACATAGTAGATTATACATTAATAAATAGCATATCTATTCATTATTTGATATATGTTATTAATCTGTAACCAAGCCTGGCTTGTAGGTCATTCTGTATCCCAAGGCAACCTCAAACCCATGATCCAATCCTCCTCCCTCAGCTTGCTGAGTCCCCAATCCTGTATACATATTTACAATACCTAGGCCTTTGAAGAGGGACATTCAAGAACTATTACCTAATCTTAATAGTTTTATTATACTTATTTGTACACTAGACAAACTTCTATTGGCCTAAGAACTTGCTTTGTGCTAGTCATTGGCCTGAGCAATGATAGACAATGTTTGGTTCAGTCTTCACACAGACTTCTTTAACAGATAACTTAATCTTCTACAAGAAGAATTAGAATTGAGACCCAACACAGCTAACAGATTTTTGGTTCCTCAGATACAGGATTCAAACAAGTTTCTTAAAAATCTTTTGTCATCAAGGTCAAGCAAGTGTCAGTTTCTTATTCCAGCACTTGAAAACACAAACTCCCCTCTCCTTTACCTTCCTTTATCTCTCTCTCTCTCTCTCTCTCTCTCTCTCTCTCTCTCTCTCTCTCTCTCTCTCTTTCCTCCCCCATGCCCCCACACATCCCTCAGTGCAAGGAGAACAACAAACTTTTGCTCAAAGGGAACCCCAAAAGCATGAAGCTATAGGGTCTTTGAAACTATCTATTGGGTAACTTGCCTCCATTCTCAGGAAGGGGATCTTAGGAGTCAAGCTTGCTTCTTAAAGACTCAAGAACACAGCAGTCCCATCACTGTGAGAGTTCAAGCAAGAGTCATGAACCCCACTCAGAGATATGATTTTAGTAACTGGGGATGTTCTGACACCCAGTAGGCAGGTAACTAAATTGCATGTTTTCTTCCCACTCTGTGACACCTTCAGTGGTTCCTAATAAAGCCCTGCCTCGAAGTCAAGTGTTGTTCTAGGATATAAGAGAACTAGTTTTACAAAACCAACTCTGCAGGAAAGGAACTCACTGGCTTCCAGAAAATAAGGAGGTTACTGTAAAAAGATCTTGTATTGCATTGGAATAAATTAAAGTGGTTCTTAGATGGTTGGGCAGGTAAAGGGAGACTGAGCTGGGCAACATTTACCTGAACAGCTCTTCCCCTTCCACTGCTGTCGCTCGGTTACCCCCTTAGATACCCTAGTCCTCATGCAATTAAATTTACATTCATCTAAATGCATCTGACACACATGACAAAGGTATTCACTGAGCACTGCACTATAGTGATGAGTAAGTGCCTACAAACTTTGCTTCAATAAGAACGCTAGCCCTAATCCAATAAAAAGAGGAGGGGGAGAGGAAGGAAGGAAGGAAGGAGTGAGGCAGTGAAGGACCCATGGAAGAAGGTGCTAGAGTTTCAGAAAAAATTTTGGTATCCTTCTAATTTTGACTTCTGAATTCTCAGAGTCCTTTATCCTCTAGAGTCCCAATTTCAAGTCTTTAAAGGAGAAAGTCTGTTGTTCTCATAAGGTGTGCATGTGTGTGTGTGTGTGTGTGTGTGTGCGCGTGCGTGCGTACGTGTGTGTGTGTGTAATTAAACTATTGTTTTCATGGTTAAGTTCTTACTATTACTCGATAAGCAACCCAGAACTAATCAGCTTTCCGCATGAGGCATCTACCGTTTCTCATGACCTAAAGAGGGAGAGATCCTAAGTGCCACATGAGGTTGGAAACTCAGGCGCTCAATGCCTTCCTCCCAGAGTGCCACCCCAGCTGTCACACATTGGTCCTTTCTCAATATCCTGCATTTTTCTGGGTTGCAGGAACTCCTCCACTAACAGATAGAGGTGCATTAGTGGGAGATTTATGCTAATATCTCCACGATGGAAATCATAAGGCCCACTATAGTCTCATTCAGTCCAAGAGATGCAGCCAGGGTCCATCCTTTAACATAATTTCCAGGAAGGAGTCTGTGGCTTAGGAAATGCTGATTGGCTGGCATTTACAGATTCCAGGAAGAAGGCTATCTTAAGTGTATCAGAGCCTAGAGCAGAAAATTCTTTTAATGCCCCCTCCTCCCTCCGCAAATCCCTAGCATAAGAGGAGAGCAGAAAATATCCACTGGCTAGAGAATTGCTGGCATTAAAGAAGAGCCCTTAGAAGACAATAGGACAGCCCTCCTGGAGGGAAGGGGGTGCTCATATCCCAGCAACTGCTCCGAGGACAGCCCTGCCAGCATGTGCAATGGCCAACTGGTTCATCTTGCTAACTATAACGCTCGGCATATGGAGAGGGAGTGTTTATAGATATATACATACACCATACATTTTCACAGCAAGTACATATAGAGACCGTCCAACTGTATATTTTGCAGACATACAAATACGCACATATATTGTCCATATGTTCAAACAATTTTAAAACTATCTTATGAACAAATAAAGCTCTCCTTGCATGAAAAGTTGTTAGATGATGCCACTATGGACACCTCGGAGCATGTGTCTTCAGGACAGACAGAAACAGGCACAATTCCAGTCTTTCTCCAGATTTATGACCTTGTCTTTGCAGCAGGAATGCTATTGGTAACGATATGAGGCCACCGTGTGTGTACAAGCACTTAGCACACTCTTTAGTCAAGGTGCGTTTTCAGTAACTGTCAGGAGGACTGATGCCAGGCATCATCAAAAACACACTCACAAAGACGCGAACCACCCGTGGGAGATTATACACGATCCACCTAGAACTGTCACACACCTCTAGGCCCCTCCTCTATTCCTTGTGACACCACAGAAACAGGCCACCATTGTGCTTACTTTCTGTTGAATCTTGAAGTTCCGAAAAGGATGATTCTTGTTTTGCTTTCCTGCTTCGAGGCCAGAGATAGTCTCATTGGAAGGCACTCATTAAATACTGATTTTACAATCGCGGATGGGTGGTACAGATTCTTATGCAGAGTAGAGCACCAAATCTCAAGCTGGAGTGATGGTTAAAAACATAAATCATCACAGGTACAAACAATGTCTTGAACAAAATCACCCAGATAAAGCAAACAATCATCTAAAGGGACGTTCTCTTCCGATTATTTGTGTCCATTTGATATACACACATCCCCTCAGGAATATCTCAGGGCAACAAGACTATCTGGCCATCTGAGCATCTTAGTCCTGCATCATGTCCTTGCACAGGCTCACTCCTAGGTGTATCAACTAATGTTTTCAGTCTCATCCTTATGGTGCAGTTTCAAATCCTTGAGAAAAAAATCACGTGAAGATTTTTTTCTGTGTGTGACACTTGTACCCCCCAGTCTCTGTAAACTGTTCCCTTCACTGGAGAGAATTCAAAATGTCAGCTTTTATCAGCTCTTTCTGTAATAGGATATTTAGGGTTTTTCTACACTCTTAATGTATAAGTTCATACAATATTAAATGGTTATGTGCAAAGCAAGAACACTAGGCATTTACAGATGTGGGGACATTACCATGTTAGTTCAGAAATTGAACGGTGTCGATATTAGAGTAATTTTATCATGACAAGTGACCAAAGTATGTTTTCTGGAAGAGATAATGAATTCCCAGACTAAAAGTTGCTTGACTAGAAAATTCCAATATGTAACTTTTTACTGAATTGTCTTTGGAATGCTTCCTGGACCATCTCTTTCAGAAGAATTAAAGCAAGGAGAAAAATCTCAATTCTTACATTAGAAAAGAATTGTTTTGATCTCTGTTAGGTCAAGACATTGATGAAAAGTTGTCAAGACAATACTTTCAAACACAGACAAATCAGACTCACTGGGTCTACATTACCCATGCAAGCTGCTTCTGCCTTTTTGCCTTCTTTGGTGACTTTTGTGAAATCAAGACATGCCAAGTTTTGTCTTAAAAGATTTCCGGAGTGGCTTCTGAGCAATAGCCTCTGGCACATATAAGCAAGTGCCAATAGAATTTGAGAAAGCACAGCTTCCAGCATTGCGCACCTAGGAGGCCTACTCCTAAACTCCACAAAAAAAAATTTTTTTAATTAAAAATTTAAGGACTACATTAAAACATGAAGAAGATAATGAGCACATTTTTATATCCTATTTGTAATTTTGTCCTATTTTGCTTAATTTTCTGAATTCACATTGTTGTTCAAAGTGTGTCTTTCTAACATATTTGAGTTTTCTTTTTTTATTATTATTGAAAAAAATTTCTGCCTCCTCCCTGCCTCTTATTTCCTTCTCCCTCCCCCCACTTCTCTCCCCCTTCCTCTCCAGGCCAAAGAGCAGGGTTCTCTGCCCTGTGGGAAGTCCAAGGTCCTCCCCTCTCCATCCAGGTCTAGGAAGGTGAACATCCAAACAGGCTAGGCTCCCACAAAGCCAGTACATGCAGTAGGATCAAAACCCAGTACCATTGAATTTGGCTTCTCATCAGCCCTCATTGTCCACCATGTTCAGAGAGTCCGGTTTTATCCCATGCTTTTTCAGACCCATTCCAGCTGGCCTTGGTGAGCTCTCAATACATCAGCCCCACTGTCTCAGTGGGTGGGTGTCCCCCTCGCGGTCTTGACTTCCTTGCTCATGTTCTTCCTCCTTCTGCTCCTCATTTGGACCTTGGGAGCTCAGTCCAGTGCTCCAGTGTGAGTCTCTGTCTTGTCTTCATCCATCACCAGATGAAGGTTCTATGGTGATATGCAAGATATTCATCAGTATGGCTATAGGATAGGGAGTTTTCTAATAGGGACAAAAATATCTCTGGATGAAGTGAACTCTTGGATAACAAACAAAACTTAAGCCTAATTACTGTGTTCAAAGTTATCTTAGTGGATTGATATAGAAAATAACAATGAATTGTCCAGAAAACCCCATCTTCAAATGAGGTTCCTTCATAAGAGGACCCAGAACCCAACAATTTTCATCAGACTGTGGTAAGTATATCTTGCATATGACATGTCTCCCATAAAGTCACACTAGCCTTTATTATCTTATTAGAAATTTATTATTCAGTCACCTGCTATTATTAAAGTTGACTGTTGGGAGTGTGGGATAAAAGAAACTGTAAGTCCAAACCCCTGGTGTCTGGAATAGACTTGAAGTCAACTTATGAATAATCTTTTTCCATAGCAGGATGGCAGGAGTCATCTTTCCTGGTCAATGTCTGCCTAGGTCTTACAAGAGAAGTTCTCAGACATATACTGTCTGCCTTTTCTACTACTCAACTAAGTCATGAGACTGGAGGAACGTTTCAAGCATAAAGCCTGGTGAGAATGAGCTAGTCTGGACTAGATATTTCCTTGGTAACTATGCTCAGTCCAGGAATGGCCAATAAGGCTGATACAAACATGTCAAAAAGAAGGACATGTATATTAGGGTAGAGACAAATATTCTCTCATTTTCATTTGGCACATGCAAGGAAATTAGATGTCTTGATTGCTATTGGTAGCCAACTCATAGCCATGATTAAATTAGTGTTACGTCTGTAGTCATATTATTGGCAGAAAAGAAGATGAACTGCAAAGCCCCTCATATAAACTACTGTGTCCATCAAAAGCAAAACTGTTCATCTCTTGACTTCTATTAATTGAGATAACAAATCTCTTCATTACTTAAGCCAGCTGAAGACCAGCATTTATGATAAAGAAGAAAAACTACTGTATTAAGTGTTCATATTGATTTTAAGATGTATTTCCATTTGAAAACACTAAAATATATGTGGGGAGGTGGGGAGAAGTACTTATTAGAATTTGGGAAATAATCTATAATAAAAATGTGTTAGAATTGGCTTGGTTTATGATTTTGAAATTAGATTGTTCATTGAGGATTTATGGCCTCTAATTAGAAGTCACCCCAGATCATTGGCTACCGCTCCAAAGAAAGCAGCCTGAAAACTCTTAGATCACACTGATTATAGCTGCATAGACAATTGAAAGCACAGAAGGTTATCTTTTTCTGGATATTCCCTTGCACTTGTAGACACAGGGATACAATATAACTACACTCTGTGCAAAAATGCTAACTACTAATAAAATCTGAAACAGAAATTCTTCTTAGACACTGTAATTTTTTTTATACTTAAGGGTGATTTTCTTAAATTTAGAGTTAATAAATATCACAACCAATTCTACAGCTTTCTATCACTACAGTATTATCCGTCTGTTTACGCAGAGTGCATCTTCTCTGTGCGTTGTGTACATTTCTTTTAGCTCAAATTTGGGTCTGAATTTCAGATACAACTTCTTTATAATGGTTACTAACCCTTCATCTCCCTAGCCTCTGACACCTGTGACTACTAACCCATCGCTACCTAGTCACTGACACCTGTGAAAGATCTTAAAAGATATGAATACAAGAATGTTTCACTAATTGTAATTTTTCAAAAGATTAAACGCTACACACAGTTCCTGCCGTAAACCATTTCTACTCGCGCTATGTTTCATTGTAAAAATTTATCAACTACAGAGGTGCTTGATGTCTGATAAAAAAAAAATTCAACACAATCAAACAAAATACCGTATTTAGCCAATACTCATTGCCCAAAAGACTTGTGAGAGATTGAGCTAAATGGAATACTTGCTTAAGAGACTCCCCAAATCATCATAGGGAGGACTCAGTTCAGGAGTTAGCAACATGGAGGGTTCGACATGGGAACTTTTTGTTGTGTAGCTGTTGACCAGCCATCCTCTTTTTTCAAGGTTAATTTATTTTAATGTGTGTTGTGTCTGCATGCATGTATGTGCACTAATGTGCATGCATGGCAGCCACAAAGACCAAAACAGGGTATTAAATCCCCTAAAGGTGAAGCTACTGGTAGTTGTGAGTAGCTCTGTTGGTGCTGGAAACCACATCTAGGCCCATAGCAAGAGCAGCATGTAGTTTTAACCTCTGAGCCATCATTCCAGCTCCCAATCAACCATTCTTATCTCTGGCCATCTAATACTTCTTAGGTACAGAAATATAGAACTTGATAATATGTACATAATAATGCATCACGGTTGTTTCCCTACAACTTGATATATCAAACTATTTCTTATACTGCAAAGTAAAAGAAAAATGTTACCTTAAGAGGAGAATTTTGGCACTTATAATCCTGCTTTTATTATCTTCAAAGAGTGAAAGTAAAGAGAGATGGTCTCTGTCTAACATAAATGATTGAAGACATTATGCCAAGTGTTAAGTTATGTTGTCTCTTCGGGTGTTATTTGTACATGATCAATGTACACACCTGAAACAATCCAGAGGATAAAAACCTTAAATCATTCAGTTGATCATATATATAAATGCCCCTAATATTAAAGTGGTGGTAGGAGACAAGTGTTGAGGCTACTGTACAGCCTAAAGAGGTGACTCAGAGTTAATGATATAGAGTTGTGTTGTTGGTCTACTGTACAGCCCAAAGAGGTGACTCAGAGTTAATGATATAGAGTTGTGTTGTTGGTTAAAATGGATTTTGTTTTCCATAGTTGTGAGAGATACTGAACGGTTTTTTAATTTTTTTATTGATTTTATTGAGCTATACATTTTTCTCTGCTCCCCTCCCTTCCTCTCCCCTCCCCTTCAAACCTCTCCCATAGTCCCCATGCTTTCAATTTACTCAGGAGATCTTATTGTTTTCTACTTCCTATGTAGATTAGATCCATGGATGGAGAGACACTGAACATTTTTGCATCGTTTTTAAAGCCATTTTAAATGGAGTTTGGAAATCCACTATTAATAGCAGGCATTCACTATATGTCTTAAATAAGTTAAAGTGAATAGATTGATAAAATATCACCTAATTTTTTATAACAAATGGGATATAGACTATTTTATGGTAATTTAGACTACCACATAAGTAGTTGAAAAATAATAGATTATGCCAAATTCATTAAATTTATAAAACTTGAAGGTAATACATGTGATGTGATAATGCCTATATCAGAATAGATATACACAACTTATATTTATTCAAGAAGAAAGATATAGGGAGTTTTCCATAATTAAGACTGTGGGTAATAATTTGTACAATCTCTTATGTCTTCCATGGCACTGGGCCTTCTACTATGGATGGTTTCAACACACTAGATTTGAAACACCACTCCCACATGAAGTAAATAAAACTACACATAGTATTTTCTACAAAGTGTTAGGTTACAAAACAGAAAAATATAATGAGTACAAAACTCACATTTGATCTAAGGTAATGTTTGTTAAAGACAAATATAAATGAGATACTGTTAAGAAAAATTTATTCCCATCCCTTTATTGCCATCTTCGTTTGTGTAATTCTTGTTTGAGACAGTTTCTCTGTTTGTAGTCTAGCATGATCTGGAACTGCTATGTTAGCTCAGGTTGGCCCTGAACTCGGGATCTACCTTCTTCAACCTTGCAGATGCTAGGATTAAAGGCATGCCCACACAGCTGCTTTCATCATCTCTTGGGAAGTAAAAACTCCATGTCAGCTCAGCATGACAAATGTGTCCAGCTGGATCTGTGAACTTCCCTGGCTACTGTTTGCCCATGATAGACCATGAGAACCAGTCCTGTACACAGTCTCCAGGAAAAATATAGGTATCATTTTAAACGAAATATAATGGAAAAGAGACACTCTTCCTCCTTACTCTTCACCCTTTGTATGAGCTATCTTGTATATGT
Source organism: Microtus ochrogaster (assembly GCF_000317375.1). Lineage (NCBI taxonomy): Eukaryota > Metazoa > Chordata > Mammalia > Rodentia > Cricetidae > Microtus > Microtus ochrogaster. Next base: position 12,429,263 of record NW_004949099.1, on the reverse strand, counting down.
GTTCTTACCTGCAACCCAAAACCGTCTGTAATGCCAGCAAAGGCCTGACATCTTCTCCTGAGCCACTATTTGAGGATAAAGCACAATATCTCTTTAAATAACAGAAAAATAAACCCAGCACTTATAAGCAAATGAGTATAATGAACTTTTTACCCCTTTAACCAACACCAGAAAACTGGCAGTAGCCATTTCTTAATGGCCTGGAATTTCCATAGAATTAAAAATGAAGCTTTGTTTTCTTTCTCGTGGATGCAGGTGGGACCATAAACTCCTTCTAGCATGACGCAGTGAACACTCCATGGCCAACATGAGACCATCACTTAAAAAATAAAATAGAAACCACTAATGAAACAAAGTCACAACTTAGGGGAAAATCTGTTTTGGTTCCAATTACTAACTGGCCTTTTGAGGAATTTAAAAATATTTTACCTGGCCTGTGGTTACCTACGGAATAAAAGAGGAAAGGTTGCTTTTTTTAAATGAAACTTAATTGAACAAGATTAATAGAAGGTTCTTGGTAATAGGAACCGCATTTTGAATGAATCAGACCAGCTGCCTAGATGAAATCACTTGAGATGAGCAAAACCCTTCGTAGATAGCAACTCTTTGTGGTTGGGGCAAGGCTTGCTATGAAAATCATGACTAACATAAAATCAGGGCTCCCTCCACATGCTCCACATATAAAACCCTGCACCTTGAAGCTTTTAGGACTCGATACTGTATCTCTGCTGCTCTAATAGCCAAGTGCCATCCTCAAAGCTATGGCAAGCAGGAGGGACTAATCCATTGTTGGTTATCTGATGGTTCTTGATAATGCCTGTGCCCCTGGGGAAGAAAGTCTTAAAAAAACAACTATATAGATTCCAACATACAGGGTGATGTTCTTTAAAAACATGTAAACATCTTTTATGGTCTTTAATACAGACAGCCCATCCATGAATAAATCTGGGAGTTGAACTCTGAAAAAACTGCACATTTCAAATCACAGCAATGTCCACTTTCAATGTTTTTTTTTCAAAATTATTTCAGCCAAGACTATACTCAGATTTTCCATTTTCTGCAGTGTGCTCATTTTGAAAATATATTTTCATTTATAGAATTATATATAAAACCTATAAATGATCTGAACATTATGCATTCGATACATCTGTAGGGTTTTTTTTTTTCTTACATTCACAGTATCTTCCAGGAGGCAGAAACAGCAATGAAGTTAGTTCACGCTCCACACATAACTCAGGTGCTCTCAAATTCTCTAGTTATCGGTTACACTCATAAAAAAAAAAAAAAAGATGATCTATCACGGGCAGCTTGAGATACAAATTCCTCACAAAATTTTGACATCCGTAGGTTGTCTAGACAGGATGGAAATCTGAATTTGTGAGAAAGAGAGCAGAGAAAAACCTAACGTGGAAAAAATGATTAGAAAAAGTAAAATGGTATGTTTTCAGGACAGCAGGAAAGCAGTCAGTTATTTCTGGAACTTTCATTGCATAAAAATACCACAGAGCCAAATTCTGCCCTCCGATGATTTTTCTTACGGTTGCTCGAGTCCATATGTTTCTAGAAGCTCAATTTGTTCCCTTGCATTTCAAGGTCTAATCGTGCAGCTATTACACAGGCAGAATCTCCATGAAATTAAATTTGTGTGTGTGTGTGAAACATTTATCAGAATCCTTCCTGAAGCAAAATGTGGTCAAAGACTGTGAAAAATTGGGGTTAGTAGAAAATAAATCGCAGATCCCCAAAACATGTCTGTATTTCCTAGGTTTTCTCGTGAGGATTCTTCCATTAGGAACATGCTAGGACTTCTGACAGTGCAGACCATAAGATCCAGAGAACTTTTACTTATTTCTGTCCACAAAGAATAATTAATGGCACCCTTCATAATTTCCTTTTGTCGAAAAATATGATTTAAGTGAATAAAACACAAATTTCTACATGAAGATCCATAAAATACAGAAAAATAAAAAGGGAAATCAGACAGCCAGGGACTCTGCTAAAAACTGTTATTCTGAAAGTCTGGTTGCCAGTTTAATACCATATGGCCATTAATTGTGCAGGATAGAGTAAAATATTATGTGCTTTTCTGTATAATTAATGAATTTTAAATTCCAGAATTTCAAAGAGAAAGAAAATGATTATGCCAGAGTTCAGATATTCAGAAATATCTCTGCGATGTCACAAATCTTTGAAAGTTTCTGGACACTTGTCTTATTTCCTGTAAAGCTCAATTCATCTTTAAATAAAGAGTACCTGTTTCCTTTTTTTTTTCAGATAATAAGGGGAAAAAAGAAAAGAAAAAAGACTCCCCTACATCTGCACAAAATATGTCTATCCTCATTAGATCCATTTTCTCAATTAAATTCAAGTTTCTCTGTCCAAAAGGCATAAATCTGGGTATTGATTTAACTATAAAATCATGAAACTCCCGGTAGTCTTCTAAAACCATTTTACTTGGATGAGCATATAAGCTTTTAAAATATCAAGTTATTCCAGTATTTAATACACATAACTGCTTCCAGAGGGCTAAAGGCAGTAAGACACAGCTGCCCATTCCATTGGAAGAATTACAGCTAGATTGCTAGCTAGTGTCTTACTATGCTCTCTCTTTCTTCCCAAGTGCTTGCTTCTATTTTGTTCAGCATGAGTTTGATACCTTCTGAACATGAACTATATCACCAGCAGCCAAAATCAATAACCTATCTAATCAAGGCTCTATAAACTAACAACAGACCCTTGGTGCTCTGTTCCTATAAAATGCAGTTCATTTTAAATCCTTCCTTCCAAAACGGTCTAACTCTAAATTTATTATCCTCTCCTGACAAGGTTAGAGTATTGTCTACCGAAAATTCTAGAAGACTGTTTGGGGGAGCAAATCAATTACCTCTTGCAAAGGAAAGACCTCTCTGGGCTTGCCTTGAAATCTTTTTTATTTAACTTCAATTTTCTTTTGAAAGCAAGGAATCTCTGCCACAAAGCTTTCTGCCGTAGTTGCGGCAACCAGCTAGTTCCCTTCAAATAAAAACCATGAGTAAATATTTCATAGACATGTCTCTCGTGTGAATTACACAATATGAAAAGGAGATGCTAAAGAAATATTTCTCTAAATCATACCAAATGAGAAAGACATTTTCCTAAGATCTGCGATGTTTTGAAGCAAAAGCCATAAATTCTCCTTGTATAAAACATGGTTTTTATTTTTATTTTTTTGATAGCCAGAAAACTGTGCCTGAATAGCCTTCACTCAATGACTTCATAGTGGATTTGATACCAAGGTTTATTTTAAGCTTTTTCAAATGATATTTTTCATCTTCAAACTGAGAAGGATTTTATGCCTTGAAAGATTATTCATAGGTATCAATGTAAGCAAATGCAAACTTTATCCAAAATTGCTCTTTTTTTCTATCTCTACCAGATTTGTGACATTAAACACTTGTGTGCAAAACCACTTTCCACGAGAGGGGTTTTACTTGTGTATTTTACTTGTGATATGGGTTTTTCTACCCAAATAAATATGGATCTCTTTCAAGAAAGTAGAACCTTATTTCCATCATGTTTCTGTGATTAGCATAAACACCGACAAACACACAGATGTGGAACGGTATGGAAATGAGCAAACCCAGAAAACAGCTGGAGAAAGCGAGCCAAGCATCCACAAACATGTAGGCGTGCACTGCATCACTTCTTGGTAAACTGAAACCCAAAGCCCCTTTAAGAGCAGTATAAGAAATTAAGATTGCTATAAACATAACAAACAGGGTGTGTGCTAAGGAACTGGTGGGCAAGCAGAAATAAACCCATCTGTTTAGAACCCTCGCTGAAGCCTAATGTTAGAAAAGGAGGGCCGTAAGTGAGTATTGATAGGCCAACATTAGTGCTGAGGTTGGCTCTCAATGCTGAGTCTAACAACATTCTTATCTATATTCATTGATCTTAGGAGCTTGGGTTCTTTTAGGATCTACTGATGGCCCCATATTTCAAAGAGCTAATCTCTTGTGTAGCCCTCCTTACCGACTCCACCTACACTCTCAGTGGCAAAGTCAGGGCTAGCTTTCATTGAAAACTCATCCTGATCCCCGCTAGAAGCATCTGCCTTCCTGGGAGACTACACTCTGTGGGCTGGTTCTCTCTAGAAAGTGCCCCCTGCTCCTGGCCAGGGCATCATAGGTTATGAGTTCCGTTACAAGTTGTTTTGCCAAATGAAGTGAATGGAAGGCAAGTTCTACCTGTCTCCTCAGCTTTCCTTAGTTCTTCTAGCGCCAAACATGCCCTTGCTTAGCCCCGTAGTCATTAGGAGAGAATCCCTAATTGGTGTAAGGTCACTCATCCGCATCATAAATGAGCCTTTTTCTTTATTTTTCCCCAACATAATATTCGTATTATTTGGGAATGCCATACAGTTTTCCCCAGTCACCCTTGCTTCCCATTCCTCTCACATGTGCCTTTAAACTGTTCAAGTATCCCAACTCATGCTCTACTCGAGATCCTGAAAGAGGCCTCAATCCAAAATGTTTATATCCTTCCCAGAGAGCATCTTGAATCACAGAAACACTTTATCTTTTTTTTTCCCTTAAAATTGCTCCTGTGAAGGAGGCATTGTTGCCGTGATAGTAGCTATTCAAGATTTAAAACTATCATCTGCTTCATATCTAGATGGAGTTCAAAATCAATACTTTAGCAGCTATCATTATAAGCTGTTCCGATTCAGTGATGAGGATGACATCAGCATCAACGGGGGTGACCATAGGCTTCTTTCAGAGCGCAGCGTATCTCTGTAGGCATCGTTGGCACAGCCCGCAGTCATGAAAGTTTTAGCAGCTGAAGTGCCATAATACTATCAGAGTTGGTTATCATCGGAGTCTATGAATTTCATTTGTTCCCCTAACACTCGTTATGTTGACAAGAAAGCTGATGCATTCAGTTGGCCAAAGTCGTGAGATGCAGATCTCCCCATGGATGAAAATCAGAAACTCCTACGTGGAAACGGAGAGGAGCACTCACTCTGGACATATGGTCTCTGTCTCTCTGGCATCTTCTCAAAGACATCGCCGCAGAACTACACACTGGGGTTCACTAAACCCCTAGCTGTGAAAACCCCAAATCTGCTGCTTTGGGGGAAGCACTGTATCTCAGCATGGCCATGTTTTTACTATGTTTTTATTTAATGGTCATGTTTTTACTATGTTTTTATTAACTTACACTTCATCAGAAAGATGCCTACTATGAACCCTTATAATCCTGTTCAATATTTAAAGGTAAAAATCACTGACTGTATATGCTGTACGATGGGTACATTATTATACAGCAAATAACAAAACATTTGTTTCTTTATTAACCTGGTTACTTAATATTAGTTAGCTAAATATAGTTTAGGAATATATAAAACTGCACTTCCTAATGGGTAGCCACTAGTTTTAGGTGACTACCAAACACATAAAATACAGCGAGTGCCAATTTAGAAACTCTATAAGAATAAAATTTGCACCTAATTTCAAAAAGTAATTATTGAAAAACATTTATGCTGATTAGGCATGATATTTTAGATATATGAATTAAATAAAGTATACTGTTGAAACTAATTTTACCCCATTTTTAATGTATCCAATAGACAGGTTTATATTGAACTTGTAACTCACTATGGGCTGGTGCTATATTGAACAGCACTGATGAAGATGATAAAGACAGATTAAAAACTAACCAGAAAGGATCAGGCTAGAATTCTGTACAAGATCTTCTGCTATGCCAACTTTTTTTTTTTTTTTTTTTTTTGCTATGCCAACTTCTGATAGCCTTTCTCCTAAAGCATAAGGGTGAAACACTCACTGAGCTGGTTCACATACAAACTCTGGACTTCTGTGATTCAGATCTACTGAATGTTTATTCTGGTTGGGCGTGATAGCTATAATCTTGATTGTCAACTTAATGGGAACTGGATCCAACTGGGAGATTTGCCTCTGAGTGAGTCTGACATTGCCATAACGGATTAACCAAAGGGGAAATGACCCCCTCTCAGAGATGACAGAAACTTCCAGTAGGTGGCCCAGCTCTAAAGTGGTCCAGGAAAAGGCAATGCTTCATCTGTCACGTTTCACTTGTTACTGGTGAGTGAGTTTATCAACGGTGCATCTGGCACCGCCACCACCCTCCACTGTCATCAGATTCCAGCTGCCTCAGCCTCTCAACAGGACTGAAGAAACCATCTAGTAATCCTAGTAATTTCAAGGCCTTCAGCAGCAGGTTGGACTGCTAAGTTTATCTAGCTGGCTGGACTGAGGTTAGCTAGCTGTCTGGACCAGGTTCTCAGCCTCTTAAGCAAGCAGAGGACAATTGGGAGACTACCCGGACCCTACCATATGAAACAATTTAATAATGTTACAAGATAGCATTTGATAAGTTCTGTGTCTTTAGAGAAATGCTCCTGATACAGCAAGTACGCAATCTCGATTCTAAATAAAACTAACCACATCCAAATCTGACAGCATAGAGGAGGTATTGGTGTTTAAAGCCGGTCAGACACCTTGAGAACATGACATGCTACATATAGCATGTTTATAACATTAGCTCCAGGGAAAACGGCAATTGAAATGAGCAAGTATTCTCCAAGTATAGACATGGAGACATCATCACTTCCTTCATGGCAGAGGAATTTCAGACCCTGATTGATCATCCTGACTTTTTCCCATAAAGTTTCTGGAAGACAGCTTCCTGCACGTGTTCTTACATTCCTACAGTCCCTTCCAGCTCCTATAACAAAATGCCATGAACTGTGTGGCTAACATGCAACAGAAACTTCTTTGTTATATTACTGCAGGCGCTGCTGAAAAGGGACTTTTGAAAGGAAGCTCAAAACAGCAAGAGAACAATAGCATGACGTACTTAGACCTCACTTTGCTCCATACACTCTTCTAAGATGTCACTTAACCCTTTGTGGTAAAATATACTACTGGACAGTTTTATATATCTGGAAATAGACCCACAGAGACACTCAGAAGCATGCTTGATTCAGAGGGCGATATCGAGGGAACTTGGCTTCTGTACCTGGGCATATAGTACTATGCACCATCTCTTAATTTACAAACCCAGTCTGTGTCTAGATAATTCCTGGGAGCAAAGAGGTAAATGCCAGGCTGGTGCCGTGGTTTTTCAACCTTCTGTTCCTCACGTTGTGTTGACCCCAACCATACAATATTTCTGTTGCTGCTTCATAACTGTGATCTTGCTGTTGTTATGAATTGTAATGTAAATACCTGTGCCCCGTGGTCTTGGGCATCCCCCTTGAAAGAGTCATTTGACTACTAAAAAACTCATGACTCACAGGTTGAGAACCACTGGCTTAGTGGGTCAAGCTCCACTTTCCAGAGAAGCAGAGGAAGACTTTTCAGAACCAGCTTGCCTTCAAATGATCCAGTCAGAAACAGCCAAGAGATCGTTAAATAATTCACCTCACTAAGTCCCTTAAGGTCTCAGAAGGGGAGACAATGGTTCACTTCTTGGAAACTGAACTGTTATCAACTTTGGAATGACTGCATTCTCCCCAGCAGTGAACAAGGAGATCTGTGCACATCAGCTCACCTGGAGATAAGCACCACTGCCTTTATTACTGAGCCGCAGACAAAGAAGCCGAGAAGAATGGGGCAGCATACTGAAAATGAGAGGTGGTCAGAAGCAGAATCGTGTGAGCTCCCCACGGTCTCTGTCGGAATCTCAGATGTTCATGACTTATTGCCCCTCGCGTGACAGTGTGTGCATTAATAATACTTAAAAAGAAGCTTTCGTGAACTTTTAGAATCAGTTAGCACAGACACTGCAGAGTGGACACATCAATGCCTCCAGAAATTAATTTCTTTAAGAAAATCACTTTGGCAGTACCCCCCATCCCCAGAAATCTTCCCTAAAGATAGAGTCCATGTGTTGATGGAGTACAAAGCTATTGCTTTTGGAACCTTCACAGGTTTGCTATGAGCCATAAAATCTATTTCCACGTACACCTCAGGCTTTGTACCTTAGAAACTGTAAGTCTGAAAAATCTTGACTTTTCCTCAACACAACTCCAGCTTCAGCTGGGGAATGTCTGTGGAACTGAAGTTACCGCTTTGCCATCACTGCCTTCCTTCCTTTTGCACCTACTGTCCTCAGCCCTGGTGCCATCCTAATTGCTTCCTCATGCCACCACGGGGTCAACCCTCCTCACATCCACTTTTCATTATCATTTTTTCCTCTTTTGCTTGGGGTCCCTAAATTGCATTCTCAGATTCTATGAGTTTAAATTCAAAATGCAATCTGATATTCAAAATCTTGCAATGCTTAGTAGAGTTCATAAGACGTTCCAGTGCAAAAGAAGAAAGAAAGCAGATGCCGGAGCAAATCTTCTATATCCAGGCAGGCTTGAGCTTGTGGATCATCTAAGTGAGACGATTTAAAATTGAGATCTGTCTTGTAATCCCCAGAGTAATCATTGAGATGAGGAGAAAATATATAAAGACTAAAAGAAAAAGTAACCTGAATTTTATAGTAAAAACACTCCAAACACAAAAGACAGCATTGAAGAGACAAGAGCAAAGACGGCGTGAGCAAACAGCCAAACAGAAGAAGTACATCCCACCATGTCAAAGGCTACATTAACCAAAAGGAGACACTAGACTTAAAACGATCGTGGTGGTGAGATGATGCAGCAGTTAAGAGCACTGTCTGCTCTTCCACAGGACTCAGGCTTGATTCTCAGAAGTTACACTGTGGCTTCTACAGTTCTAAAACTCCTATTCCAGGAGATCTGACTTCCCTGAGCACCAGACACACATACATATACTGTTCACAGATGTGCATACATGCAGACAAAGCATCCATACACCTACAAGAAAATAAGTAAATCTAAAAGACAGGCTGGATTATAAAACCAGATATAATTAAGTTCTACCTGTGGAAATATTTTAGATTCAAAGATATGACTAAGTCACAAAGATGGAAGGAGCCAAAACCATGTGAGATATAATTTAATAAAGAATTAAACAGGCTATATAAATATTAGACAAAATAAATTTTAAAATATTTTTCAATACTAATATTTTTAGAGAGGCAAAGAAGGCATTTCATAATGACAAAGTAGCTAATCTCGTTCCCCAAATTTGAATCACACTACCAACCAATGCTATCGGTGAGACATATCTTAATAACACCCAAATACAGCACAGTATATATTCATTCCAAATATGCATAGGACATTCTCCATATTTATCAGGGCACTAGACCATGACACACAGCTTAGAAACTTGAATGAGATAAGTTTATACAAACTATGCATTCTGTTACAAACCTAACTAAACTGAAATACAGAATAAAATTGTGTGGGTTAGAAATACATAAAAACTAAACAATATATTTATAAATAACTCATACTTGAAGATAAATTATGTGCAGAAGTGCAGAGTAAAATGATGATGCAATATACTAGCACGTGTGGTTTTCAGATAAAATCATCTGGTACAGGAGAATTGTATGTATTCTATCAATCATGTTTTAAATAAATGCTGATTGGCCAGGCAGGGAATATAGGCGGGAAAACCAGACAGAAAATAGAAATGATGTAATGAGAACAGGAGAATTCTGGGAAGGAGGAAGTTGATTCCTCCCACTCCTGCCCAAACCAGCCCCCTCATGTTACAACCATCCTTGGAGGGAAATTATTTCAAACAACAAGGTGAAAAGTCTAAAGAAATTACCTGATTTTTTATGTGAAGAATGTGGAGGAGGAGGAGGAGGAGGAGGAGGAGGAAAGAAAGCCCAAGGCAAAGACAAAGCTGATGCTGCGGAACTGCTGATCATGCCAATGGCATCCATGAATAACCTACAGAGAATGTCCCTTTCATGATGTAAGAACTAAGAATGTCCTCCAAGATGGGGATGGGGAGGCTTAGCCCATATAACCAAGTAAGGAAAACAGGGTTTAAAAAAAATGACCTGCAGAGAATCAGAACTGTCATTATGTGCAGATGGAGTGAGACAACATGGAACAATTCATAAGGACAACAAGCCAGAATAAACAGAGGCTGGAAGGTCACAGGACTGAAGACCCATTACAAAACCAACTGTATTCTTAACACAAGTACCCAAAGATCTCAAAACGAAATGAAAACTGCCCATCATAATAACACCAGAAACATAAAATCTTTAGGAATAAATTTAACCCACCCTAGATATGTTCACTTAAATGTATAAATATTCCTGAGAACAAAAATGATTCAAATAAATACAAAGATGTGTCATGCTCATGGATTGTAATATTGCAGAACTAGTAAGTTGGTGATATCGCAAATGTTATCTATGAATTCAATGCAGTCTTTTTAAACTTTCTATCAGGACATTTTTGGTCAATTGTTGGTTCAAACAGAATGTGACTGCCTTTTTTGTTGTTGCTGCTGCTGATTTCCTTCATAAATGAAAAAAATCTAGTCATTGTATCTATATATACGAAACCGCTTAAGGGTTCAAATTTTAATTCACCTCATGATTTTAGAGTTTTCATGGCAATCATTTTATTTAAGATTGGATGTACATATCAGTTTTTAAAATAGGTTAAATGTTTTAAAGTTTTAAAAATACAAAACCTGATTTTACCGTACCCTGGACACAAGCACTCTGAGGCCGTATGAGTGACATACATGGTTCTGAAGTCAGTAAGGCTGTCATGTGACATCTCCACTTAACCGCTCTATGATGCGAGCAAGTTATTTTTACCTCTCTGAGATTTCCTTTCTCCATCTATGATATGGAGCTAATTTACAGTGTAAGAACATCATTAGAGTTAAAGAGAAGAGGACACGGGTCAGCGAGAGGGCTCAGTGGGTGAAAGTACACGTCACCAAGTGTGGTGACAGGAATTCAATCTCTGGACCTATGTGGGAGAAGAAGAGAACCTGCTCCCCTAAGGGTCCTCTAACATCACACACCCATGCCATTCCATAGCCTTATTCTCTCTCTCTCTCCCTCCCTGCCTCCCTCCTTTCCCTCTCTCTTTCTTTCTCTCTTTTACACACACACACACACACACACACGCACGCACACACACAATAATGCTGACTCCCCATGTCAGGCCAAAAAGTATGGGGTCAGGGGTGATGACAACAACTTTCCACATTGCCAAATCACTTCCAAGATTTTCTACAAGGATTTCTGCTACCAGTTTTGGTTCACTTACTACCTCTAGTGATTCTCTCTTCCATATATGGTCATTCTCTTCACCTAAAGGTCTCCATCTCTCTGTTCCAGCTAAGGAATGCATTCCTTGATATGTATTTTGATTCACAATCCCACCCATCTGAGACCAGATAGACATCAATTCATGGGACACTGCTCTCATCCACTAAGATGGAGCTTCCGAACCCTTCTTCCCTGTCATTCCAGGCACCAGACTGGTCAGTGGTTTCACAATGATTTGCTGTCCCCTCATTACATTAAATACTCAAGGTTTTATCTTTTCATCAGGCAACATTCTATGATCATGCGAAAAATACATGAAAATGTTTCAGAAAATGGGAAGGTCAAAAATACATCTAAAATATTTGTAAAGCATTTGTTAGATCTTTGGTCACTAGTGACTGAAACACACATCTACTACTTTGTCCTCTAGAAGGTAAAAATGGCTCAGCAGGAAGGAGGCATGGTAGAGAAACTATAGGAAGGAAAAACTTGCCTCACTTCAGACCAAGGAAAACCTTCCACCAACTGAATAACAAAACTTTCACCATAACAAACAACATTTGCAGTAAAGTAGGTGTAGGTAAAGTTGCTATTCTGTACAGAGAGATGTTTTATGTTGAAATCATAATGCCTTGGGTTTACGGCCTGAAGTTTTATGACTTGGGGAAGGTCCTTGTTCTTTCTTTTAGATATCTCCCTAGCCTCTAATCTTATTTACCCTATAGTTGTCCCATCTTCCTATGATGTGGTATTCCTTTTTTTTATGCTGTTAATACCACTGGTGAAACTTCTCTGGCCTGTTGATAGGGTAGAACTTAGGTTGGTGAGGAAAACTAAACTGAATTCTGGGAGAAAGGAGGCAGAGAGGAGAAGCCATGTAGCCCCACCAGAGACAGATGCTGGGAACATTACACAGTAAGCCACAGCTATGTGGCGATACACAGATTATTAGAAATGAGTTAAATTAAGATCTAAATGTTAGCCAATAAGAAGCTAGAGCAAATGGGCCAAGCAGTGATTTAAATAATATAGTTTCTGTGTAATTATTTTGGGTCTGAACTGCAGAGCAGCTGGGAACCAACAAGTGGCCTCCTTCAACATTCTTGTATCTCTGTGGGCTTCTTTTTCCTCACCAGTCACAGTCCTGTCAGATGTTCCTCAAGAACCAGTGAGGACCTAATTTAGCAACACTTCAAAGATACTAACTCCAAACCCCAATACTTTAAACAAGACTATCAGAAAAGCAATGAATTGTGACTCGCCCATGAGAAACCCACACCTACACACTTCCTTCTGAGTGCCTCTTTTTATACCAGTCCTCATGCTTAAACCTATATTAAAATATCTTTACTTTCCCCCAACTCTGCTCCATAAATTAGCTAGCCTTAAAAGTCTTCTCTGCTGTAAATCATGAATTGGCCTGAGTCACGGTCCCTAAAAATCAAGAGGATTGCTTCAGGTTGCTGATAACAGCTAGAAGCTGTGCCTGGGCCCCAAAGCACTGACAGGAGAGATCAGGAAAGTTAGTGTAAGTGTGTCAAATGTGTAAGTGATGAAGGAACCTGTACATTTGTTCTTGAACTCCCAACTTATCATGAAACGCTCACTAGAGCTTTTGTGAATGAGGCAATGGACAACTGCTGTCTTCCCACAAGTGACAACTTAGCAATTCTCTACTCCTTAAAATAGAAGACTACACTAAAAAAAAATTCTTCTTTTAGCTCCCATAATTCTTCCAAATGAAAACATCAGACATTTTCCGAAGTTTAGACATCCAAATTTCAACCCAGAGACCTGTCTTTATAAAAGGAAATAACCATTCTTGCTAAGGTTTTTATTCTTCATATGACTTCTAAATTGCCCCCTTCTCTTTTCTTTATTCATTACAATAGATAACAGCCTACATCATTCCCCTTTCTGTCACTTTGGATGGGAATTTTCCTTCTTCTCCTTCATTCTTCAGTATTGTCTCTATTAAATACCAGTTATTGAAAATTTCAATGAAAAGCCCATGGTTGTCCTAGATGAATTAAGACTACTGGCCTTTTTCCTGGTTTTATCACTGTGTGTATGACTAACCTGGGATGAGAGTCTCTCAAAGATGCATTAGGCTCAAAATGCCTGATTTCAAAGATTTATTAAGAGAATGGAAAAGTCAGGGCTGGAGAGATGGCTCTGTGGTTAAGACTACATACTACTCTTGCAGAGAACCCAAGTTCAGTCCCCAGCACCCACATCAGGCAACTAACTGCCTGTAACTCCAGTTCCAAAGAATTTGACACCCTCTTGTGGATGCTGTGAGCACCTGCATTCATGTGCACATACCCATATACATATACACATAATCAAAATAAAAAATTCAGACTATAGAAGTAAATGAATGAGTCTGAAAGTAAGAAAATACTTCAATAATTTGGGATCAGGTTCAGAATCACCAGTGTGATTTTTCATTTCTTCCAGGGTTCTAAACGGGTAGTCCTAGCAGACTGAGTGGGTAGTACTAGCACAAACAAAGCCTGTTAGAGCCGATGATTTATGGGCTGATTTTGCCTTTTGCTTCAGTCATCACATAGGGAAGGGCTTCTCTCACTGGAACTTAGATCTTTTGCTTAAGAGACAGTAACTGGGGACAGAAGTTTGTTTTAAGTGCTAGCTCCTGATACTTAAAATGTTGACCAAACTGTTCATAAGCTAAAGTCAAAATCAAAGTTTCCTGTAAAATTAAAGTGAGAGTAGTAAAAATTATGAAACCCTGGGTTGCTGCTCCAATGTAAATGCTTATTAAATTCTTACTAAATCTTTCCAAAAGATGCACACTCAATATTTGAGAGTTCAGCACCTCAGTTTTGTTATTGGCCATACTGTGTCTTTCTTGATCAGCTCTTCTTTTCTGCTTATCCTCAGCAAGAACTGGATTTTTAAGACAGATTAGTTTTTTCTCCAGAACAGAGAAAAAGAGAAGATAATTTACAAAGATACCAAAACTGAAAAGATATTTCTTGACCACCTTCTAAGTTATTATAGCGGAATATGAGAGGAAGGGAGAGAAAGAAAGCTTCATTACTGCCAAAGTCAATTTGACTCTTGCAAACCTAATTAAACACGTCTGAGGCTCTAAGATATATCATCCCCAGATAACACCACACTGTGAAGTTCTTCATCTTATTAAGAGCTTGCATTAATGCTTCTTCAACATAAATTGTAGACCCCGACAGGTACTATTTGAGAAGGCTCACAATAGGAATGACCTAAATTAGGGTGACAGAGGCAAAAGACGGATTGCTGGTGCCTGTCTCTACAAGAAGAAGGATGAGGATTCCATCTCCCATTATGGCCCAATTCTAATGTGCTAACATTAACTTCTGACAAAGCTCCTTTCTCCAGCCCTTAGGCTGCCCTGCACTTCTACATCAGGATAGGGCTTTTTATTCTCAGTAGGAACAAACTCAACCCCAGGGTCATGATGCCAATGCTGAAAGTCCCTTACAGACCCCTGAAATGCCATATTTTATTAATGCAGAACATGAGGTCTGAATCTGCGATACATCTGAGGTTGTAAGCTATTATATGTACTGTAGTGTTTTGGCAGGGAAAAAAAGCTAATATAAATAAGTTATTGATCAGAATTGATTTAACCATAAAAGATACAAATACATGAACTTTTTAAAATTAATGTGGAATTTTATTAGTTTGTTTTATTAGGCCATGCCATCCATACTTAGCCCAACTACCCTAAAAACACTCTTGTGGTTCATGCCAGCTTTAACATTTTCTTCGCTGACACTTAGATTTTCATATTCCTGCTTAGGGTGCTCCTTCTCCATGGACTCGAGGGGAAAGTCAAAGTCAACAGGGCCAAAACAACTCTCAAGAAGTTTCCACAAAATAACCAGCAATCAAGAAGTTTAGTAACTAACCTCCTCACAACAAGCTCGGCTTTTAGAATTCCTTTGATTTTTTCCTGTGTCCTCTATGGCCAGTCAAAAGTCAGAAGATTGATGTGCAAAGTCATTCACTTTGGATTCCCTGTATTCCAGCCTAGAGTTCTTATCTTGAGTCCATGCTGGCAATGCTTTGAGAAATGTTGAACATCTAGCTCTGCCCAGTTTAGATTCAGCCCCTCAGTGATGAGAAAGACAACAGAATGCAGAAATGAAGTGCATAGTGTCTTGGAACCAAACTTAGCTATGTCTCTAACTGATCTTCCCCTGCCTCCTTAGTTTGCCCTTTACTAAAAAGGAAAACAACAGGCTCTCTGTACATGAATACTGTGAGAATTAATTACATGAATGCTTGCAGCATAAAGTATCTTACCCTCCACATGCACTACTGTTATTATAGAAGTGCTTGCAACTACATGACTGTGTACAGCAGTGATTTATTTGCAGGAATCAATATATGTTTCTATTCTAGATCTCTGCCCTTACAGCTACTCTAAAATGGAAGGCAGTTTCCAAAAGGGTTTGGTATTACAGATGCTTTGGCCTTTAGTACTAAGATAGGATATCAAATAAAAAAATTAAAAAAATACAATCCTAAGACATTATTATGCTAAGTGAAAGAAATCATACAAAATAGCAAATATTTCATGGTTTTGTTTATGTAAGACACCTAGAAGAGTTCAATTCAAAATGAATAACTGCAGCTTTCTTTTTCTATACTATGTTAAATACCTGAGTCGGAAACTCATAAAGCATAGTGGGTGGAGAGATGTCTCTGAGATTAAAGTACTTGTTGTGCAAGCCTGACCCCCTGAGTTCAGTTCCCATACACACATTCATAAGAGGAGAGAATCATATACACGTAATCCCAGGGGAGCCATCCTGGAAGATGGGAGACTCTCCAAAAGCTCAAAGGAGACCTACCCTGGCATAGACTGCAGTGGACAAGACAGGTTCTGCCTTGAGCACAATTGGAACAAGAACTGATACTCAAGGTTATCCTCTGACGTACGCACATGCATATGCATAGACACATAGTCTCTCTCTCTCTCTCTCTCTCTCTCTCTCTCTCTCTCTCTCTCTCTCTCTCCTCAAAATTTTAAAAGCTGACAGTCCAACAACAGGTCAAGTTTTAGAGAGAGCCACATGGTGGATGGCATTGTAATCACAGAGGGGCATACAAGAGAGAGAAGTCACCCAGAAACCCAAAGAGGCTGGGGATGGAGCATTGGCCAGATTTGTGTGGCTTATAGTAACTTTCTCACGTATTTCTTCTGAGTCTTCCTTGCCACAGACTGTGCCCTCAATAACATAATAACCTCCAACTAGGCTCCACCTAGCATTAGACCTGCCAATCCCATAATATACATGTTATCGGAGAATATATTCAACCCACATCCAATCAGGGCATCCTGAGGCCAACTTTCAGTTTGGCAAGAGGAAACTTCAGACACAGATGGTAGTGATGGTCACATAAGTTGAACGTACTTAATGCTACTGTCCTGCATGCTTGAAATGTTCAAATCACATCTTTTATATTAGACATATTTCTGCAATATAGAAATGTCTAAATATTATAGAACTACATGAACATGAAATACATTTAAATGTGGTATTCCCTAATCCAAAGATTGTATTCAATGCATGAAAGACACCTTGAGATCTTCTCTTTATGTTCCTCAGATTATACACATATATCTCTTTTAATTTATGATCCTACCTCACTTTTGACAGGTGCAATGAGAAGCTAACCCACAAAACATGTACCCGTGTTATTCACGGTAGTGAATGGGGGCAGCAGAAAACACTGAAACTTGCAGAGCCCCCCTCGAGTGGAAAATCCTGTGCATTAATAGGTAAACTCTGACTGACATTTCAAAGTTGCTATAGACTTGACATTTGATTGACAGTGACAGCTTTTGCAAACCTTATACACTGTCAGTGCAACCATATTAAGAATAGTTCTTGACTTTGTAAAGTCATTTTTTTTTAAAGTAACTTGAGGGCGAAGATTGGAAAATACCCCATTGACATCCCAAGGGCACTTACAATGAAAGAATAATGTTCCTCACTTTGGGACCATTTCCTTGGGAGAAAATAGATATATATGTGTGTGACACACATATATACATTCTATTGTCCCTAGAAAAAATACACCTTCTAGGGACAATGTGTTGGCTGCGTGAGTCCTTGAGATTCATTAAAGGGCCGATGGAAGGCCGGCTCCGCATTCATTTACGCACTGTGTGAGACACTTCGAGTGAAATTCAATTGTGACTCTGAATGCGTCCGACCAGACACAATTTTAACATTTTTCTGCCACTGGAGTGGGAAGACCAAATAGCTATTGCGAATTCACATTTCCCTTTTCCAATTGATTGTGGGGCTCCCCTTGGAATGTCCCATGTGACAACAGTTCTACCTTTCCAATTCATTTTCATGGGAAGAAGCCGAAACACGAAGCGATACCTTCTCCTCTACCAGTCACCGTGGTTCCCCTAAGGGTATTTTTGTGGGAAAGCAAGCCACTGGGTAGCAGACTGATAGCTTTTTGTCTTCCAAAGCTCATTGACTAAGAAAATAATACACATAAAGGCAGCCTATTCTAACAATATCCCAAGGGGGAAACAGTCTATTGCCACCCACTTTTAGTGATGGTGACAGAGGGGGGGTAGAGAATAAAACACCTTGGGGGCTACAAAGGACTCCACACCAGTTCTGTATGTTTTGATGAAGCAAAATGAGGGGGGGTAAAAATCATGAAAATTGCCTGGTAAGAAAATTCAGGAGAATTTGTTGATTCTGATTAGGTGAGAGTTAGAAGTGAGTTCTACGGGTAATAGCTTTTCATTGAATTTGTGCATTGCTTTACTAAATAAAAATACCAAAATGAAAAGGACTCAACATGGCATTTTGTTATTGAGAGAATACAACCTGTCCAGACTTTTGGGGATGGTCAGTACCCAGAACCATACTCTTGAGGTCTTTAAATCCTCCCTTTCAATTGTTGGATGACACCTCTATTAATTTAATTAATTAAAACATTATTAAATGTTCCAAAGCAAACACTCAGTTTCAATACAGAAATAATTTTAAATCTGAAGTATAAACATGCATCTGTATCAGGTCCCATAATTATATCATACTTTATAAACATTATCACTTGAACCTGCATGAATGCAATATAATTAGGAAAAAGTCAAAAGCAACATGGATTTTTATTTCTGTTTACAATTTTATAAACATGGCTAATCTTTTCCTTTTAATGCCATTACAAACAGCTGTAAAACATCCTTAGCCCTATTTTTAATAATCTTATTTTATTTAAAATTGCTTCCTTCCTCCGTAAACTTATTTCATAAAAAAATAGCCTAGTGTTTAAAAATCACGATCTATTTTAGAAGAGAGATGGTTGACTTGCATGCGCTAAGAGGAAAATTCTAGTGCTCTGAGTTTAAAATAGAAATAATGGTAGGAAATAAAACTGATTACATGAAAGAAGAAATCATTTACTTCAATAGATGGCAGGAGTAAAAGCAACTTTTGCCTTTCATTTTCCTCTTTGTTTAAATTTTCATGTTGAAGGAATATAATGCTTAAATGTATCCCGTGCTCCATAACTTACCAAAGGTCTTCATGCTTGTTTTCACCATTCAGACAGACACAACAATGGCAACGGGGCCCATTTCATAGTTGAGAAAGATGAAGTTATTAGAGACAGAAGCAGAGTAGGGAGGGAGGCATATGACCTCTGAACGTGCAAAGAATTAATGACCATCAACTCTGCGATGGTCAATACTGACTCAACTTGGCAGGATCTAGAATTGTCTTGGAGATAAGGCTATGGTCATATGTGTGAAGAAGCTTCTGGATTGGGTCTTTACAGGGCTTTTGTTCAAGACCTTCTCTAAATGTGGCTAGCACCATTCCTGGCTGAATTTTGCCAAAGCAAACTGAAAACCAGTGTTCATTAGTCTCTGCTTTCTGACTATAGGTGCAATGTGTCCAACCACTGCACACTCCCGCTTCCATGTCTCTGCACCACGCTGAACACATCCTCACACTGTGAACCAAACAAACCCTTCCTTCCTTCCTTCCTTCTTTCCTGCCTTCCTTCCTTCCTTCCTTCCTTCCTTCCTTCCTTCCTTCCTTCCTTCC
Source organism: Microtus ochrogaster (assembly GCF_000317375.1). NCBI lineage: Eukaryota > Metazoa > Chordata > Mammalia > Rodentia > Cricetidae > Microtus > Microtus ochrogaster. The sequence goes on along the minus strand of NW_004949099.1, from coordinate 12,409,971 downwards.
TTCCTTCCTTCTGCTGCTTTTGTCCAGTTATTTTGCTACATCAAGGAAAGGAATAACTAATAACTGTTTCAGAGGGAATCCAGTTTGGACCTTATCTCTCAGTAACAGGTCTCTCTACCCTGGAAGATTCAATCATTTCTAGCGACAACTTTGTGTAGAAGCACAGAACCAGCTTTAGGCAGCAGGGCCTTCAGGGGAGAAGAGGTCTCAGAGAGAACAGCTAGACAGCATCTCTGATCATCAGAAGCCTGCTTTCCAGCCCCATAGGGGCTTGTCTTCCAGCTTCCAAAGCCCATAGTTCCAAGCGCTTTAATCTTTTAGCCTTGTACACGGTAGCTTCCTCTTATATCTGTCAGTTTTCCCTGAGTTCAGTTGTCTTGCTTTTGCTATTTGGAACTTCCTGTCTCTGTTTGACATATGCCTATGTTAAAGTCATTTACTGAAAGACTTCAGATGGGCCTGTTTTCATGACTAGACACTGTTACCTCTAACACAGTGTGCTCACAAGTGTTGCTTAGATCCACATTGTTGTTAACTTAATAGCATAGAATGCCACATTTTCAACTCTAATCTGACTCAAGAAATTGAAACATTGATTTATACAGTTCTAGGGCCTAAGATGTTCCTTAAGAATGGTTTTCAGGAGATGGGAATAAGTCACGGGGTCCCTCCCCTGTTTCCCAAGCTTCAGTGTCAAATAGGCACACAGATCATTGTCTTGGTTGGGATAAAGCATCTTCTTTACTACAATTAAATGACATGTTTAATGCTCAGGCCTTGCATTCACCCTCCATACTGCCTGCATGACTGAGTCAATGCTACCAAGTGAAGGCTCATATTTTCCTGAAATAGTGAAAGACTGCTGTTAATCTATTGCAAATTCAAGCATAAGGCATTCAAAGCAAGGTTTGGGAACAAAGCCAAGTAGGGCCCAACTTCTGAAGCTTCATGTTGCTCCCTGTTTTGTAGACTTATACCAAATCTCCTCCAGTCAAAGATCTCAAGAGCTATCTGCCCAAACTTGGATGAGAACTTGTTCTAGCAAAATAATATTCTGATGAGTTAAATGCAAATGGATGAGAAACATACGAGCTGGATTTCCCTTGAAACTCAGGGATTTAAAAGTTAATGGGGAAAGTGCTGGCAACATACATCTAGACATTTTATTGAAACCAAGCTGTTTGAATAAACATCACACACTCACTAACTCAAACTGAAAGTGGGTTCACAGCCCTTAATTATAACAGGACTCCAAGTGATGAGGAAGCTTGTCACATTCAAGTTTCAGATGGAAAGCTTCACCTGGCAACAGACTTAGCTTCCAGAAACTTCTGCAGTTGTGTTATAGAAACCCACTGAGACATTAAAACAGGCAGTGACGTTCTCAGCTCAGGCTGGCAAGAACCACGAGACAACTGGAATTTAAAAATGAGAAAAAGGAGTGTCCAGAGTGTAATGAATCAGTTGGGAAAGGAAGTTAGGGTTGAACACCTAATTTGGAAGGAATGTGGCTTGTTAAATGCAGTAACCATTAGCAAATCACACAGGAAACAGTGGTCAGTGCTCTAGTTTCTTCCTTCTGATCTGGGCTTATAATTAAGATTTGCTTATATGTGAGAGATAGGCCTGGGATGGAACTACAATGTTTCCAATGTCTAATGTTTATATTAATCTAGGAGTGGGAAGGGTAGAACTTCTATAACCAACTAGGACCAAAGATGACACAGCAAAGTGAACTCCTAGTGTCTGAAATTGTCCAGGGCCCCGCTTTAAAGAGTAAGACACAATGTTAACCAACTGATGGTCGCTAAACTGGCATGCAGTATCCATACCTTAGCTAGTAGCAGAAACCCAGGAAGGACAGAGGGATGGGCCGCCCTCGCACAATGTCTCAGTGGTTAAGGGCACTTCTTGCTCTGTTGATCTGAGTTCATTTCCCATCACCCACATGGTATCTCACAACCATCCATAACTCCAGACTCAGGGGATCCAATACCTCTTCTGACCTCCATGGGCACCAGCCACACACGTGGTAAACTTACATATATTCCGGCAAAGCATTCATCACATAAAAAATAAATAAATCTTAAAAATAAACACACATTTTGGGATAATTATGATTGAAATACATTTTATAAACATATAAATCATCAAACAATTAATAGAATTTAAAACACAGATTACTCAATACCTGCTCAAGGATATTACAATTCAGTAGCACTGGGGTGGAACCTAACATTTCCCCTTGTAGCAAAATTTTCATATTTGATTTTTTTCCTTCCAGTGCCCTTTGTTAAATACTGTATTCTTCCAACAGTTGTTTCTACACCCTTCTTAGTTACTTTCCTACAGCTGTGACAAAACTCATGACCAAGGCAACTTATAAAAGAAAGCAAATTTAACTGGGGGGCTTGGTTGCAGTTTCACAGGGTCCATGACCATCATGCCACAGAACATGAGAGCAGGTAGGCAGGCGTGGAGTTGGAGCAGTAGCTGAGAGCTTATGCCTGATTCACAGGGCTAGACAGGGAGTGGAGAAGGAGAGAAGGAAGTGGGGAGAGAGAGAGAGAGAGAGAGAGAGAGAGAGAGAGAGAGAGAGAGAGA
>NW_004949099.1:12391418-12407267 GCF_000317375.1 Microtus ochrogaster | reverse complement strand
ATCCTCAGTGACACATATTCTCCAACAAAGCCATATCCACCTCCTAATTCTTCTCACACTGTTCCACCAATAGGAACCAAGTGTTCAAACATAGGAGCCTATGGGAGTCATTTTCATTCAAACCACCATAGCACTGTTAGGAAACTAGCTGGAATCCGTGTGTATATCTAGACGCTCTTCTATTCCCTCACCCATGTGAGCTCTATGGCTCTAGCACACTCTCTTGATTGCTGAACTTGTTGGTGTAAATCCTAAAGTTAGCCAAAGCGATTGTTCTACCTTGGTTCTTCTACCTTTTTCAAAACCATTTCTGGTAGAAAGAAAATTAAGAACTGGCTTTTGCTCTTTTATATCCTGTACCGATCCACTATAATGTTTGAAATGAACTCTTGAATAGCTACAAGAAATAAATCTGCTGGCATTTCAACCATAGTTAAACAAAATATCAATTAGGAAAAATCAACATCTTCATTATGGGATAGAAAACTATATGGGCCTCAACTCTTCCATTCCATTCCATGAATACAGTATATATCTCAAGAGATTATCCTTGATTTCTTTGTTGACGTTTTGTCATTTTCAACATATAGATGCTAAGTGTGGCTTGCCAGGTTTCCAGCCAAGAATTTCACTATAACCAAATTTTCGCAGATGCTAATTAAAAGTTTTGAGCCAAGTGTGGTGGCACACACCTTTTTCTAGTATTCAGGTGGATCTCTGTGAGTTCTAGGCCAGCTTGGTGTACATAGTGAGATTCAGGAGAGCCAGAGCTATATTGTAAGGCTCTGTCTCAAAGGAATAATAAAATAAAATCGAATTCATGTTTCTCTAGTTTCCACTGATAGTATCTAAAAGTGAATTTTATTTGTGCTGATGATGTATTTCATGGCTCTGATAGACTGGCTTATTTCTGAGAATTGGTTTGATGCTGAATGGGAAGGGGTATGGGAACATCTTTGCTCCCCTCCCAGTCCTAAAGAGAAAGCATCTTTTTAAAGAGAACACAGTAAGTGTGGTGTCTGTGGCTTTTTGTAGATTATCAAATTGAAGAATTCCCTTTCATTTCTACCAGACTAAGGGAATTCGTAATAAAGGAGTACTGAAATTTGTCAAATCCTTTATCTGCATTGACATATTTTCACAAGGATTTTGTTTAGATAATCAATATGGTAGATTGCATAGATCCTTAAATATTGAAATAGGCTTGTGATCACAAATGAATCCCAGATGGTCAGAGTAGAATCGGGTTTAACAAATTGTTAGATTGTATTAGCTAATAATTTTTGAGGATGTGTTTTCTCTCTATTCATAAAAAAATGCTCTGTCTTTTTTTTCTTTTGGTATAGATATTTTCTTTTTTGCAATAGAAATTCTGATGTCACAAAATATAGGAAAGGTGTAGTTTCTATCTTTCCATTTTCTGGAAATGATTGACTATAAATTATATTAGTTATATTAAATGTTTTGTGCGATCAGGGCAGAATGCTGCACTCTTTAAATCCTAGCACTTGGGAGGCAGAAGCAGGTAAATCTGTGTGAGTTCAACATCAGCCTCCTCTATATAGTGACTCCAGCCTGAAGCCACAGAATAAGACCCTGCCTCAGAAAGAGAAAGAAGGAGAATGAGGGCGAGACAAAGCAAGCAAGAAAGAAGAGGGGGTCTGAATGTTATGGATTTTATTTCCTTGATTATTATTTTTTTTTTTTTGGTTTTTCGAGACCGGGTTTCCCTGTGGCTTTGGAGCCTGTCCTGGAACTAGCTCTTGTAGACCAACCAGGCTGGTCTCGAACTCACAGAGATCCGCCTGCCTCTGCCTCCCGAGTGCTGGGATTAAAGGCATGCGCCACCACCGCCCAGCTATTTCCTTGATTATATAAGGCTGTTCAAGTTCTTGGTTTCATAGCAGGCAGGTGTGACTGTGTGCAATTTCTGGAGCCCCCTGAGTTATTGCATTGAAGACAATGTCTCCTTATCCTTTGCTGTCCATGGTGATACTCTTTATTCCTGCTGCTAAGGATGTGCCTGTTTTTCTTCGCCTATCTTGTTAAGGGGACATCAATCATACTGATCTTTTCAAAGAATCAGCCTTTTAGTTTTATTAAATGATGACATTCATATTAGAAACTTCACTGATTCCCCTCTATCCTTCTTTCTTCTTTGAGGTTAACGTCTACGTCTTGTTCTCTCTATTTCTCGAAGGAAGAAAGATGATTTAAGGACTTTCTTCTCTTTCACCACACATTTGATATTGATTATCAATTGGTTGACAACATTGCTCATTCAGTTCCCCTGATCTTGCTGGTTCTCTCCAATCTTCAGAGCAGGCTGCTAGGATCTCCAACTGTAGTTGTGGGTTTGTCTGTTTCTCCTTCCATTTGGGAAGTTTGCCTTCATAGATTCTGGAGTTCTTTGGTTAGGAGAAAGCATATGGCGGTGGGAGAAGGGAGAGTGTCTTGTGTGACCTAAAGAGTTTTGGCATCAGTGCATCAGTGCATCAGTGCTGAGAAAGAAGAGAGAAGTGGATGGGGGTAGCTAAAGGAAAGGAGAGACACGGGAGAGGGGGATGGATTAGAAGACCTCTACATAACCAGTGAAAGTAACTGGAAAAAAATTAATTAAAAAGGAACATGACCAGTTTGTTCTCAGTGTATTTTACCAAGGACACTGGGATGAAGTTCAGGATTCCTTAGAAAGCAAAATGAACTTGAAATGCACACACATACATACATACATACACACACACACACACACACACACACAATGAGATTCTGAGACACTTGAGAAAAGAGATTTTTAGAATAGAGATGGCAGCATTGCCAGGAATGTGTTTTATTAATCTAGGTCAAAAAGGCTTTTACAAAGAAAAGGACCTTGTGTATACACAGTCATACTGGAGCCTCCTGAAGCTGTCTCAATATAAATAGAAAGGAGAGGATTGGTTTTTATATAGCAGTTCAGAATGTACATTACAGACGTAGCATTAAAAGTTTAATGTAAAGGCCAATTTGCTGCCTGTCCCTGTGAATGGTCTTATTAATAAATAATACATATTGTTTAATTAGAAAAATTATGTACATGACAAAAATGTAAAGCACCTTAATAAGATGTCCTTTTGAAAGGTCACTGCCCTTTCTAAATGTTTTCTGAAGACACTTCTATTCAGGAGAGCTGTTTTTAAATGCACACACATAACATCAATACAATCACTCCAGCAACTTCAGCATTTCTAAGTGTTGTGATTCAGCCAGGAAGTGACTCTTGAAGGCTCACAAGTTAAAGGCTTGTTCCCTTATGTGCTGTTCAGAGGTGGACTCTCGAGGACCAATGGGACCATGAAGGCACTAAACTAACCAATGGATTCATCAGTTGAAGGATTCATAATTTGAAGGCATTAATGGGTGGTGGCCCAAAATGAGAGACAGTGCCTACTTGGTAGGAATAAGTCACTGGAGACAGACCTTTAAGGAAGGTGTCTGCATGTACCCTGAAAGTACTGTGTCCTTCCTTAAGCTCAGACTTTTGTAGCAATGGGGCTCTAAACACTGTTATTTCTTCAGGAGTCTCATGCTGGAAGAAGAAAAAGGCTGAGTATGGTACCCACTGGAAGAGAAACTTTCTCCCTGAAAGAGATTTCACACAGTTCTGACAACTTGATGGACCAGTTTGCAGAAGAGACTGAAGCCAAGATAATGTTAGCTGAGTGGTGGGTGGGATCCTACCCTGACTTCTTAAGTGCACGTCTATCTTACCCTCCTTTAAAACTGAAACCTCATGACAAGACCCTGAGGCCAGGCATAAGGGAGCCATCGGACCTCGTTATTTGCTCCTCTTAGCAATGTAACACATTGAATAAAAATTCTCTTTCTACTCTCAATGGGTCTGATGAGGACAAGCGGTTGAGCCTACCTTGTTAGAGCTGTCACAAACCAAGCCTAACAACTTTGTTAACAGGTCTTATCCCAAATCCCCCGTTTACTTCTCCATCTCTGCCTCCCTTGCATGGTAGCACAAGCCATTTTGTCTGATACATTCTCTGCCATTATGTTCTGCCTTCCATAGACCCAGAATCACAGAGACCAGTAGCTGGGAGCTGAGACCTCTCACATGAGGAGCCAAAACAAATCTTCCACCTCTTAGCTTTCAGGTTAGATAGTTTCTCACAGCAACAAAAGACTTGCACATCGAGAGAAATCTGAAGTTGTCTCTGAATATGTTTAACAGAGTCACAGTTGGTCTACTGTTCTAGTGAGAGTCTACTGTTGGTCTACTTTGAAGGTTTATAAATAAGAAAAATAAACAGTTACTTTCATGATTAAAGAAAAAACAAGTATTTGAAGAACTGCTGAGGTCATCAAAGGAATGACATGAGGACTTGGAAGGGACTGCCCTTAGCTGAGGAGCTAATGACATCTGATGGCTGCTAGAGAAGGAAGTGTCAGTTTACTTTAGTGCTATGGCCTCTGGTAGGATGACTATGTCGCTGCCCCCAACACCCACACACATATGAACAGCGCTAACTGGATCCAATGACTTAACGAGAAAAGTCATACATAAAGGATGTGAAGATAAAGGGAGGATCCTGTAGGATCTAGTAGGAGTTGGAGGAGTAGAGAAAGAATGGGATGAATAATACATTGTGTGTGCGTGTGTTTGTGTATCGGTGAAATTCTCAAATGACAAATTAAAAATATTTTTTCTAGAAGGAATGAACAGACTTCAAGGAAATCAACTAGGAATGGCTAGGCACAGTTAGGCTAAGGACTCAAAGAACTCACTTTCTGATCTGAAAGGTGAAGTTTTCTCATAGTTGACCTTGAAGATGGCATCTATCTCAACCAGGAAAACCACACAGATGCCCATGTCACTCCATTCCTTCCTTTACCCCCTGTGCTAACTTCCATTGGCCAAATACAACGTAATAATATGGGCCCATAGAGGTCAGCCTTCTGGGTCCCAGAATAGGTAGAGACAGAAAATTGCGGAATCAGGGCGACTGAAAGAATGAGGAATAGATGTACACAACTGAAATATTTTTACCAGATGATTTATAACTGAAATGCTCTTAGTCACTGTTGCCCATGCTAATCCATATTAATCATAATTCTGTTGCCTAGGAAGGCATTTCTAAAAGCTAACAGTGGTGGCTAATGACTATAATCCCAGCACTTGGGAGACTAAGGGGATCGCCTCAAGTCAAAGTCATCATGAGCTACAGAGTGAGTGCCAGGCTAGACTGAGCTACAGAGTCAGACCCTTTCACAGAATAAATTCGGGCCATTGTTGGAACTTAAGTCCAGCTATTCTAAGACAAGGAGAACTTCTACTTCTGTTGATCACAACAAAAGAACTCTATCTGCTCTTCGTCCATCATCTTAACTGGTTGGGCTTGGAGCTGGGACAGTAAGCATTCAAGCAACAGGTCTAAAGATATGAAATCCCAGTAGTACGAAGGATTGGTAAAATCAAGAGTAGTTAACTGTCTCGATGACTTCAAGTGCTTGAGGCTTGGAGTGGTTCACTGGCAAGGCAAACCGAGATCATTCTGAGTCCTCATCTTTTTTATCATCATCACTTGTTCACAATCCTGCTAATGAGATGAAGGGCTTCTTCTGTGAAATGAGGACTCAAGCATGCTTAAAGCAATTGAATTATGTGTCTTTCATACAGGTGCTTCACAAATTCACTACCTGTGTATCCTTTTGTGTTTCAAGCAGGGGCACAGTCTCACCGGTCTTATTCACTAGTGGATACCTGGGGATGCTCCCAGCACTTGGAAAATACTTTTTCCTGAATGAACAGGAATGTAACAGGCTACTATGAGGATGACTTCACCTTACTTCAAGTAAACTTTGCATCTGACATCCTAACTATTGGTTATGTTCAGGGAGACCATTGAACTTTTGAGTTTTAAGTCTCTTTGGGATAAAAATCAGTCCTTCCTGGGTTGGCAAATCATGAGGAATAATATATTTGGAACTCTTTGGGAAAGTGTAATCAACTTTCTAGTACTATAAAAAAAATAACTGAGACAATCAACTTAGACAAAAGTTGTTCTGGATCACAGTTGAGAAGGTTGCATATCATTCATGTTGATTGGCCCTTACCTTGAGCCTGTAGTAAAATAATACATTATGGTGGGAATATGAAATAGAGGAAAAACAACTAATTTCATTTACAGAAAGTAAAAAGAAGAAGAAGAAGAAGAAGAAGAAGAAGAAGAAGAAGAAGAAGAAGAAGAAGAAGAAGAAGAAGAAGAAGAAGAAGAAGAAGAAGAAGACCTGGAAAGGGCCAAAGTCTCACTATTCTCTTTGAAGGTGTGTCCCCAAGACTTAAAGGCTCTTCACCATCTTCCAATTCTTCACAGTTCTCCTACCTCCCCAAATCAATATATCAGCTCCAAATGTTCAACACATGGGCCTTTGAGGGTATTCACAACCCAAAGCATAGTAACATTCTAAACCATAGACCTGTTACTCCTGAAACCCTCTACTGCAGTGGTTGATTTTACATGGTAAGTTGACTAGATTAAGAGATGCCTTAGAAGCAAGAGAACATTATTTCTGGGTGAGTCTCTGAGATGGTTTCTAGAACATATTGGCACTTGAACCAGTAGAACAAGTATACTTCCCTTGCCTAACATTGGTGGACATCACCCAATCTACAGAGGGCCTACACAGACAAAAGGCATAGAGAAAGAGAATGTGTTTCTTGTTTGACTTGTGCAGCCATTTCTAAGACTATGATACTACTTGTTCTTGCCAAAGATACTCCTTGTGCTCCTTCAGATGGAAACTTAAATACCTATCACCACCATCAGTTCTCAAATTTTTAGGCTCAGGACAGAATAACATCAGCAATATAAAAACAGCTTCCTCTCTCAAGGTCCCCATGCTCCCAATTTACTCAGGAGGTCTTGGGAGAGGATTGAAGGGGAGGGGAGAGGCAGGGAGGGAAGCAAAGAAAATTTAGAGCTCAATAAAAATCAATAAAAAATAACAGCTTCAATTTCTCTGGATCACACCAACCAGTAAAGACTTTTGTACCCTGAAATGGGGATGCTACTGAAAATACGGGGGCATTATTGGAACTAAGTAATAAGTAAAGACTAGAAGGATTTAGAAATTTATGCTATAAAGAAACATACATTGCCATGAAAGGTCCCAAGAAGAAAGTATGGTGACACCCCCCAAAGGCTATAAAGATAATTTTGATCTTAAATATAATTTCAATAATAAAAATATTTTCATATTTTCAAGATATGAAAATAGATATAGGAAGTGGGAATAGTATGAATGGTAATGTCCACGCTGATGAGATCCCACGGGAATGTGGTGTATGTCACTAATTTGACAATGTATGGTGGATCAATTATGTTTGTGGACAATTAAGCATATGCACAATGAGATTGGAAATTTAAAATCAAAGTGTTTATTAGGGAGAAGCTTCTCTTATTTTCACATAATGAGATGTGAAGATAGACCAGAGGTGTCTACTGGTTACATTTGTATTGCTGTGAGGAAAAAATTATAAGGGTTTGTTTTAGCTTATATTTACAGAGGGGGTGCAGTTCATCATGGCCAGGAAGGTGTAACAGCATGAGAGTGAGGCTAACCTAACAATCAGAAAGCGGTAGGATCACATGTCACCCCCTCATGGGAAACAGAAAGAAAGAACAGAAAGTGGATAAGGCTAGAAACCCTCAGTGTCCACTTCCTACAAGTTCCATAACCTTCCCAAACATCATCCCCAACTTCAGACAAGAGTGTCTCATCCAAACCACCAGAAGGAGTAATGAAAGAATGTCAACAAAAAAAAAAAGAGCTTAAAAGCACGCACAAGTCCCTGTTCAGTATTGAATGAAAGGTGAAAGCTAAAGAGGAGCCAAAACAAAGGCTTTGAACCAACTTGAGAAGGTCATGGGCATGGATTTGCCATCTCAGTGAAAGCCTGGTAGTAGTTACCAAGCCAATAAGGAAATAACCCAACAACTCGAAACCAGTATCTATGGTCCAAAACAATGATAGAATGACCCGATAAGTACTTCACAGAGTATCAGAGATGCCCTTTCATCACAAGCTCAGAATGCAAACATCTAGGGGATAGAACACTTTTAAAGGCAAGGCCGCTGATGTCCAACATCACCTCTATAAGAGAATGCATTCTCCAAAACTCCATGGCCCTGATCCTCTCATGTGTGGCTCCCACATACTGTACCAAACAAAACTGAAAGACATCCCTATCAAAGGATGCTCCAGATAGCCACTAGGTCAAGACAAAGGCCATAGCAAGACTTTGTCAGTTCCATAGCAAGTAAGACAGCAGGGATATCAATAGGGCAGCTACTGCAGAGGGTCCATCACATTTCCAGTTGACCTGAGGGTAGGGCACTGAACCAAAGAAAATTATCTTCAAGACTATAGGTTTAATGGTGCTACCCTTTCCACCATTATATTTTAGATATAAACATGTTCTGATTTCTTGGTTTTATAACTGTAAAAAAAAATGTTTCACAGTTAATCTTACCTTGAATCTCACCCACATCTAATTTAAATCTGGATAAGACTTTGGACTTTACGCTTTTGAGCTAACACAGGAAATGATTCTGCCATAGTAAAATGAAATAAGTGTATCTTATATGCAAGAAAAATATGAAATTTACAGGGCCAGAGGTTAAAATGTAATGGGCTGAATATTTGTGCCTCTTCCAAATTCATAGGATACAATTTTAATTCCACACGTGATAGAAAAAGAAGTGAATCCTTTGAGAAGTACTTATGCTAAGGTGAAGCTCCCTAATTTTGTTGAAATTCCTGCTCTTGTACACCTGACAGAGGACTAATATTAAGAATACATAAAAACTCAAAAAATTTAAAAACAACAGGAAGGGGAGTTCAGAAAACAAAAAAAAAATTCAAAAAAGGTAAGTCTGGGATCTGAACAGAGAGCAAAAATTAATAAATGGAAGCTCCTGAATTGAGAAGCTTGTGTAAAGCAAAGGACACAGTCGCTAAGATAAAAAGGCAGACTACTGAATGGGAAAAGATCTTCACTAATCCCACATCAGACAGAGGACTGATCTCAAAAATACATAAAGAACTCAAGAAACTAGACATCAAATTACCAAATAATCCAATCAAAAAATGGAGTACAGATCTAAACAGAGAATTCTCAAAAGAAGAATTGTAATTGGCCAAAAGACACTTAAGGAATTGCTCAACATCCTTAGTCATCAGGGAAATGCAAATCAAAGTAACTCTAAGATACCATCTTACACTGATCACAGAATGGCTTAGATCAAAACACCAATGATAGCTTATGCTGGAGAGGATTGGAGTAAGGGAAACACTCCTGTTGCTGGCAGAAGTACAAACTTGTACTCTGGAAATCAGTATGGCAATTTCTCAGAAAACTGGGAATCAATCTACCTCAGAACCCAGAAATACCACTCTTGGGCATATACTCAAAGTATGCACACTCATATTACAAGGACATGTGCTCAACTGTGTTCATAGCAGCAGCATTCATAATACCAGAACCTGGAAACAACATAGATGCCCCTCAACTGAAGAATGGCTAAGGAAAATGTAGGACATTTACTCAATGGAGTACTATTCAGTGATAAAAAGTAAAAAATAAAAAATGATGACATCTTGGAATTTGCATGCAAATAGATGAAACTAGAAAAAAAAGCAACCTGAATAAGATAACTCAGATCCAGATAGACAAACATAGTATGTATTTACTCTTAAGAGAGTTCTTAATAGATAGAAAAATGACTAAGAAATACTTTTAAAATGTTCATTAGCAATAGCAATTAGGAAAATACAAATCAGAACAACCATGAGATCTCATCTTACCAGAATCAGAATAGTAAAGATCAATGAAACATCCTACAACAAATGCTGGAAAGGATGGGGAGAAAAGGGAGACCCCATTCATGGCTTGTGGAATTGCAAACTGGTCCAACCACTCAAGACATCAGTGTGCACAATCTTCAAAAAGCTAAAAATTGATCTACCATAAGGACCAAGCTTGGCATATGCCCAGAGGATTTAATATCCTGTTTCACAGATATTTGCTCAATTGTGTTCACTATTACTCTATGCATAATAGCTAGGAAATGGAAACAATCTAAATGTCCTTCATCTGTCAAATTGATAATGAAAGTGTGGTACATATGTACTATGGAATACTATTCAACTATAAGAGAAAATATGAGATGTGCTGGTCATTGTATGGAACTAGAAAAGATCATATTGAATGAGGTACCCCAGACCCAGAAAGAAAAACATTGCATATTCTCTCTAACCTGAGGTTTCTAGTTCCAAATTTTCAGATATGAGCACATAACCTAGGATAACTAGGAAAGCATAAAGGGACCATACTGGGGAGGGGGAGAAACAAGCATAATCCCTAACTTACATTCTCAATAGTTGCCAATAGATTAAATATAGTTCTCAGCAAGAAAACTTTTCTTTGCACAAAGATTTGAGTAAAATTAGCTTATAAAAATGCACAGGACAGAATCCCAATAGTATTTATCTATCAATACTGCAATTTACATTTTCTATAATTTATATGTAAGAAAATATAATTTACTAATTTTTCCAGTTTCTAAAAATGTGAATAACTTTCTGAGTTCATGACCACGCCAAAACAAATGGAAGAATTTATCCATGAGCCATAGTTGGCCACTCCCTGCTATCAAATATTAAGCAATGATTGAAAAACATGAATACCCCCTATATGTACTGTTTTCTATAAACAGCATGTGACAGGGTGAGATAGAAAGTTATTCAAATTTTTGTTTATATAATTTTATATCTATTGTACTATGGAAGAATATACATCAAATTGTACATCTAAGTGTTCCCTTTAAAATTTGAGATTGGAAGCAAAGAAGGATAATCTAGCTTTTCATTTATCTGTATCATTTTTCTTTTATCAATTATATATAGCACTTATAAAACTGAAATAATAAGGTATAGATTCATATCAAAAAGAGGCAATATTTCAACAGATATAGTCAAATATTTGAGATCGGTAACTTTTTTGTCCCTGTAGTTCCCTGAAGCTGGGAACTTTATAAAGAAAGGGGGGTTCATTTGTCTCACAATTTCAGAGGCCTAAGGGCATGGGTTGGTGTCTGCTCAACTCTGGCTAGCACCATCTTGGCTGCTACACATTGTGGAATTTGGCTTGATGATGGGAGAACAGATAAGGGAGAGATTGTATGGAAAATATAAGAAGCAAGAGAGAGATTAGGAGACAAACAAACATTTTATTTTTCACTAACCTCTCATGAGAATTAGCCAGTATCTCATGAAAAAGGGATGTCCCTTCCTTCTGAGGGCATTTTGCAAGCTAATCTAAGACTTTGAGCTCCGACACTGTGTTTCATGCTCCTGGTACATCTGGAGTGGGAATGGTTACTGCATAGCTTGTGGTGTATGTTCAGGTTGGTTCCAGTTGGGTTTTCCCTCGCTATATTTTGCTGTCCTTCTATTTATGTAATACATTGGGTGTATTTAGATACAAAGAATGCAAGATCTCATAGTGAGGTCTCTATTCATAAATACAAGGCTGTGGTTTAGAGTGAGATATAAAAGTGTGCTGAGTGTGCATCCTCACAAAAGGTATTTGTGAACTAATTCCTTCCCACCCAATGCCACTTCTTAAAGATTCCAAAGACCAAGGCCCCTCATTAACCTTCGGGGAAATACACCCAAGCCACATTAAGACTAGCTGCAACTGATTCTGTCACTAAGCTTTGATACTGATATCTGTTCATCTCTTTCATCCAAGAAGACTACTTCTTATAATTGCAAAAACTGGGGGCAGAGCTGAGATCTGAAAAAGGTGTTGACTTAAAGAATTTTCTACCCCTAAAGACACTGGTGCTTGCGTTTGCAGTGTCGGCCTCCAAGTCACCCTTTCAATGAGTGAGTAGAAAAGGTTAAACATTATCTGGCCTCTTGCTATATAACATCGTTTTCCAAATTTCTTCTCTCAGAACACACCTAATGCAGCCTGCCTTTCAGATAGGAGCTGTTCCTCCAAACTTACATGCATCAAAAATAAGTCTCTCCTCTCTATATAGTTTCTATTTATCTGACAACCAAGCCTGGTGGTGCAGGACTGTAATCCCAGTTACCATGGAGGCTGAGGGAGGAGGTGTTCAAAGCCAGCCTGGGCAACTGAATGAGTCACTGGCTTAAAATGTAAAAGTAAAAGCAGGATATGGTCCAATGTTAAAGTGCTTTCTGGCATCATGAATCCCCACAATCAACTCCTAAACCTGGGCATGGGGTAAAGTATGAAAACATACGGCTCTACATACTGGTCTCCTTTCAGTCATATGTAATATTTTAGTAGTGTGTAATAGTAGTATTACATTGGTTGTGGCTTATAGTTTCTTACTAAACTTCGGCATGCCATCAGCCATGGCTACAAAGAGTCCTGACTATTAGCATAGGATTCATTACCAAGAAGACTCACTTGACAAAGGTCTTGGGTGCTTGACACATGGATCCCTCCATAGATCTGCCCTTATGACAAGGCAGCTCCCAGTTCGCAGAGTGAGGACAGAAACAGAGAGAAGGCAGAAGCAAGCTGCAGTGGCTTCTGTAGCCTACTGTTGGAACTCACACACCCTTGAGAGCCCATTGGTTATGTCAGTGTCTTGAGCAGAAGATGGAGCTGGTTATAGGCAAGTAAGTAAGACCAGTAGCCATTGCGGACTGGACATAATTGCCCCAAGGCATTTACAGAGCTAACCATGGACTTCACACACGTCTCGCTGCTAGCCATCTTTACAAATGGAACTCTGGTTAAATTACTTGAATTTTGTGCAGAGCTGTGCTGTAAGAAAAAAAAAATCTCAGTTATATTAAAAGCATACTTAACTATAACTTGTCAAATATTTGACAATCAACAAATCCATGCTTTTAAAACACCCAGAGAACACAGCATATTTTATACAAGCAAATTACCTATCAGTATAAGCTACATGCTCAAGTGAATAAATACGAGAAGCAAGGTATTAGATGGAGGAACAGTTCTATTGTACAAGTGAGCTGCGTGCGCTTATTATTTTCTTGACAAAGTCTGCTAAAGCGCAGGAGGACAGAAATCCATTTGGTAAAAAATCAGGTTATTAAACCTAATCTATAGCATATCATGTCAGAAAAGAATTGTGTGTGCCTTGGGAAAAAGACTGGAAGGATGTACATCAGCACATGCCATGCTGTCCCTGGCCATTCAGGCCAGGTTGCGCTCTCTTCCTTCTTCATCACATGGTCTTATCTCTGGTGCATAAAGAGAATGGGAACAGTCATGTCAATGGGGGGAAGAGACTCATAAAATGCATGTTGCCTTTTTTTAAAAAAAAAAATCTGGCTTGCATAAAGGTTCTTCTGTTCCCTAAATTGCCTTTTGGAAAATGCAGCACACAAATCACTCTTCCAAGTCCAGAGCACATCAGACACCTGTTCTAGCATTCACTCCTAAGGCCATTGGAAGCTAATTGTGAGCAGGTGAAAGAAGAGAGGGATTTCATTTACATTAACTTACTTTTACATTCACTACGGTCAAAGGTAGAGGTTTGTCTCTTTCTGGTCCATAAAATATGGATTGCTGTTTTCAAAGTACATCAGCAGCAGTAATAGCCACTCCCATTTAGATAGTCATATAATCTTATGAAATATCGACATGATAAAACGGTGCAACCAAAAGAAGAGCAACAGGGCATGCATTTTATTGACAAATAAATGCATCGACTTAAATTGCTCATAACACCTTTATACCTGACTGACATGTTATCCAAAAAATATAGATTACAGCCTTCTGAGATCAATAAGCTCAAAATAATTCTTCAGCATGGATAAAAATACAAATTCAATCCAACTCTATTTCATATTGGAGCTTGCGCCACCTTGACAGTCACAGTTTATGGGAAACTGTAGTTTAATTTTATATTCAAACCTTTTTCTGGGTTTTCTTTGAGAATTCACTTTTTAATATATGGTACTTCCTGACTCAATTCAAGTTTTATTCACTTCCTGATACTTTGGGAAGATAAATAACTGACATCCTCTGCCATTCATGAGTGACATACTGCTTATAACTTAAGAAAATAAAGCAGGTAGCGAGAGACATAGACTTTTTTAGAAATAAATATGTATCATATGTATAAGTAATAAAATAACCATAAGTTAGATATTGTCATAAAATGCTTTCCTATTTTACTGAGAGTAAATTATGCCCAGTGATATATTGTGAGGGCATGTATGTTAAAAGAATCAAACACCTTCGCTGCCATGCTGAATCTAACCATGAGTACTTATAGAGCATACGAGTTAACTGATATGTGTAGTCTTATCGCTGACTGTGGCTTTGAGAGTACATTCATCCTTAATTATTTCCCTTTGTAATTACAACATTGTAAATCATCACAAGCATGATCAAAATAAAAATAAAACATGAAAAGCAAAGATATGTCTTATAACATTTAATATTTTTTTCATTTCATAAATCATGTATGATCTATGTATGCATTTTTCATAAAAGCAACCCCAGTGATCATTTCCAGGTCCTCTAAGTACCAAGAACTCTTCCTGCTTCTTTAAGTATTTCATTAGTTCTTATAACTCATCGATGACGCAGAAAACACTGTCTACAAACTCCCAATGAAATCAAGTCAGATTGGAGCCCAAGCCTGGATTCTTAACTGTTTTACCTAAGGAAATTAATTAAATTGTATATTTAGATCTGAACAAGGAAACAAATCTGTTCTTCTATCTATAGTCAACACTCACTGTTGATATACACTAAGTCACTGGCAGACAAAAATCAGTTGCCTTGTGATTTCATTCAATTCTGACACTACACAGAGATAGTGCCAGATCCCATGGGTAAAAGTATTGGTCCTACCAGATGTCAGTCACAAGCCTTGGCTGTGACCTAGGTAAAAACCAAATAAAATTATAGAGTCTCATCCCCCACCTAATCAAACTAGATTGATGGAGGAAGGTCATTGGTTAATTAATAAAGAAACTGCTTGGCCCTGATAGGTTAGAACATAGGTGGGTGGAGTAAACAGAACAGAATGATGGGACAAAGAGGAAGTGAGCTCAGATGCTATGCTTCCCCTCTCTGGGGCAGACATGATGAAGCAAGTCGCCAGATCAGACATGCTGAATCTTTCCCGGTAAGACCGGTGCTACACAGTTTATTAGAGATGGGTTGATTGGGATATCAGAATTAGCCAGTAAGGGCTACAGCTAATGGGCCAAACAGTGTTTAAAAGGATACAGTTTGTGTGTTGTTATTTCGGGGCATAAGCTAGCCAGGCAGCCGGGAGCTGGGTGGCAGGAACAGGCCTGCAGCTCCCACTACACTAGATTGCTTGTTAGAAAGTCTCATACCACTTGTAAAGCAATATATTTATCTTTTACATACCTGTAAAAATTATGTAACTCAGGCAGAGCCAGGAAGAAGGGATACCTAGGGCAAGAATTATGGTAGGGGGGAAAATGTCTATGCTGTCTTGTCAGACCAAGCTCTAGCAACCCAAAACTCTCTGAATGTTATCCCTTTGATTTTCCACACAGGCCTTACTGCTCAGCCAAGTTTGATACTGAGTTATCAGTCTTCAGTGAGCAACTCAACTTCAGCCCCTCTCCCATGATGGCATCTAAGAGCCTTCACTCATGAGTTACCATCTCTCAGTATACAAAAGACACTTCATTTCAGATACCTTAAATGTTTTAAGAAACTGTTCCAATAAAAAGAGACAGAAAATAATATTTTTACTACATCACAATATCACAGTAGACAACTTATTTTTT
>NW_004949099.1:12389436-12391318 GCF_000317375.1 Microtus ochrogaster | reverse complement strand
TTTTTTTCCTCTCGTTATGATCAGATGAAATCATTAATACACAGCTCTCGTCTGGTGTAAGCTCTGGCCCTAAAGAAAAGGACAAACTGAGAAGATTAAAGTCATTGATGTGAACTGTCTAGCAATAGTAGTTTCAAACACATCATTCCTTTTTCTCTAGATATGACTATAAGCAGGGCAACTTTGGCCATGGATGCAGGTTGGAAATTGGATTATCTTTAGATGGCAAAACCTGCTTTCCATTTCAGCGACTGAGGTGAGCTAATAGAACAAAAAAAAATGGTGTACATAGAAGTAACTTTCTCAGGCAACGCTCTAACAAATCCCAACAGGTAATTGCATTCTTGCCAGTCAGTAAAGGTTTCTAACTGGCAATGGGATATAAGGGCAAATCTATGGGGTCATTTCTAGGCTAAGACTCTGCTCCTAACACAACAGTAAAAATATACAGAACCAAAAGCCTCTTCTAGCTATTGCCATCACTATGTAAAAATCTTGGCCCTCAAAGTACCCAAGTTTGCCACTGATCCTGCTGAACCACCTGGTTTAGAGCTTTCCCAATCTTACGGTTCTTCTACCCCATGATATGATAACACTCACCCCTTTATAAAAATGGGTTTTATATATAAGTTTTCATTACTTGCATCCAAAAGCATCCTACCTTTCCCAGAGATTACCAAGTAACTGTCCCATATTGAAGCATTCATGAACTTTCTGGAATAAGTAGTGTCCCAGTATATGCACTGTAGTAACAAACTCCAAAACTCCCAGGTCCTCTCATTCAGGCTTGTGGATGGAGGACAAGTGTTCCATGTTATCCAAGGTCTGGGAAAGAAGTGGGGATGACTAGTGTTAACTCTCAACTTGATAGAATCTAGACCCACCTATGGGGTGGGCTATTGACCAGGCCTGTGAGGGGGTTATCCTGACTGCATTAAGTGAGGAAGGGAGACATGCCCGCTCTGGTTGGTACCATTCTCTGGATGGAATCCTCAAGAGTTTATGTGGCAAAAAGATGCTGCGCAGCAACATGCATTCATAGTTCTGTTTCCCAGTTACGGACGCCATAAGACCACCTACTTCAAGCTCAGGCACTTTGATCTTCCTGCCCTTGCGGATCATACCCTTGAACAGTGAGCTAGAATTCACCTTTTCTCCCTTAAGCTGATTTTGTCAGAGAACTGTATGAAAATACAGAAAAAGAAACTAACATAGAATCCTTCAGTCCATAGAATTTTTGAAGACCAAAGATTAGCATCAAAAAGACTCATTTGGTCACGTGGTCCATAGATTTGTCAGCTAATGCCCGAGAACCTAGTGGAAGCTGCTAGCTGGAACATGTGACTCTGGCTTCTCCATTGGGCATTGGTTTCCTCAAAACCTGTTGAGTGGCTTCCATGGACAAGAGGCAAATTCACGTGGAAGCCATAGTTCCTTTGGGGTACTAACTTTAGAAGCTACCCATGGTCACCTCCACTGAATTCTATAGCTTAAGGCAGTCACCAAGTTCCACCCAATTTCAAGAGGAGGGAATAAGGAAGATGTCATTATCACATTATAAGAATAGCATACAAGATGGGATGTATATTTGTATGGACAAGTTTGGAAATGCAAGCTGCCACACTTTGCTTTAGGCCGCAATCATTCCCATCCCTAGCACATGCAAAATCCCTCCCTGAAACCCTCATGCTGATTACAGAATCAGCTCAAAGTCCAGGAGCTTGTCATTTGAATCTGGTCCAGGAGCAGATGACACCCCTCGGATACACTTCCTTAACTCTACCCCCCGGCTATATCATACCCATCTTAAGACTGTGAACCAAACAAAGAATTTCTGCTCTCAACCATTTTAGATTCCTCTGTTGAGAGTTCTCTGTTTAGG
>NW_004949099.1:12383917-12387594 GCF_000317375.1 Microtus ochrogaster | reverse complement strand
AAGAATAGTCTGTGTGTTTAAAGTTGACCCAAATCAACTTCCATAAATTTTATGTTTTAGGATTGTGGTACCAATATATGTTGCTGTCATTATAGTTGTGTATATGCTGTCAGAGTTGCAGGCAGGACACAAAAGAGATCGATACACAACTGGGAAAATGTCAAAGTCTGGATGACAGAGTTCCCTAAAGGCGCTAATTTTAATTAATGACTGAGACTTTATCTACGCTGGGTGACTGTTACCGATAGTGTTACTTCATGTGTCCAAGCTTCCATACAACCTGTGTTCTCAATTTCAAACCCACGATCTTTGACAATGACAAGGACCACCCAGGAGCCATATGAAGTATGACTTCTATGAAAAAACCCAATAGGCCAACCAGCATCATTTCTGCCATGTCCTGAATTACAAAGTTTGTCTGGTTTTGAAAGGATTGTCTTTAATAAATAATGTTAGGAAAACACAAGATGCACATACAAAAGGATATGCTCAGAGCTCATCTTATTTTATATTCGAAATGGACTAAAGACCTTCCAGAGAGAACAGAAACCATAAAGACTCTAGAACAAACACTACTGCCCATTGGCTCAGTAGTCAGTTATGCAGTTGAGGGGAGCACGATAAAATTCCTGTCAGTAAAGGCAGTAATAGTTAAGTGGACCTGTCTCAAATCAAAAATCTCTTCTCAACAAAGAAACATATAAATAAAGTAAAAAAGTTACAAGACAGAACTGTGGAAAATACCAAAGCATCTTCTATCTGCTACGAAATTATTATCAAAATATATAAGGAGCCCAGACAAGCCAATAGCAAAGTAAAATAACATAGCACAAAGCACACAACCCCTAAGAAACTTCATTAAAATGTTCAAAGAATCTGAGTCAACATTTTTTTTTCTCCAAAGACCTAAAACTGCCACCTATATGAAAAGGCACTCAATCTCTCTAATCAACAAGGAAATGTAAATCAACCACAATATAAGATATCAGGTCATACCTGTTAGGAAAACTATGATCTAAAGACAATAGGTAGGTGTCCCTGGGGGCACAAAGGAAAGCCTGTGCATTCATGATGCAAATGAAGACTGGTAGAACCAACATGGAAAAGATCAGAATATATCCTTCTCAAGTGAACCATGACTGGACTATAAAGCTCAGCAATTTCTCTGCTCAACTTATGTCCAAGGGAAATCAAGTTCGAATCTCACAGTGATGTCTGTAGTCATGTCTTTGATACCTTATTTTTAGTAGATTAGATGCTATGTTAAAGTTAAAGCCTTCCTTCCTTTTTGTTTAAACAGAAAAAGGGGAAATGATGGAGGAAGGTTAAATAAAGAAACTGCCTTGGCCCTGATAGGTAAAAATTTAGATAGGCGGAGTAAACAGAACAGAATGCTGGGAGGAAGAGGAAGTGAGCTCAGATGCCATGCAGCTCTCTCCAGAGCAGATGCAATGCAGCCAGCCACCAGGTCAGACATGCTGAATCTTTCCTGGTAAGCGCACCTCGTGGTGCTACATAGATTATTAGAAATGGGTTAAGAGGCTGAAACTAATGAGCCAGGCAGTGTTTCAAAGAATACAATTTGTGTGTTGTTATTTCGGGGTATAAGCTAGCCAAGTGGCCAGGACCCGGGCTGTGGGAAGAGGCCTGCAGCTCCCACAACAGAATGCTAGCAGGGGGCGGGGTCCCCTGAGGATATTTTTTACTTATAAAGATTGCAGGCGTGCTCCCAACTGCCCCTTCTGCTAGCAAAGTGATTGGTTGGGTCTCTCCTACACACATTGAGCCATCCCGCAGCATCCAACCATTTCAAAGAGAAGAATGAAGGCTCTATCACTTACTGAAACACTCTCCTCACCCTATTCTATAAGAAGCAGTGTGAAAGCCTAACATATACATGCACACATGTAAGGTACATACACAGTGTGCATGGAGTTAATCATTGCAGAAAATATAAAGGGTGCAGCTTTGACATGGATTTATTTGGGATTAATTTTCTATCTAGATGTTAAGAATCTGAAAATACTGAATTAAATGTCCTGGTTGGGTGTTACATACATACTGATGATGGTGGTGATAATGGATATTTTTAAGTATCAAGTCAATAAAACAGACACATACAACACAAACTCATAAATAGCCCAGGAACATGTAACCCAATTTCAAATAAATATGAATAGAAGTTATTTTTTTGTTTACGTTGTTTGTTTTTGCTTTTTTGAGAAAGAGTTTCTTTATATACCAGCCCTGGCTGACCTGGAACTCCCTCTGTAGACCAGGTTGGCCTTGAACTTCGGACTGAGAGGAATTCTCTGCTTGGCCCACAAACTCATGTCAGCCCCAAAACATAATCCAGGATTTATGCCTTCTCTTAGATAGCTAAATAAAAAGGCAACCTTTCAAAAAAGAGTTTCTGAGGCCCAAAAATCCTAAAGGAGGAGAGACACAGTGAAGTCACTTAATCATATAAAATCCTATTTAAATCATTAAAGTGCTATTCTGATAACTGTCTTTTCTACTACCAAATTACCTTTAAACCCATGAAATGTTTAAATTAGATAGCTGGTTTACTGTTCCAAGATTTTCGAGGATAATATTTATTGAGAATATACAGAAAAGATCTGATTAGTATTTCTCATATGTATTTAACCTTGAAATTCAGTTTTACTTTCCTTTCTGACTAGTATCTGCTAGTCAGTTTCCTCAAAACTATAGTCAAATGTGGCATAATGAAGCTTAAGTCAACACAGCCTGTATATACATGGGTCATTCCATAAGATTCCATCATGTAGTGACATTTGTATGTGTCTTAGTTTTTGTGAGTACAAGTTAATACTCACAAATCATACTATTTGTGAGCTGTTGAGATGAAGATATTAGTAATTCTCATAGTTTTGGTAGCTAATCAGACAAGGAAATGATGATTTTGATTTGAGAACAGGAGGTCACAGGAGCACACATTTATAACTTTTCTCATTGCTGTGACCAAACATTTAACAAGCATCAACTTAAGTAAATAAGGGTGTATTTTTGGCTCCGCAAGTTGAAGTGATAAAGACAGTCACAGTAGGGATGACTTGGTAGGAGTAGGGGGAGGTAGTTGGTCACATTGCACTGATGGCAATGAAGCAGAGATGGCACGGGAAATCAATCTGATCTGCAGTAAGTTCAAAGTTCATTCCCTGTGAGCTACTTTACTCAGTGAGGCTTTAGTATAACCTCTTAATGGTTGTACAGCATTCCAAGACTGCATCACCAACTGAAAAATCAGTATTCAAACACACAATCCAGTTGAGGACAGTTTATATTCAAAGCACAGCAGAGCATGTCTGAAGTGGGCTGCCATGGATAGGGTGGCATATTGTGGCATCGTCTGTGTGTGGCAGGCTCATCGGAACAGCACAAATCCCTGGGTACTGGGAATGGAAGGTGAGAAACTGTCCTAGATGGGCTGATTTCATACTCTTTCCTTGGATCTTGGAGGCTTCTGCAGGCCTTTCTATTCATTCGGTATGTGAACTCTAAAAGGTATGACCCAGTATGTTAGGGTTTCTATTGCTGTGAAGAGACACCACTATCAAAACAATTCTTATTTAAAAAAGCATTCAATTAGGGCTGGCTTACAGTTCAGAAGGTTAGTCCATTTTCAGCATAGTGGGAAGTATGGAGGCATGCGG
>NW_004949099.1:12378917-12381417 GCF_000317375.1 Microtus ochrogaster | reverse complement strand
GGAAAACCCTTCATTCATCTCCTTCATTCATTTTTGTGTGTCTACCTTTATGCTGTGTGTTAGATACATTGGTGAATTGGACCAAAAATAGTTAAGGAGGCAGACAATTGCATTTTTCTGTAATAAATGTAGAAGATAAGGTAATATTCAAGAAACCATGGGTAAGAGAGATAGTAGCTTGTCCAGTATATCAATGAGTAGAAGAGAAAGCTGGGTCTAGAATCAGCCACCTGGTACATTTCTGATCCTGTTTGTACTAGTTATTTTTTTCTTGGCAGATAAAATGCCATGACTAAATGTAACCTAAGGTAAAAGGAAAGCAAAAGTTTATTTTAACTTAGGATCACAAAGGGACAGAATTCATAACGGCTGGTGACTCATGGTAGCAGTGGCCAGAGCTAGAAGCTGGCAGATCACATTTTATCCACACATAGGAAGCAGAGAGAGTGAGTGGAAGTAGGTTGAGGCTATAAATCCTCAAATCCCAACCTCTATTGACATACTTCCTCAGGCAAGGCTACACCTTCTAAAGTTTCCACAACCTCCCAAATAACACCAACTAGAGACCAAGTATAAAATACATGAGCTGAGGGAGACATTTCTCATTCAGACCTGTTCAAATATGTCTTCTGCCACTGAATGCCATATGCTGGGTGCTGACTTCATGCGCACAAAGAATGAGTTCTGCTACCCTCTGAAGGTCAACTTGGAGAGAGAACTTTTTGTTTCTTTGTTTGTTTATGTTTTTCGAGGCAAAGTTTCAATGTTCAGCCCCGGATGTGCTGGATCTCATTCTGTATTCTAGGCTGGTCTTGAACTCATGGAGATCCACCCACTTCTGCTTTGTGAGTTGGAAAGAGAATTTGAAAGACTCTCAAAAGTCTCCAAAGGTTAAAAAGTAGTTTTTACCGGTTCTATACTATACATTTCTCTGAACACACATGTAGGTCTCTAAGAAAACATTGGTACTTTCCTATAGCTTGGATATTTCCAAAGGCTTCCTATCCCATTCCTAGATGGCTGTAAGCAGTGGCCAACTTGTACATTGGTTTCCAGGCTGGGGTGAATCCTGGGATAACCTGGGAATGCATAAAAGTTTTACAGAAAAGCAGATCTTGTATAGTAGCTCTGTTTAATCCTTAGTCTTGTAAGATCAGCAGCACCTAAGGACTTCTTAGAAATGTAGAATCTTAAATTCCCACCTCAGATTCTCCAAATCAGAATGTCTCTGAATATCTCCAGTATTCGGTACTCCACCAAGCTTTCTGGGCAGTCTGAGGTGATCATTTATTGATCTAGAATGTGGACAATAGGTGTTAAGTGTTATTTTTAAGCACTGTAGGTTTGAATAGCCATGAGTTTAGAAACCATAAACAATATTGCACACAACTGGAACACCTGCAGAAGGTAAATAAATATCGTAGAATTGGGAAATTTGAAATAAATTTTCAAGAGGAAAAATGATACAGAGGTGTGGCAGAGAATTTAAGTCTCAACAGCATGGCTACTGATTGGAACACACAAAAGCTACTTTGTAAAAGGGAGAAAGTATTTTCTAAAATCCTATTTGTAGCTCAGACAGCTATCTTTTAGAGTTCCCTATTCTGAAACAGTGATTTTGAAAGTAAAATAATTAAAAGAAAATATACCTAAAGTGAGTTTTCCTCTTTATTTTTAATGTAAGTTTAAATAAGTCCTGCTATAAATGTTCATGGTATGTTTAAATGCTTTTTTACCAATCATACCTGACTTCTTTATGTATTTAATAATTAAAAATTCATAGCCAACAGGTAAAAGAAAGATTGTCACATTCCTATGTATATATTGATCAGTCCACATGGAAATAAAATTGTTGGTGGCTAAGACTTTTTTACTGACCCCAATTCATTATCTCCAAACAAGCAATGGAATAGGCTAAACTTGCAGGTACTTCTTCTGACAGTTAATTTTCATAGTCAATGTCCTTGGATTTATAATCAATGTGGAGGTCCAGAAGTGACTGGGGTAGAAAGGACCCACCCTGAACCCAAAGAAAAACGTATAGTTATCCTCCTGGATATTGGGAAGTAGACAAGATTGCCAGGCAAAAATTGGGAACTTGGGGGTGGAGGTGGGGATAGGGTAAGGGGAGATGGGGAGAGAAAAGTGAGAAGGGGAGGATGGGGACAGCTTGGGGAAATGAGATGGTTGGGATGGAGGAAGGGTGGATATGGGAGCAGGGAAGTATATATCTTAATTAAGGGAGCCATTTTAGGGTTGGCAAGAGACTTGACTCTAGAGGGGTTCACAGGAGTCCAAGGAGATGTCCCCAGCTAGTTCCTTGGGCAGCTGATGAGAGGGAACCTGAAATGGTCCTATCCTATAGCCATATTGATGAATATCTGGGGTTTTTTGTTGTTGTTGTTTGTTTGTTTGTTTTTTGATTTTTCGAGACAGGGTTTTTTCCATAGCTTTTGGTTCCTGTCCGGGAACTAGCTCTTGTAGACCAGGCTGGCTTTGA
>NW_004949099.1:12332436-12378338 GCF_000317375.1 Microtus ochrogaster | reverse complement strand
TAAAAAGAAAACAAAGCCTTTAAAGAGATAGTAAAATTAATATAAAAGAGTACAGATAGTCATAGATTAAAGGAATAAAGAAAAACAAGCCATGTTAAGATGGAATATAAACAGAGAGTCTGGATTATGTGTATTATAGTATGTTTTTTGAATTCCTTGATTGCAGAGAGACATTTGATTCTGGTGATGCTAAGTTAAGCCAAAATAAAAGTATCTTGACTTCAAAATTTGAGTCTAAGGATATGTTACTTTTGAAAAGAGGTTCTGATTTTGTTTTCACAGAAGATGGGAACCTGAATTCCTCCCAGGCTAGTGTGGTTTGATGAAACATGACCTCTAGAAAGATCTCTGTGAACTCTAAAAATACTTCATCCCACAAAAGCAGGAAGAAGTTTGGAGAGAACAATGCCCAAATTCCCAAAGTGACTGTTTATAAATCTTTATTTTCATTTTAAAAGGGTTGGTTATAAATGTTTAATGGTCACAGTCAATTTCTAAAAAAAAATAAGGAGAAGATGATATAGAAAATAATACTTTATAATAGTATGGATTTTGGTTTATTGATATGAACTTAAGGTCAATTTTGTTATACGTATATTTCTATTCTTGCTTAAGGTATTAATGTTTATGCAGCTCATTTAAATATTTAATGTATAATGTAAATTACAGATTATTAGTCATTTATAATAGTCAAATTTTTAGTCATGTTAGTTAGGTTTTTAGATATACAGAAATATATTTCAGTTAGATAATATTCAATACTTCAAAAAATCTACAGAACATGGCATTTAAAATGTTTTAAGAACTTAGTCTTTTCTTGACAGTGAAACATACCTGATTCTGGCATCATAAATTACTTCAGAGAAATTGATGGTCATTGAAGAAACTCATATGGAATTTACCTTCAATGTGACAATGCTTGCCATTTGGGCAAGAAACTGCTCTTTCCTAGACTGCTTTATGATATATTATATGAACTATAACATGCAGGGCCCACAGAAAAGTGATTGCTGAACTTTCCAAAGGCCTGGATGGTCCTTCAAGGTTCCTATTTCAAAGAGGAAACTGCCAGATAGTCTGCTGGACACAGAAGAAAGCAACTGATAAAGTTTGCCACTACAAAACAGAACAGATCTTCACATTTCCTATTTCATGGAAAAGTCTGTTGGATGCTATGGGCCTATAGGCTGAAGATGGATGCCCCAACATTAAAGAAGAACTTTGGGTGACAGTCCAGGCAGCAAGATGTCTCTGTCAATACTAAAGTTTTAGAAGTTGCTTACAAAGTAATTCTTGTTTCCTTAGGTAACATTTTATCCTTCTGAGATCTTTGAAAAGTTGAAGACAAATAGTTGTAGCTATAGTTTTCCTTAGTTATGATAAAAGATAAATTAGATATAAAATTAGACTCACAAAGATAGGATAGGTGTATAGAGTATTTTCCTTTATTTGCCAAATGTAAAAGGACAAAATATTGAACTATAATTCTTGCTTGATAACTGCTTTGTATATGTAAATTTACTATGTTAAAGTTAAAACTTGCTGTTTTAATTAAACAGAAAATGAGAAATGATGTGGGATGCCCTTCTGTATATGTGTTCCTTTTATTGGATAATGAATAAAGTTGTTTTGGCCAGTGGCTTAGCAGAGTAAAACCAGGTGAGAAATCCAAACAGTGATATGAGAAAGAGTAGGCAGAGTCAAAGAGATGCCGTGCAGCTGCCAAAGGAGAAAGATACTGCCACCACTGCCACTACCAGAATCTTACCAGTAGGCCATAGCCTCGTGATGATACATAGATTGATAGAAATAGATTAGTTTAAGATGTAAGAACTATCTAGAAATATGCCTAAGCTATTGACCAGACAGCATTATAATTAATATAGTTTCTGCATGATTATTGGGGTCTGATTAGCTCGGAAGCAAACGAGCAGTCTCCGGTTACACGGTACCTACTGTCTGATCTTAGTTTCTTGGATCCATTCCAAATGATACTGCTATGTGCTATGGTCTACTCCCTTGTTTTTATAATATTCTGCCGCCAGCTCAGGGGAGATCTTGGAGACTCATCTCCAAGGATATTTGTGTAAGCATGACTTCAATGTGAACTTGAATTGCCACATGTGTACAGGGATTCCAGCTGGTATGAGTGAGATGTAGATGCACAGAGTAGGCAGGTGCTGTCTCATGATGTTCCATGAAACAGGACTGTACCCATGACAATGACTAAATGTCAAAGCCAGTGTCCAGTTCCCAGGCTTGTTGATCCCAAGAAAATTAAAATTCCTCATTCCAGATTTGCTCTCCTTAATGTCACACACACACACACACACACACACACACACACCTTACCTGATCAACTTCCTATCCAGTAAGCTAATCCCACATGCATCCTCTGTCCCCCTCTCCAGCCTGAACTCCTAACCTTGCTCCAAAGCCCCCATGGGAGACATCTTTTGTGACAACTGTAGGGAAAATGTAATGAAGAGTTAAAGCTGAATCTCTTAGCTCTTTGAACTGTTTGCTCCGTACTAGGTGTACACAGATACACTTTTGATGTGTTAACTAGAGAATCTGACGAGAAAAGAACAAAGCAGCTGTCACTGGGAGGAAGACAGTGACGAAAAAACCACACAGCCCTTTATTGAAGAACTGTCAAGCCTATCCTACAGTTCTGGGCTTGTCTGTGGTATTTATCAAAGGACTCAATCTGATGCAGGAAATTAAAAATAATAATAATAATAATAAATCTAGCCACTGGACATTTATTAAAGGAATCTAAAATTATATTACATTTTAAATGACTAAAATGGATACCCTAACAAATCAAAAACAAGGTTGTTTTTATTGATTTATATATCGAGTGGCATATATATTTGTATATTTGTGGACGTGTCTTTTTCTCATCACAAGAATATATTTATATAAAGAGAATAAAAGTATATGCTGCATACACTACATATATAAAAGTTACATATATAAAAGTATATATCTTCATGTCCTTAAATTAAACACAAGTTCTTATCAATGCCAGGGGAATACTGTACTTAACTGGTTATTCTCTTCTAGATGAACATTTAATAATATATATAAAATCAAATATTTTAAATACTTCTTATCTCAGATTAAATGAGGTCTTTCCAAAGAAGTGGACTTTTTTTAATTCATGTTGCTCTATTTTCATAGCATATTTCTGGCTACCAAAGCCAGTTTAAAAATAGTATATCTGCTGTACTTACCTTCATGTTTTCACCTGCTAATTATAAAATTATATGTTCTATGTATGCTGTTTAGACTTGATTTTATTTTATTATATTTCCCAGCATTCAATAACATTAGCCAACATGCCTAACGAGAGTATATACAATGATGCAGACATGAGGAGAAAATAATCTAAGTATGTATTGAAAGAATAGCCTATTGCTAAACATATCTAGAATAGTCTATGCGCTTAAGTATCTCTTCATGTTTTCTGGTCACAGTGACATAGTACTGAATAGGCTTCATACTTCATGCTTCAAATTTTAACCAAAACACTAAAGACTTTCATCCTTCGGTCTGTTATTTAACTTCCCTGAAGCCTGACTTCTTCACCTGCAAAACAGGTGAATTCTACTGTCTAAGACTTGTTTAACCATGGAAATGTTTACCAGAGCAAGTTCTAGAAGATAGCAGTTTGAAAGAAATAAATTTGAAATAAGGAAAAAGAGAGAGGAACTCATTCTAAAGATAAGTAGGTTTGGAAAACGTAGAACAAGCAATAGAGAGAAGACCTCTCTACAAACAGGATACATGGCTTCATAGAACCTTTCTTGGCCCATAGCTTCACCGTGTAGCCTGATGGGTCTGCAACTCAGTGCTAGATCAAGCTGACCTCAAACTCAGAGTCACTCTACTGCTTCTCCCCCCTAACTACCAAGATTAATATTACAGGCTTGAGCTATCACGATTGGCCAGTAGGTTGCTCTCCTTCTAAGTGGGTTAAATGTATTTATGTAAGCAGACACAGATGATGCTGGAGGGAGGGCCAGGATCCAGTGTAAACTGTGGTTGGGATGAACCCAGGAGAAGTTCAGTGGTCACTGAGATAAGTCTGAGAGCCATTCTCCTCACTCAACTGAGAGGATGATATACAGGATTTGTCCCCTGCTTACTTTTCAAAAAACCAAAATGGTGCGTGGAACAAGGACTCTGTAAATATAAGAAACTTTTCAACATTCAAAGACAGGAGAACCTGATGAATCATGTCTCTCCTTTTAAAAAATTCTTTCCTTCTCTGAAAATCCCAACTGCTCAAAGGATCTGATAAATAATACCAAGTTCACTGGCATTTCAAACAGACAAGACATTTTATCTATTTTAAGCTATGATGAATGTCATATTTCCATTCAAATTTGGGAAGATCACATTTTCAGCTACCCACCAACTATGGAAAAATCCTTCAGACAACAATAACCTCCTAATTGAAGATTTCTCTTAAGAATTTTTAATAGAATAATGTGGGTGTTATCCTTTGGAAAAACAAAATGACTTTTAATGAAGCAGTTCAAAATCAGGGCAGGGAAAGAGCAAAGAGTCTCCGTGAGGTTCGTGTGACAGTTTACATAAAAAGATGTTGTATTTTCTCCTCTCAGGGTGTACACCATCATTTTGTCTTATTATTCCTGACATTCGGTTCATCATATTAGCATCTTTGTGGGAAACATGAAAGCAATTAAGGGTTTTGCACCCTATTCTTTAGAAGACACATTTTGCTTTCCCTCCAAACTCCGAAGGACGAAGCAGCCCTGGTCAAACACCAAATGCACCGGCTTAAAATGCGATAAAGATAGAGCTTTAATAATTTTCAATTATAGTCATCCTGCAATAATGTTAGTGAATCTCATCTCAAAAGTAAATTATTCATTTAATGGGAAATGGGAAAGCTTTGGGGTTGCACGATTCCCATTTCAAGTTTCAGTGCGATTTTCCTTGATAAGACCCCTTTTAAAGATCACATACTTTAATCCTTTGTTTCTACGCCCTTTCTTCATGATGCTGTTTCCACTTTTTAATATACTTTTCTCACAAAACACGGTAGCTATAGAGTGGCCATTCAGAGGAATCTATTTGTAGTAAGTATTCATTCACTGCTGCCAGAAATACTGATAATATGATATTTTTACTTCACTTCAGGAATTTGTTTTTCATTTTAAGCAGATGAAACCTAGAACCAAATTTTTAGAAAATGACTGTCATTGGTTTTCATTAAAATTGGCAGACAAGCATCTTCCCTGTTACTTTGCATCAGGAATGTTGCCTTTCATTTCAAAAGCAAACAAAAGTAAACATCTGTTTACTGAAAAGTGCATAGAATACAGGAAAACTATGGAATCTTAGGATATATTTTGAATCAAAATAAAATAATTAAATGGCAGTAGAGATCATTTCCTACAGAAATCAAAGGGAGGGGACCAGTTTTGGAGACCAGGTTCTTTCCGGACTTAAAAACAAGTCTTTAATTCCATCACGTTCTTGCTTCCTATGCAATAGTGTCTGTGTTCGTGCTGAGATGAATGTGAGGCTCTTTGCACTATGTCTCTAAGTGTGCCTTTCTCTTGCCATCAATTTCATTGCCTTTGTTAAAGTCCTTTGGCTTAAATTGAAGATGGTGTCACAAAATTAATCTGCTGATTAGATTTGTTCAAAACTTTATCATTGAGACCCGAGCCTGCATGATTTCACATGCAGACTTCTAGAATGTATCACAGACTTACAAAGTGCGGCTTCAGGAACAACATGCAATTTTGAAGTCTTTGTCTCGTGAATATTGCCAGCTCCTCTCTGAACCTAAGCCAGCATGGCTAAGATGTCATTGTGGAAAACTGGGCAACCTGGATCCGATTCTATAATTTCTGTTGACTATTGTTTTAGAGTCCATTTTTTCCTCGGGTCATATTTAAGGAAAACAGTTTGTCACCTGTTTCAGTGAAAAATAATGTTGGACAAACATGAATTAGTTCTATATTTTATATCCTTTTACCTACTGATTTCCCCAATTCTACTTCGCACAGGACTCTGGGTGACTCACAAGGACAAAGGAAACAGTGACCTCTACAAGATGCAGATGCTGAGATTTTTCACCAGCTTAATTAAACTTTTTTGTTGCTCTGCTTCTTAGCGATGTCAGGGACCAAATGCAAGGCCTCTCACTTTTACTAAGCAGGTTCTCTATTACAAGCTGCTTCCCAGCTTTGCATTTAAAGACTTCCCATTGTCATCTAGAGGAAAGACAAGTACATTGGTAGACATTTTCCTGTTGTGTGAGCACTAAGGTTAGACTTGAACAAACCTAGGTGGGAACACATCCCACCTCCCCTCTGGTTATATAGCTTTTATTGTCACAGATACAGCCAGCATTGGCCAAAATGTCCGTGCAATTTGTGACTCTGTGCTCAAGATATGAATATGCTGAAAACAGGTTTCTCATAAAAATAATCAGGAAGAGTCTTTGGATGGGCAAATTTTATATTATATCCCTGTTTTGAAAATTCGTTTACTGAGTCAATTATGATTATGACTTGAGAGAACAGCTACAAGCATACTCTGTAGAAGACCAAGAGATCTGAGTTCAAATTTAACTAAGCCATTACAGACCTCATGGTCTACTATGATGACTGCAAGGGAAGGGGTTCCCCAAACTCTCAGTTCAGGATTTGGCTGTGCATAGCAGGCACTTACCAAACATAACTGATTCATCAGTGGGAGACAATAGCGGGAAACCAGGCATCTTCTGCAATCTTTGCCAACATCATCTGAGTCCAGCAAAACTATAGCATTAGGTGAAAATTAGTCCCAGTCACATCCGGCATCTGACTCTTGATTCCGTAATCTTCCCACTGACGTGGATGGTGTTCCCTTTCTCTCCCCCAGGAAATATCCCCACAGATTTCTGTCCTATGACATGATTATTTTAATGACTCTAAAAATGCTCAGTAAAAAACACAAAAGTCTAACACTGCCCTCAAATGCTAAATGAAAGAACACCCAAAAGAAAACTTCATCTTCAGCTTGGCTTCATCGTATACTTTGGAAAAGCTACACTTGAATAAATGACATCTTTGGTAAAATGAGACTTTGTACTTATAGCCCTGTTTTCTCATTGTCATTACCATTTCTTGAATAGCCTCGAAAATTTTGCCTAAGTCTTGATTTATCAAAAATGATTCTATTTCCTGCTTTTTTTTTTTCTTTTGGAAGATTCCAGAAGGATCTTCCTCCAAATATGTCTGCCGAGGATAAGAATGAACTACCCAGAGGCAGCAAAGAGCACAAATCTGTAAGTACTGGTGATGATGCTCAATGATCTTTGTTTGCTTTAGCATAAACAGGTCTCTTGACAAACTTTATAAACAGAAAGCTTCTTTGATGCACGTATTTTAATCCTTACTTGAACTAATAACTTTCAAATGTTCACTTTACTTTCAGTGTTGGTTTATAATTTACTCTATGATGAGATATTTCAACCGTTAGAATAAAATCCTCAAGTATTTTTCCTCTGGAATGAAAAAGAACATCTGTGGTGATTACAGAGCCTGTAGGTTTGGTAAGCACACTATGACATCACTGTGACATGTTCGTTACTGCTTGACAAAACGTGAGGCAAGGCTTGGTTTTAAACACAGGTAGACAGGCACGTACCCCACACTAGAAATCACTGTCCACGTGGTTCCTCGGAGCCCACCCCCTTTCCAGTACATCTCTTTGATGCACACAAAACTGGAACAAATGAATTAGCACCTCCAGTTTGAACCCCTTCCATTGTCATCGGAAAAGCCTTTGGCATCAATCTTCTCAGTTACTGCAGCTGTGCATTAATGTACATACATGTGTGTAGAGGCCCAGAGGTTAACACTGAGTGTCTTCCCGCCCTGTTTTATGAGACAGGATTTCTCAATGGACTTGTAACATACCAATTTAGCTAGTTGGGCTGACTAATGAGTTTCAGGGATCCTCTTGCCTCTGCCACACCAACACTTAAACATGGGTTCTGGAGATTCAAATTTGAGTTCTTGTGCCTGCAGGGCAAGTACTTACCTACTGAGCCATCTCCCAAGGCCAGATTTCTAGCCTCTTGCCTTGTGTTTATGAGCCAGGGTGAGAGAAATCTCAGTTCTCCCCATCTTCATGACGTCATCCAAGCTAATTACTCCCCAATGGCTCTTTCTCCTGATGCCACCATATCTGGCTTAGAACTTCAACATATGAATATTTTGGTGGAGAAACAGATATTCAGACCTTAACACTTATTTCAACATAGCAGTGGCCAGATTTATCTTCTAAAACTCAGAGCGGGAGATAAATATTTTTACATTTTACTATGCTGGATCAAATCCCTTAAGGCCAAAGTTTCCCTCCATTATGTGAATCTCTGGTCAGGTAAAAGACAAATAATGCCTTTACATAAATATATCATGAGACTTAATTATCTAAATTTTCAAAAATCATTGAACATTGCCTTAGCAAATACACCTATTATACATAATGGTGTATTTGATTTGTACATCATTATATAAACATAAGTAAGTACATTATTCACTGTACTCTTAAGAACTAAATACATGTTCAAACTATCAACAGTTTTAGAAAATTATTTACTGAAGATAAGAATGATTATGTATATCTACATATATACCATGTGTAGATGTTAGGCTCTAATATCATCAACATGTTTGTCTTTTTGTATTTTATTTTATTATTAATTTTGGTGTGAGAAAATTTTGTAATTAAATAACCATGCTATATGTGCTTATATGTGGCTGTTGCTTTTTAAAGGGGGATATATGTATCTTTTCATATATTTTACTCTCAGGAAAACAACATGTTCTTCAATCTGATTGTCTGAATCCCCAAATATGGAGCATCCCGGGTGCGGCCATATTTGATAGTTAGTGTTTTACTCCCATGGAGGTGCCCAATACATCAGAATATTTGCATGGGAGCTTGGAGATCTTTCCATAAAAATACTTAGAATCAGTCCATGTCCTCAGGAAATTAAAAGGAAACCAAACCCACTACAATCATGGCATTTTTGGATGTAAGGTCTATCTTCTGAAGTCCATAATCGGATTATTTTTTAATGCCAACTTTTAATACCAGGTTCCTGGGGCTGGGAAGATGGCTCAGTCAGTGAGGTGCTGGCTGTATGAGCATGAAGATCTGAGTTTGTCTTCCCAACAGCCATGTTGAAAGCCAGGCACACCAGTATAAGGCTGTATTTTTAGAGCTGGGGAAGCAGAGCCAGAGGAGTCCTGGGCCAGCAATGTCACCTAACACAGAGAGAGAACCTTCTTCAAAAACTAAGGTGCAGGGTGTTTGAGAAGGTACTAGATATCAACCTCTGACCTACACAGCTAACACGCATGCACATGCATCCCTGCATATGTGTGCACAGACAAGCACACACACATGCGCTGATGCATGCTCACATACAAAATTAAAAAAAAAAACAAACTATCTGAAATATCAAGTTCCTATCAAGGTTGGTCATTAGTATCTCCTGTGGTTCTTAAGAGCATGTTGGAATTCATTTTGCAGTGTCTTATTGCCATGTGTTACTTTGGCTTCTTTTATGCTTCTGTGCCAGGGAGACTTAAATTTGAGTCATGTTTTCTTAACCAACGGTGGAAAACTTCCTGATGTACTCAACAAAACTGGACTCTGTTCATCTCCAGTAAGTATACTGAGGCACTGGCGCTCTGGCCTGTTGTTATCCTCAGCCATGTAAGTCTGTCTTCTCAAGTTAACTCAAAATGCCTTGCAACTGGGTGACTCATGGATTTCCAATTATGTGGTTTCCAACAGTTTCTTGTTTCTCATTTTTCTCTTCTTCCTGCGTCCTGATTGCTTCCTCCCTGTAGCCCATCCTCTGGTGATTATTTAGTAAGGTCTTTTAAGGAAATCATGCTTCCTTCAGGCTTGCTACTGAAGACATTATCTGGATACACAATTTTAGCTGAAGCTCACTTTGCTTGACTCTCCACAGACACTCCAGCGTCTTCCAACACCTGGTGTTGCTGCCTAGAAGTGTATTCTTAGTGGCCTTACTGCTCCTTTGTAGGCAATTTATCTCAGGGTCTTCATTTCACCTTTAGTGTTCTACAGTTTATGGATGATATTTCTTAGCATTGATTTACTCTAACTTGCCTTGCTTAGGAGTCTCCATAATTCTTCAATCCGAAGGCACGTATCTGACATTCGACAGTTTAAATTATCAACTATAATATAGATTTTCCCATTTATTCTATTTTTTCTCCTTTTAGAAAAAAATCTAGGAAATTCATGGGACCTTTTCATTCTTTTGTCCCTGTTTTTCAAAGGTCACTTTGGAAGAACACAAAGAAGTAGCCCCTGCCATGAGGAATTAAAGCCTTGTATCAGGGAAGGAGACCCTGTTGGTGACAGTCTATAAAGGGATCCTTAGGTGAGCGTAATGGGTATCTATACCAGGCTGGAGGTGACAAGCATTTGTCATCTCTTAACTTCATCTCAAGTACTGTCCCTTTGTTCTTAAACCTGCAGTTTTGGTAGGCAGCCACCAAGGTGCTCTGTTGCTACTGGAGGCACATTAAAACTTCAGTCCAGCACAAACCGCATAGGTTAAACATTAATGTTTAAGTGACAATAGG
Organism: Microtus ochrogaster; assembly: GCF_000317375.1. Taxonomy (NCBI): domain Eukaryota; kingdom Metazoa; phylum Chordata; class Mammalia; order Rodentia; family Cricetidae; genus Microtus; species Microtus ochrogaster. The sequence goes on along the minus strand of NW_004949099.1, from coordinate 12,367,671 downwards.
AAAACACATGTAAACAAAAATACTCTCTCTGACCCTAGACTACTGTTAATTAGTGTGTAAATTAGCATGCAGGATAAATACAATTGATTGTAATATGTTTTAAGGACAGAGTGAAACTTTACCTTCTGTTTGTATATAAATTCAACTTGAGAATCATGTATTCAAAGACATGACACTAAAATTCTCTACATCCCTGGATTATCCATGTGCTGCCATTTATGAGATAGAGTCACCCCTCAGAGGTTGCTACATAGAATCCTCCTTGCCCCCCATCCTTTATATCCTATTAATCCGTAGGGTGAATCTACTTTCCTTTTCTAATCTCTTCTTTATGGAATCAAAAGAAATGTGAGGAGGATTAAAATGTCAATATGAACATACAAACAATTCAAATTGAAAGGGGAAAAATATGAAGGAGGCATTCTGAATGCAGAATTGAGAATAAGTGGATTGGGTGAAGAATAACTCCCCACTGCCAATAGAATCAACCCAAGCACCTTCTACTGAATAGTGAGGTCATTCGGGTGTAATCCCAACTTCCCTCCGTTGGTTACTGTCAACTCTTTCTCTACATGAAATCTGTCTCTCTGCCAAACTGAAATGACTCCCAGTTTATGGCACCTAAGTGACTTTTCCTGCCTCATAAATTCTCCCAAACTTTCCTTTCCTTTAACGTGTTCTCACCTTGCTCCACACCCTATAGCTCCATTCTTACATACCTCATCCTATGATTCAAACACTACCTTCTCCAGGGAGATGCCAGTGAGTTCGGTTTTAGATGAACTCTCCTGTCCCTTTCCTTCAAATCTAAGCAAACTTTAAATTAAACGCTTTTTTTTTTTTGTGGGTAGCTGTGGTGTCCCTTTTGCCTTTGACAAACTGAAAGCCGTGTCCAGTGGCAAACTTAAGACAATGCCGTGAACACAGTGAGTACCCAACACTTGCAAAGGCTGTCCTGTCGCCAGCACAGGAGATGTGGGTGAACTGAACTGTGGATGTCACTCAGATTAAAAGTGGTATTTGCAATTCAATGTGAGCTCTTTGGAAAATAGCTCTTATTAGAGGAGAATCTTTGTGAATCATTAGCAGCCAGCAGCAATACTGGAGGACTAATTTTAATAATATTTCTGTTATAAAATTCAAAGGCTAGTTTCACCGAAACAGATAGAGCCCAGACAAGTGCACCTGTTGGTGATTGCAATGACCATGAATCAATTTTCACAGTCTTCTCTCGGGTTGAAAGCTACCGAGATCTTTGCCTCCCCATCAGCTGTCCAGGGACCATCAGCTTGCTTCAGCTTGCCAGCATGTCAGAAATGCAAGATCTCAGACTGCTCTCTGGCCACATCTAGTGAATCTGATCTGCATTTTGACAAATACAAGGCAAACATAGACCCTATGGTTTTAAATGTTTAAGTGGGCATTTCTCAAATTAGTGTCCAAATATATCTATCTATGTACTAAGTAGACTGATCATCAAAGCCTACCCAGTCTGTGTCGTACATTTAGCACTGAGACGTGATTTGCATGAGTGATAGACACAAATATTTAAAAGGAATTAAAATACCTTCTCAAGTCATTTTCTCATATTTTGCCTTCTTTGGGGTTCTGAAACAGCAGCCCAGGGAAAACGCTAAGGAATAAAATGCACCACCTCAACAATAGAGATGAGCCCCAAATTTATCTTTCCAAGTGAGAAATGAAAAACACTAAATACTAACTGACAAGGTTGCAGTGGAGACACAGTGTCCCAGGTGGGGCTCATGAAATCCAAATTGTCTGATTCATGTCTACAAGAAGCAGAAGTGCTTAGCTCTCACCTCCGAGGAGAGACCCAGAAGACCCCTCAGCAGAGTGGAAATATGGTCTCCCTGCCATGCTGACACCCTTAATTATGGCTTTTGAGCTTTTGATGTTCTGACACATAAATAGCTAAAAATTTGCTTTTTCATTTTGTGCACTTGCAAGTTGGAAATGTCATCAAGTTTCATCAAGATTGAAATGGGGTCCAATTTGCTAAAAATGCCTCATGCATAAGGAAGTTTTGTGCTCCCTTCCACATGGGAGTCAGCCGGCACAATGCATTATGCACCTCGTGCTGGAAGGATCCCGGCATGCCACTCAAACGCCCAAGTGGAGGGAACAGTCGCTTTGGGGTCTTTGCACTTTCAGAGAGAGGGGAGGAGGTCCAACCCTCAAATATTCAGTTCCCAACTAAAACTGTTCTGTGTCCTCACGACAAAAGTACTTGCATATAAATGATACCTACAGCCTCTCCCTGCTCATTATCTCTGAATCACAGATGGTTATCCTGCCATGGTATGCCCCCAACACAAAGAATGGCAGACTAATGGGGAAATGAGATTGCTATTTTATGTCCCTTTTGCTTTTAGCAAAGTAAAAAACCAACAACTTTTTTAGTCACAATAGGAAAGCAAGCGAACCAGTCAATGCAAGGTCTCCCTTCTGAAAATGGCACCCTAGCTTTTAAAATTGAAGTTACATTTCCCTCAGTTCGGTCAGGAGACTATGAGAGGAAACAAAAAGACTGAGATTGGATGTTTACAGAAAAAAGAGGCTAGAGTTACTTTCTGAGTGGAAGTGTTTCATCTCCCTTCCCGGTGGTTATTTCCCCTTGTGTGTTTCCCTTGAGTTTCCACATGGTTACTAATTGTAATTAATTGCGTCTTCATTTAGACGATGGACATCCTTTATCAGTAGGGGATTTATTACCCAAAAGAGAGCAAGAGAGATGACAGCATCTGTGGGGCTGTCTTCATTTTAAGACCTCATGGCCAAGAAACCAAAGCCTGGAAACCTGTGAATCTCACACATTCCAAGTCACCTCAGCTGAAAAGGCACACCCAGGGCCAGAGTGCTCAGCTTGAAGAAAACTTTCTGTGAGACACTTTTGTCTCAGGAATGTGCATCAATCTTCCAGTCTACCCATAGCATAACTGCTTGTTGTAAAGATTCTAAAAATTGTATCCAAGCTCCTTACCCCATGTGTTGAGAAGGTTCACCATACCTTCCAATACATCCTAACCTAGCTACTCTTGGGGGCCTTCAGAAATATCTCTCCATGTTGACAGTTAAGAGTCTGGGTGATCACGACAGCTTTAAATTTGACCCATTACTCACTAGCTTCAATCCTATAAGACAGTGTCAGAATTCTAATGACCACCATTAACTGTGTGTCTGCTGCCTGTCAAGCAGGCGTTCTGCAAATGCTTGCAGCTTCTTGTGTCATCTTTGAAATGCTCCTGCAGGCAGGAACTGTTTGTTTGCTCCATTTGACAGATACAGAAGATGGGGGTTACAGAAGGTAGATAGTCCATAGTATCCCGATGGAGCACAAAAGATTTGGGGTGAGTGCTACAGTCTATTGTCTGTCTCCTTTTGTCTTCCACAAACTTGAGGTCTTCTGACCTCACTAGACTCTCACATCCAAGAAGATGACACCAAGGGCTGGAGACGTAGTACAGTTGGTAGATTGCTTGCCTAACATGCATGAAGCACTGGGTTCAATCCCCAACACTGTATAAACCAGGTGTATGACCGCATGCTTTTATTCCCAGTACTTGGGCACCGGTGTGGGAAGTCCTTCTGCCTATGTGTTGCTTCTATTGGTTTATAAATAAAGAATCCGCCTTGGCCAGTGATAGGGCAGAGTAGAGATAGGTGAAAAACTAAACTGAATGCTGGGAGAAAGAAGGTCAAGTCAAGAGACACCATGTAGCCTGGAACACATGAGCCAGAACCTTGCCAGTAAACCACAGCCACAACCACATGGTGATACACAGATTAATAGAAATGGGTTAAATTAAGATGTAAGAGGTAGCCAATAAGAAGCTAGAACTGATGGGCCAAGCAGTGATTTAATTAACGGTTTCTGTGTGGTTCTTTCTATTCTGGGCAGCTGGAAACAAACAAGTGGCCTCCTTACAACAGGGCACTAGAGGCAGGAAGACAAAGAGTTAAAAGTCATCCTTCACTATATAGCAAGATTGAGACTAGTCTTGGAAAGATGAGACCTATTTCAAAAGAGGAAAGAGAAAACTAAAGACCACAGCTTAGCATCACATAATAAATAGCCAAATGACAAATCCTAAGTCTTCTGACTTCAACACCCTTGAGTTTTCTATTCCACCACAGACGGCTTAGGTAATTCCCAAGTCTATATTCCTAGAAATCGCTGATTTGAAGAAAAAAAGGCTTAAATGAATCAATAGAACATGATGAAACTTGGAGTCTTTATTTTCATGCAAATAGTCTTGGGATGAAGGGCAAGACATAAAGATTCAATGACCTTAATTGTAAGAGAATTAAAAATTCCATTAGTAACTATCACAATTTAATAATGCCCATTTTTTGCAAGAATGGGTGATAGTTACAGGAAATTATAGCAACCTCTTAATTTCTAAGATGATTTCTTCAAGTGCATTTTCCTCATTAAAGATTAGACGCCTTTGCAGCTGCCAATAGTGAAAAGGTGGAATGCCACTCTCCACCAATGAGATATGCCCTGTGGTCAATGCTGTCAAAAGGAGCAGCTCACTCTGCAGTTAACTCTATGCCAGTACGGGAATTCAAGAAGAAACTAGATGATGACTTATCAAGGGTGTAACTGAAAAAGAGTCACAGTCTTTTGTGATAAGAAATTTCTCAAGACTACTCAGGTGATCTCCAAATATGGTGGGGCTAGAAGATGAAGATGCTGTACACTGACAACTGAAATCACCCACCAGCTGATAAACACATGCTTTCAGAAGGTTGGTGACCGCCTTGATACACTTCATTGCAACAGTCTCTGAGAATTTGTTTGAAAGTTATTGAATTACTGCTAAAAATAAAGCCAAAAAGAGAAGAAAATGCTGATTCTAAGAATAGATGTTCTGTACCTTACAAACTTCACGCAAATAAGGCAAAAATGGGGTCACTCAACATCCTGAAAAGGACAAATATTCTACCACAGTTGAATGCTCCCTGAACTGTATGTTAGCAACAAAGGAAAGCACAAAATCAAAAACATGCAGAAGTTGCTGTAAACATGCCAGAGACAGAAGACAGCAGATGTAATTTGGAACTATTTAGTCCCAGGTTCCACACCTTCGTGACTTGTGTTGGAAACCTTTACAATGCATGTTGTTCAGCATGCTCCCCTTTGTCTGCTTGCAGAAAGCACTATGTATGAAATCCTGAGTAGTCAGACTCTCTCTCTCTACTTCCAGCTCCCAAATAATGACATGGAGACTTCTCATTAAGTATGGAAGCTTGGTCTTAGCTTAGGTTTGTCACCAACTAGTTCTTATAACTTAAAATAACCCATTTATATTAATTTACATTCTCCCACATGGCTTGTTATCTCTCCTCAGTACCATGCATCATATTCTCTCTGTGTCTGGCCAATACCCACCTCTCTGAGTCTTTCCATGAGTTCCTCTGTCTTCCCCGGAAGTCCCACCTATCCTCTCTTGCCTAGCTATTGGTCATTCAGCTCTTTATTAAACCAATCAGAAATGCCTTGGCAGAGACACAGCCTCACAGTGTACAAAACGATTATCCCATAACAGCTCTGACTAGGGGTTGTTTTGTGGTAATTGATTTTTCAGGTTTACTCAAGCCAAATAACCTTCTGTTCTCTCTTTTCCAATGGGCCAGATGAAAAGTCCTCTCATCGCAGGATATATGTTTGATTGTGAAATGTCTTCCACAGGCCTGTGTGTTGAAGGTTTGCTTCCCCTTTGGTAGCACTTTGGGTAGCAGTGAAAAAGTTCAGGATGCAGGAGGAAAATGCTTTTGAGGGGCCCAGAATACCTCCTGTCTCTTTGTTTCATGTCTACCATAAGGTAAGTAGCTTCTGCTAAATGTAGCCAGAGACAGAATGTTCTACCCCACTGTGGGGCCAGAACAGATCCAAGGTCAATGGGATGAAACTCATGAAGCCATGAGCCAAAATGCATATTTTTTCCTTACTTGTATGTAGGTCCATTGTTACTTGAGAAAGAGTCTAACACACTGAAGATACAAGAAAGACAAAATGCAACCGTGGATATAAAAATGACTGGGCAAAACTGCAATCCTCTCCAGATACATGATATTTTTAGTACATGAGCATACTGCATGCATAATGCTCATTATCACAGGTAAAAACCATGCTTACAAATAAGGAAGTTAGATTATTTTCTTAAAGACACTAAAAAATTAAAAGACAAATTTATTTTGTCTTTATTGGCAATCCAATGATGAATATAATTGGGACAGAGTCATTGAACATGAGCCCTAACCTATGTAAACATCAAGAGCAATCATCAATACAGCAATCATCTCATGTAATACAAAGCTGTTAAGATATTTTTCCAATAAAAAAAATGACTTCAATATTTTCCCAGGTAAATTGATCAGCATACAGTTTAGACACCAAGTGATTGTAAATACTTAAATATTCATTTACTCCTTCCATCCTGCCATTAGTTACTGTAACACTTATATCTTTAAATATTGGCCTCATCCTATTTATAAAAACACTAGTTAGCACCGCTCATTTATCTCCTTAGAAAAGGCAATTTGGAGGAGGGGGGTAGCCACCACCACAGCAATTTGTCATTAACAGTCGTTCTAATTAAATAGCCCCCTCTACACATTACTGTATCATCTTGTGCATTTTCTCAGCCTAAGATTAAATATCTTCTAGACCATAATACTCCACCAGATCAAAAATTCAGCTGCTTAGGAAAGTGAGAAAATAGTGATTTACATGTTACACTTTAAAAGCTTCATCAAAGCTGTAATAATTTTGTTGGATAAACAATGTGATTCTCGACATTAATAAGAATTTCTAAATATGAACAATATGTACCCTGAGGAGAATAGTATCTAACAAGGAACTGATAAATTATGTTGGGCAAATAATCTGCATACTAAAACCTGTGTAATAGAGACAGGAAATTAAATATTGAAATGTGTAAAGAATACACAGTTTGGTGTGTTGGGTTCCTCCCCCACCCCCTTAGTTGGGTGAAATCCCAGCTTCAAAGTAACAGACACACCAGAGCACGCCCTTGTCACTCACACAGGAGAACAGAATACATTGGTTTATGTCCCAGATTCAAATTCATGCTGAGCTGCAAATCAGTAGTTGAGAAAGAATGAGGCATTGAGAAGAATATCCATGGATTCTTTTTCCTAGATTCCTACAACTACATTTAGCATTTTTCATTGCTTAAGCACAAATTTGCCTTTGAAAATTGGAATAAACAATCTTTGGTTAAAAAAAAAAAGTATGATGGTATGGAACCCAATGGGAACGCTGCCAACAGTCAATCAAGTGTGTGGGAAGAGCTGGATCCTGCAACTGAGCCTGGGCCGACAATGTTTCAAGGGTCACCTCATCACCTATTCCTGGTAGGCTGCTTAGGAGATGTGTCCACAGCCAGCTCTGTGGGTGCAGCCCTACCACATACTGCTTTCTTCTTCATGACAGTTATCTCACTGAGAACAGTTGCCAAAAGGCCTTCACAGGCCAATGTGGGGAGCTTTCTAAGTATAGAGGGGGCCACAAGAATCTTAGGACCATGAGAACTCTTCCAAGAGGTTGGGAATGAAACAGTAATAAAAGTTAACCTGTCAAAGAGCAGGTAAATGAATCCTAAGTAGAGGGGACAACACTAATAAGGAGATTGAGGTCAGACATATTCGCCAAATCACAAGGACAAAGTGGAGACAAACACAGAAAAGGTCAAGTCGGGTCTGAAAGCAGTAAGGCACAAGCTTGTGGAATACACCAAAAATATTAGCCAAAGATACCATAGCCTGATGACCAGTCTTGGGAACGTCAAAGAACACTTAGGAATCAATTAAAAAACAAACCAACTGAAAACTCTACCAAAGTTAAGGATAGGCAATTTTTAGAATACAAATTCTACATGATCATGAGCACTCTTAAAAAGAAGTAAGCTCTCCCAGAAAGCAGGAAAAGAGAACTCAAAATACAAGTTACTATGGTAAAGGACCAGATGTCAAACTGATGATGTCAAGTGTAAGAAAAAATGGGCGCTATCAGAACATTCTTCCAGTACACTGCTGTTGTAAGGAGAGGGCCTGCTTGTTCTTCCTGGCCTCCTGGCTAGCATAGCCCCAAAATAACCACACAGAAGCTGTATTAATTAAATTACTGTTTGGCCCATTATCTCTAGCCTCTTATTGGCTAACTCTCACATCTTGGTTTAACTCATTTCAATTAATCTGTATATCTCCATATGGCAGTGGCTTAAGGGGAAAGATTCAACATGTCTGTCTCTAGCAGCTCCATGGTGTTCCTCCCTCACTCTGTTTTCTTCCTCCCAGCATTCAGTTCTGTCTCCCCTGCCTACCTAAGTTCTGCCCTATCAAAAGGTTAAGGCAGTTTCTTTATTCATTAACCAATGAAGGCAACACATAAACAGAAGGACCTTCTATACCACACTGCTATCATTACTCCAGAGAAAAACTTGAAAATGTCCATAAAAATTTAAGGCAGCCAATAGCCATTGGGCCTTCAAGGTAGAATAACCTTTCCTTATAATAATTTAAATATGATAGTTTATAATATTTGATTGTTTATTTGAAAAATAAAATATGTTAAATGTTTTATAACAATCTTATAAAATATAAAATATTTAAGATATTTATAATCATTTCAGATTGTCTCAAACTTACATATAAACATATTTGTGGAAAAATATTCATACCAGCTGGGCAGTGGTGGCACATGTCTTTAATCCCAGCACTCGGCAGAGGCAGGCAGATCTCTGTGAGTTTAAGGCCAGCCTGGGCTACAAGAGCTAGTTCCAGGACAGGCTCCAAAGCCACAGAGAAACCCTGTCTCAAAAAAATCAAAGCAAAAGAGAATCTTCATACTAATATATAATTATATAAATGTTAAGAGTGTACTATATATGTATATACATAATATCAGTTACTATGAAATAACCACAAAGCAAAGGTGTGTTATTCATAGGCTGAATCATTAAATATACCAAGGACAGGTGAGGTGGCTCAACAGGTGAAGGTACTCGCTAATAAGACTGATGACATAAATCCAACGTTTATGAGCCACATGAAGTGTAAAAAGAGCCAACTCCTGCCAACTATCTCCTAAAGGTCACAGGTACTCATGTGTGTGCATGAACACACATGTGCACACACATAAATAAATAAATAAATAAATAAATAAATAAATAAATAAATAAATAAATAATTGCAATTTTCAATTGTTTAAAGTACATTGAAGAAGGGATGAATGAGAACCATATAGATCATGAGTCCTCTAAATGTGACACTGTGTAAAGAAGATAAAAAAAACCGCACTGGAGAAAGACATGGCCTCATCACAGCAGTCACGTGACATTTTAGACATGGAGGTACTAAATGTAGCAAAATACAAAGAAAGGTAAGGAACTGGGGAGCAGCAATTGTCATGCTTCACATAAACTATTTTCTACGGAGGGCCAAAACACTTGTAATTTTTTCTAACTCTGGTAATATTTTATATTTATAAGAAATGAAATTTTTTAAGAAAAAGCAGGTCAGTTAAAAAAATAAAACTTCATTATAATATTTTTATACCTTGTATGTTCAAACACCTCTTAGTCAAATTACTTTGTTGTGTATGATTATGCACTTGTCTGTTCATACATGTATGTACATATTGCATGCATGCATACATGTGTGTACATATTGCATGCGTGCATACATGTGTGTACATATTGCATACATGTGTGTACATATTGCATACGTGCATGCATGTGCGTACATATTGCATGCGTGCATACATGTGCGTACATATTGCATGTGTGCATACATGTGCGCACATATTGCATACGTGCATGCATGTGTGTGCATATTGCATACGTGCATGCATATGTGTACATATTGCATGCATGTGTGTGCATATTGCATAAGTGCATACATATGTGTACATATTGCATACATGCATGCATATGTGTACATATTGCATACATGTGTGTGCATATTGCATACATGTGTGTACATATTGCATACATGCATATGTGTGTGTACATATTGCATGCATGCATGCATGTGTGTACATATTGTATACATGCATGCATATGTGTAGAGGCCAGAGGTTGACATCAGGTCTCTCTATCATTCCCCACCTTGTTTTAAAGGCAGGAACCGATCAATCCTGCTAGCTAGGCTGAATGGCCGACAATCGTCAGCAATCCTCTGGTCTCTGCCTCCCCTGTGCTGGGATTGCAGAAGCAGCCACAACCCCCAGCATTTTATGTGACTGCCAGGGATTCAAACTCAGGTCCTCTGCTGACTGTCCTATTCTGTGTCCCTATAGTGGGTACGCTGTCTATTGAACCATCCCCTGGGTCCCTTAAGCAGAATTTTAAAAAGAAGAAGAAAAATATCATTTAGATCGCAGAGGGGGTAAGAGAGGAAGAAAAGCAAGGAGAGAGCTGTGGGGTGGATTTAGGCTAGTGACGCAAAACCTCCCTATCTTCCAAAAAAATAAGCAGGCACAATGCTGCCTTTGTCTGGACTTTCACAGTAATTCTTTCTCACGCTCCACCCCTCCAAATATCCATGAGTGGGTGAATTAAGCAAGAAAGAACATAAACTGAGTGCTATAGAGCACAGCTGAGCCCAATCAAAAGTCACAGCCAAGTCCTGGAGGAGGGGAGCAAAGCTAATTTAACCTTTCAACCCCAGCTCCCTATGTATTGCGTGGTGACGGTAATGTGGAGAATGTTGTGAGGATTAATAAATTCATTTCTCGAGCTTTGGAGATAAAAATGTGCTCCATAAGTACTTTATTTTAAGACGCGTGGAATGGTTTGTTTATTCCCCTATCCCATTCAGAACTGCCTTAAACCTTATCTCCTGGTTCTGGGTTTTGAGATGAATATGGGGGTCTTTTAAATGGCTATGAGTAACCTTTGAGGATTATGCATTTTAAGCACTGGTTCACAATGACTGTGTGACCAGATAGATGTCACACAGGAGAAAGTAAAAAAATATAATCCCTAAGAGGTTAATGACACAAATTGTATGTGGAGTTTCAATTTGCTACGATAATTCTAGACACTTTAGAATGAGTGACTTTGGCCTTAGCACTCAAAGTCTGCCAATACAAAGACAAAGCTGGGTTTGGGCTGGAAGGCAGCAAATCAAGGCATAAAATTGAAGAGGAGCACACAGTATATGCTATGAGGAGACTGACGGAGGTTCCCTTAATTAGCTTTCCCTCCAGCAAGCAAGCATAATGGCTGAGATTGGTTCTGTCCCACATTCTTAGCTACCGCTCTCCTTGCAGAAGGGCTGACGCTTGAAGTGGGCCATTGCTGATGAGAGGCAGTGAGACTCCGTGACAAAAAACAACAAGTCAGGAGTGCTCATTTCTCTTTTAAGGCTGCTTGATTACCACCATCCCCACCCCATACACCCAGAAATCCTAGCCATTTGAGGAACTCCCTGAAGTCCTATATTGATAACACAGTACTAAAAATATAGGTGGTCTCAACTCCTCCTCGCCCTCTATAGGCATAGGATCTGATTACAAACAGTGGTGTCTGCCTATGAGCCCAGCACCTGGGAGACTGAAATAGGAGGGTTATAAACTCAGGGTCAGTCTGGACGACATCAAACCACTGCTTGGAGTGGTACCTACCACCCTCCACTGAGGGGATGAATTTTCCCAATGTGAGCATTCCAATGTGAGGGGAGAAAGCACACAGGCTATGGCGCCTTTTCCCTCTTGTATCATGAATCTTCTTCTGCGAAGGCCAGAAGTCATGTTGAGATATATATATATATATATATATATATATATATATATATATTATTTAGGAAGTTTCACCAGCTATTTTTACCTTGTTCAACCCAGAGTTTCTCAATCCCATCTGGTCCAAGAGGTCTTTCTACATGTCCGCGCACAAGTATTGCCTAGGAGAGGTTTGGGAAATGCGCTGCTACACATCCATCCCGTGACTTCATTACAAAAATGAATTGCTCAGTAGACAGAGTAGCATACTGTTGTTCACTGATTACAGCCATATGTTGCCTGGAGACGGGAACATGGTCTGAGAAACACACAGCCAGTTTACCTGTTGTACAAGTGTCACAGAATATACCTACACAAACTAGCTGTCTACTACAGCAGTCGCTCCAACAATCTTCGATGGACAAGGCTGCCTATGTGGCTCCTTATGGAACAAAACTTTGTTATGGAGCACATGGCTGTAACTGATAGTCTAGGTGATTCCTATTCTAACACGATTCCTGCAGGAACCTAGTCTCAACCAAGATCTAATAGAAAATCGTCTTGCCAGGTGACTCACAGTGTAGCATCTGCCTTTTTAGTATGCTCTCTCTTTATTGGAGCAAGGTGCCACACAGAGCCATTCTGTCGCACCGAATCAGGGATGGCTTCCACAAAAATTCACAGGTCCTTCAGCTCCAAGACCTACTAGGAAGTTTCCTGCCAATAGCCATGTAATCTTAGAATACATCGTCCCCATCCGACCTTGAGAGGGACTCTTATCCGTGGTTCACATCTGGAGTATAGTAAATGCAATGCCCTGAGCAAACCACCTGCTCAAACATTCCTGCAATCCCAAACACAGAATTTGTGCTATCATAAACAGTCATGCCGGCCCTCAAAGTTGCTGATAATTTGTTATGCCATAATAAGTAGCATTATTAATTATTAATACGTATGATTATTAATTAGATATTAGTTAATAAACTATGTGTCAGGACTGGCCACTGCATAACCATAAGTAAAATTACCTAACTTCTCTGACCCCATTAACATCCAGTGCAGCAGAGAAGAGTGGGTCTCATAGAGTAACCCACTAAAGTTAATGCTTGTAGACAGTGTGTGGGAGCTACTAAGCATTCCATGTATTTTCTATATAGTTTAAGAGTTAATCATCATATCAAAGTGCATTGACTACATTTTATGGGCTGAAAAAAACTTAGTGATTGCTTGGGGGCCCCATTCATGGTAACTGACAGAGATGGGCTTAGACCAATGTCTTAATCGAGATGCTAAAATCAAAAGTAAAGTGGTGAGTTCAATGACAACAACGTACGTGGTACTATGCAGTGCTGTGATAGGATATTTAACCCAGCTAGGAACTGAATGACATTTAACTACAGAGGGATGAAAAATATTTTATTTAGGGCAGGCATTCTGGACTGCAAGGAGAGGATCACCAAGCCCCTATAGCAATGTATGAAACAGACGCAAGAAAGCTGACTACAAATGGGCCTGTGATGGAGGGAAGCCATGAGAAAGGTCAGATGGGCTAGACAAGGCATAGTGAGCCCTACTGGGGGCTTCCTCTTTGTTTGAGTGTCTCCCAAGGCTGTTTACCGGGCAGAGAAGGAACACTCATTTGGCCATCCTTGTTTTGTGAGACTCTCGAACTGGATCCTGAAAGAAGAGACGGGAAGAGTCCAGAGTAGACATCTGGGGCTATTAGATTCCTTCCGGTAAAAGGGAATGCAGTGGCCTGAGCAGAAGAGGGGCTGCCAGGGATCTAGGAGAGTGGTAATGATCCTCTGAAAAGAAGAAATAGATAAGAGGAGGTGAGAGAGATTTAGAATGACTTAGATTTCAGCCAGTCTCGGCAAGGGTTTCATGCTGTTTGCACCAACTGCTGCTGATGGTTACATGGTTTCCAAGTCAAAGGCCCCGCCTGGGGAAAGTTAGTCCCTGGCGTCAGGTTTGTGGTTTCCTGTATATCACAGCATAACACACAGAGGACTTGCTACAGAAGGTTAGAGGTTGCAAAACATCCCCCAAAGGCACCTAAGGGCTTTGACTGGGGACTTCAATCACTCATTTAAAAATCAAATAGCTTTGGTTTTAGAGAACACGTTTTTCTAATGAGCAGGCCAATATGGTTTCGCTTCAGGCATCATTTCAAAGGCGCTCTTCTTAGAAGGATTTCTGAGACTTAGTCTAATCAGCCGCTCCACCCATCACCAGAGCTTCATGGCAGTCCATGATCCCAGTTCTTCCTTCCGCAACTACCTAGGTCTCTCTGCTGGATGCTGTAACCCCACTCCTAAACCCATTCCTGTGGCCACTTGCTGAGACATTCCTCAGTGTCACCAGGACAGGGGCTAAGCAGACACCAGGTGAGGAAGAAATAGACATAAAGGCCATCACTTCCATTAAGAAGATGACTGGGGCACAGGTCAGACACGGAGGGTAACCTAAGTGTCCCCAGACAACCAAGCTGTGCTTTCTTCTTCAGGTAAACACATGTTTCTTCTGTTCCTGGTTAGCTTTAGCTAGCCTCAATTTTTTCTTCTACAAAGTGGGCGCACTGGGTTGGGGACAGAGCTGTATGTGATTTGTACATTAGTCAGGCTTCTCTAGAGGCATTCAGTGGAATGAACATATTGGAATTAGATTGGGTCACACACATGGTCTGGGGAGTCCAGCAATGGCTGTCTTTAAGGTCGCAAGGCTGAGAACCCAGGAGCTGCTCTGTCCACAAGTCTGAATGCCTCAGCTGTCCCGCCCTGCTGCTGAGGGCCTGGGGGATTCCTTGAGAGCTGCTGCTGTCGGTCTACATGGGGACAAGCTGCATTCTGATACCTCTCCAAAAAGGCAGCAGCAGTGGCTGCAGGAGAAGCAGCGGGTGGGGCAGGCGAATTTACAAACAAGGTAGATGAACTCACAGGCAAGATACAAAGGCAACCAGGCAGAAACCAAGGTTTTGTATCCCAAGCCTCCTTTATCTAGCTGCCACCAGAAAGTGAAACCCACATTTAGGGCTTGTCTTTCCACTTCAGATAACCTGATTGAAAAAATATCTTATAGTTGGACCCAGGGCCTTGCCTCCTGATTCCAGATCCAATCAAGTTGATAACTAAGTTTCAACCTCACAGGATCTAAATTTAATCATCAGAAGCCAGTATGGTAGTATGAATTTATAATCCCAGTACTAAGGATGCAGGACCAGATTGGCCACTGGGGGCCATTCCCGTCTAGTTGGTAAATCCCAGGCCAATGAGAAGCACTACCTCAAAAAAATATTTTTTTTTCATAAAACTTGAAGAACAATATTCAGGGTTGTCTTATGGGCTCCATAGACACACACTTGCATGTGCATGCAAACACACACACACACACACACACACACACACACACAGCTACATCACATCCATATGCACAAATGGTGAGCATAGTAATATACGCTACAACACAGTTGTGAGGATGAAGCAAATTAATACATGACAGACGCTTGACACATTGCCCAGCACACAGTGTGTTCTCCGTTCCTGTCCATCATGATAGCTGTGATCCATCCCGTGCCATTCTGAGCAAAAGGCAACAACCCTCAGCAGAGAAAAGACAGCTTTTATCGGTGAGAGTCTCACTCGGCAGTGGAAGAGACACCGAACAAATGAAATTTGTAATAACAATGGTCAATAAGGAAGCCCAGGCAGGCCATGGCCCTTTCCACTCTCTTCTCCTATTTTTTCCAGTTGTTCTGACCTGAGAATCAAAGCACAAATGGAAATCTGAGTGGCGTGGCCACGATGGAAAAGCAAGTAGACGGTGAAGTCCAGCTACCCTCCCACGAGATGGACACGATACGAATCACTACACCTGCCCGGCTCATAGTCTCCTTCCACACATGAAAGAAAGCGTCGTTACAGAGATGCAAAGATATATCTTTACTAAGGTCAGGACAAGATGAAACACTAAACAATAAAATCATTGGACATTAGAGCAGTCAACCCATTACACACTAAGCACAGACTATGTAGCCAGAGGTGTTCAGTACAGAAGGACACTCAGAATGACCTCCTGCTGGGCCCTAACATGAGGGCAAAGGACAAAGAGTGACTGTTGGAAAATCAATGGTCCAAAGCAGGATAGTAAAATTGTGGGTGGTTCCGCCAAATTGTTGTGCTATGTGACTTTAGAATAAAAAGAGAAATGCTTTAGAAAGGCAGGAAACCGAGGCTTAGGCCAGGGAAGAAGACGTAATGGAAAGTGAGTGCTGTCTTGGGCGAAGTCGTCCTGCGAGATGAAGATGAAGAGATGAGTCAGGCGGGTTTGGGGGAAATTATCACGCCTATTCCATGGGACGCACAGCTGGAAGAAGCACTGTCTTTTCAAACCCCATCTGGCTGACTGCGTTCTCACCTCATTGCCAGATCTCTTTCTGTGCATGTACATGTGGGTGAGATGGGAGGGAGGGATGCAGGTCTGTGTGTGCTTGGGGGTGCACGTGGAGACTAGAGGTCAGGTGCCATTCTTCGGGTGTCATTCCTCAGACCCACCTTGTGTCCTCACCATAGATCTTTCATGGGTCTGGAACTTGGGGATTCAGCTAGGCTGGTTAGTCAGCAAGCTCTAGGAATCCACCAGTTCCTACCTCCTCAGTACCGGGATTACAAGCCATGCCATACTGGGCTTTTCCACGTGAACTCTCTGTGATTAGGTCCTGGTGCCTTCAAGGGAACTGCTCTGCCAACTACTTCATCTCCCTGCCCCCACTCCCATTACTCAACTTCATATATATATATTCATTTGGATGAGTTGAGATCAGAGGGAAGCAGCAGAGTTAATGAGTTAATGCTGGTGTAGATATTTACTCTTAGATTCATTTTTGGTATTATGGCTTCAGGTTTAGCGAGGAAGAAGTTTTTGAAAACTCACTAACCTCGGTTACTTCAATTAGAAACTAAATGCAGACAAAGGAGCGGGGCCCCAAAGGTAGGAACGTCACATTCAACTGAAGAAAGAAAAGCATTATTCCTCCAGATAAGCCCATGGCATTAGTCATCTTTAATTCATATCTTCAAACTTTAGAAAACAGTTGAAGATGATGAATCTGTGACTGATGGCCTAGGAGTCTCTGACGGCAAGGAAAATTCTGGTGAAGTTTCTGGATACATCACCAAGAATTCACACACTATTCTGTTTCTAACGTTGCCAGACATTGCCAGCAAACAGCAGTCCCAAGGGGCCCTTGGGTCTTTCGTGCCTGTGTAAGTCAGCATTCCTCAATCTGCCGTGGAGCAACTGCTTTCAATAGGCCAGACTGCCAGACTTGGAAGGCAGTCACACGAAGTGGCTGTGAGCTGAGTTTGAGGGGCTCAGTAGCCAACAGTCAGTTAAAAGATCCTCATCAATGAGGTTGCCCCTCAAACTCTTACTGTGTCAGAACACTGACAGACATCCTTCTGGGCTTAGAAGGCAGATGTGCCTAAATGGTACCCAGTTTCACAAAAGGCCTTATGAAACCCCAGCTGCCTAAAACCACTGGGCACTCGCTGCCCCTGAAAGCTCTCCACCTGAAAAGAGAGATCTAGAAGCTACAAATACAGAGCATGAAAGTCTGCCATGACCTCTGCCTTAGAGCTTCACACCCGTGTCGAAGAGCCTCCCCCCATGTGCCTTGAGAAAGTGGGAAATTATGCTCATCCCACCACTTTTCAGCCTCATCAAGATCCCACTTCTACACTTCCCCCTTCGGGGTCCCTCGGTGAGAAATACAATAGGCAATGGCATCCAAAGCATCACGTCGATGCACCCCATTTTGTACATTGTGGATGATGGATTGAGAAGCAAAGATTACCAGGGACCCCTTTCTTAGAGACTAACCTGCACCACAGTGCCACTTACATGTCAAGCTCCAGTATAAAATTAATGTATGCATTGATTCTGCCTTTTTCAAGAAATGGAGGCAGGTGGGTTTTGAATATGCTACTGCACTCAAAATTTATCTAAATAAATAATTATTTTGAAAGCTAAGAGTTAGGCAGCTTTTGTATTCCGCGTTATGCTAACGTCTGACAATTACTAAGTGTGGGTATCAGCTAGTGTTGTTTTTTTTTAAGTTTAATTTAAAGCAATTTGACATGGAAAGGTTATTACTTTAGTTGCCAATAAAAGCTGTACTTTTAACATAAGTGTACAGTAGGCCCTAGGGTATGTGACTATTATCTTTTCTGCAATTATGTGGTGTTCTACATAATGTTTTAAAAAAAACTTAAGAAATATCAAAAGTACTAACTTAGATACAGTGTGTGCAAGCGAAATGCAAAAAGCAGGCTCCTTGCGCAGGACATGGGGTGAGGTTTCCCCCTACAGCTTAGACAGAGAACAACACCAGCTGGCTTTGAATAAATTAATTCAAATGATATCTTCAAAACACACACTTAGCAACCAGAATATCGATTGCATGAACATTCTGTCTCTAGATGCAGTTGTTCAGAATCATAAGCTAAATGCCATTAACAGTAGGAGCAAGCTTCTGAACCAATTAACCTATTTTTCTGGAGACGCTAAGTTACCAAAATAAAAAGAACATTTCTCAGATGGTGTTTGCCATCCGAAGCTTTCATATGTCCCGGAGAGAAAGAAAATAATCTCTTGCCAGTAATTGGGTAACTTTTTTCTCTTTCCTTGATCTTTCAGGAAGATTGGGCTTCAGCAAAACAAAATGAAATGATAATATTTTGTCCTAAAAGGAAAAAAAAGAAGGCAGCATTAACCCAGCTCACCTCCCCTCACCTCCCCACACTTATCTGAGAGGTGTTCATATTTAACTAATGGGGGAGATTCAAGGAAAATACCCTGAAAACATATTTAATCAATAGCTACTGTCAATTTTTCATTATTATGGGATATTCCTTTCCTATAATGAGAAATCATTCATGAAAAGTAAAGCCAGCAAAATGGAGACATCCACCCGGCCATCTGCTTAATAAAAGCATTTCATCCATCAAAAGATAGAGACGTGGACTGGAAAGGTGTTCCTACACTCCATGATCTCTCGCTATGGGAATAGAAGTTATTCCTGAAAAATAATTTTTAAAAATGCCACACTCCTCAAATCACTATTAGTAAAAATGTATTTTAATGAGAATATTTACAAGTTTAGCCTTGATCTAAACACTTTTATAAATCACACCTCTTCTCTCCAAAATGTGGGTACTGTTCTTATGGGCACAAGCCAGAGCTCTTGATAGTAGTGGAGCTCCAGAGTGTTCAGGAGCTAACATCTGGATGTAGAACATCCACAAAAGGCCTAGGAGTGAAAGGCTTCATCCTCAGATATATGCTATTGGGGGTAATGGAGCCTTTGAGAGGGTAGGCCTAGTATGGGATCTTTAGGGCCCTGGCTAGAACTATACCTCAGCTTTAGAGCACTTGTCCAACACACAGGAGTCTCCAAGTTCTAGCCCTAGTTCTGCAAGAATAGAAACAAAATAAAAGGGAACTGTTGACCAAAAAAAAAATTGTTTTGACAGTTCTAAAGGACTGGGAAGACACAATGATTAAAGAGCTGAGCCGGGCAGTGGTGGAGCACGCCTTTAATCCCAGCACTCGGGAGGCAGAGGCAGGCGGATCTCTGTGAGTTCGAGTTCGAGACCAGCCTGGTCTACAGAGCTAGTTCCAGGACAGGCTCCAAAACCACAGAGAAACCCTGTCTCAAAAAAACAAAAAAAAAAAATGATTAAAGAGCTGGCTATACACGTGTGAGGACCTGAATTCAGATCCCCAGTATCAACATTAGGAACAGTAATGGATATGCATGTGATGGGGAGAGGAGACAGACAGACCCTGGGGACTTGCTGGCCAGCTGGGCTAGCTGAGAAGGCAAACTCCATGTCCAGTGAGAGACCTTGTCTCAAAAAGTAAGGTGAAGAGCTATAGGAAAAACACACCTGAAGTCAACCTCTGCACATATACGCAGATGCACACACTCACTCACACATATGCACACGTACACACACAGCAAATATGTATAATTTTAATCTGTTTATTTGTATGTGAAGATTTCCTCCTGCTCAACCTTGGCTCTCTTCTAACACAGGGTCCTAGCTGCCTCATTACAAGTCCAAAACAATGGGGCCGATCAAGCTTGGATAAGAACTTCTGAAGCTACGAGTCAAAATAAAACTTTCCATTCACTAATTGGGTTATCTCGGGTATTTTACTATAGTCACGCAAATCTGACTGGCACACCAAGTCCTGCTGGTCTGTATACAAACATGCCACCTTGGGTCAGGGAAGCACTGGTAACACCCATGTTCTACGCTTGAACCCTAACTCATCATTTCCAAGTCTAAGAACCTCTACTCATTTGCTTATTCACCATTTGAGTCAGATTCCCCGAGAATAACTGCGGTTAATAGTCATATTTGTCTGATGAAACTGTAGCCATCAGATGCACATTAAGCGTTTAGAACTTGGCTCATAGTATATTCATCAATAAATGCTAATTTATATATTTCTATAGCTTTTCCTCAGACTCCTCCTAGCTTCCTTCGATAAAGTCCTCTATTCTTGGTTATTTAAAAAGATTCTCAAATGACGGTTTGTTTGTTTTTTTTTAATGCTAGCAAAAAACAAATACAGATAGAAGATATTGTAAAGCTTCCCCGGGTCATGGTTTTTAGATGTATCCATTGTAATCGTCCCAGTTTCATATTGAAAAGCACTTTAGAAATTTAACTTGACTTTGACAGAGTTCCTGAGGATCTGCTTGGCATCTTGCTATCCCATCAGAAGTTTGGGGAGGAAAAAGGGGATATATTATTCATGTGCCCACTTGTCTACTTAGTACCTACCGAAGGCTCACTGTCTCCCTGACAACTTTACCTGAGATCTAAAAGGATCGTGAATATGCCTTCTTAGACAAGGGAGATGTTTGCAAATCCGTGAATACAAAGGCGTATTATAATGCCTTAGAGAAAGGCAGCCTCCATTCTGGAAGGGATCCCTTGTGTGATTCACAATGAAGCTACGATAGAAGCCATCACGCAATTTCAAAAGAAGAGGAAATGGGGCCTCTGAGATCTAACTACAAAAGGACATTCATACCAACACATCACAACATCACAGCTGTTATTTTTGCCTTTGACAAACATTCCAGATTGATCAATCATACATGATGTTTTCTCTCTCTCTCTCTCTCTCTCTCTCTCTCTCTCTCTCTCTCTCTCTCCTATTGTTTTTTCTTTCCTTTGAAGTCAGCCTTCACCAATCCTCAGTCTATGTAACAAATTTGGAAGGATCTAAGGCCTCTCGGGTATGAGGCTAGACACTCATGAGAACTGCAGGTTTAATCCCCCAGGACACATACATCATGATCAGTTCAGGGACTGGCATGAATCTCAAGCCTGGCTGTTGTCTGGTGTGTGCTGAAAGCATCAGGAAGGAGAATCTGCCTTTGTCCTGGGATGGCATAAATTCTACCCTGTGTAGGGCATTTAGAGCTCAAGCTGAAGAGAACCTGTCTGTCAATAAAGTCACCACAAAGGAAAACAGATCTAAATGATGTAAAGAAAGCTGTGCTTTGAAATCATTTCAAGCCTCTGGATCAAGCCATGCCTGAAGCAGTGCTATTCTCTAGAACTTTACTATCAACTATGTATGATTCAATAATGCACCATCATAATGCACATGAAAGTGGTTTTGATGTCTGGCACATGCTTCCTTCTCGTGCTCCATCCACACATCCTTCATGGCCAAGCACACCACCTTCCTTGAGAGCTTCAATGTTCCACATTCACAGAGCCAAGTTCTGCATAGCAAGAGGGACACAGTTGACAAATATCTCTGAGTCCATGGGCAGCTTGGATGATAAACAATGAGGATCCCATCTTCCTCTACCCACTTCATTTCCTGAATAGCAAAGCTAACTTTTTCATTCTCTCTTTTTCTTCCTTCTGTATATCTCCCTCCCCATCCCTCCCTTCTCTCCCTCCCATATCTCTCTCTCTCTCTCTCTCTCTCTCTCTCTCTCTCTCTCTCTCTCTCTCTCTCTCCACACCCCCCACTCAGTGGAAAAATAACTGTAGTGTGAACTGAACCAGTGAGAACATCCGTTGCTAGTCTTCTTGGACCCTCATGGGGTCCAAGTAGAGGAAGTCCCAAGATCCTTGAGCACAGCAGCTGCCTTTTCCATGTGTGGGATCTAGCTGTGCGTTTGTGGATCTCCCAAGCACACTCTACACTGGAACTCCCAGAAAGGCATGAATCTGCCTCAAAGTGAACGACTCTGACTTCATACTGAATGTACTGAAGCATTCATATGCATGTGCTGGGCGACTGTTGGCGTGTGTGCACGCGTAGGATTCTGGACTGAAACTTGGGCAACCCAACAGCTACTGAGCTAGGGTCAACACTTATAAAACTGAGCTTCACTACACAGGAACAATATGTATAATCCCCAGCCAGAAGGCATACTTCAGAGAAACAGAACATTACAGTAACCAGAACAAGCATGGGCCTTCAGTGTATGGGCCCCTCAGGATTCGGCAGCAGAAAGACAAAGGAGATCCAAGATGCCCCAAAGCTCAGAGCAGGGGCTCTTCTCAGAGGGAGGGAACCTTCTCAGAGGGAGGGGACATGTCACATTGCTCCCTCAGTCAGACAGCTCTTGGTTTTCTGAGAGGCTCAGCAACACCTTCTGCATCCTCGGGCATGGTTCTTTGCTCCTCCATTGCACCTCTCTCCTCTCAGATAAAATAGGACTCATAAGATCCCATGGGGCTCTCACAGGAATTAAATGAATGGATTCTGCCTGCATAAAATACAGAAGGGGCTACTTTTCATAAAGTATTCCACTGTTCATGTTAAAGCCGAACTGATCCCCATAAGGACAAATTACATGGAAAGATTTCTCTAACAAGGACATTAGCAAGAGCTCAAGAACGATATATAGGCCAGGTCTTGGCAGTTTGAATTTAAGGCATCTGAGGATGCCAATTCTACAAGGCACAGAAGATCCTATCAGTCTGGCAGAACTTCCAACATAAGCTCATTTGAGACTGATGGACTGGAGGCCTTGCTGTGGTAGCCAGCACAGACAGCACTGAGCGTGGCCAAAGAAACCAAGGCAAGGTGCCCAGGAAGCTTCTCCAGCCAGGCCAACAGGTAGCAAGACCTTAGGACAGCTGATGAGAGTGTCTGGACAGAGCAAGTTCCATGCTCTGTCTTTTGTGGTTTTCTTTCTCTCTGGTTTCTGAACACAGGAGCCCTTTGGAACATTCTGTTGTGCCAGCCAAAGTAAAAAGAAAGTGTGTTCATATGAAGGACAAAAGACACAGGAGTCCCCAAGGAAGAGGTCTTTCTCAGCCCATAGGAAGGGCGAGAACAGAAGGCTGACACAGTGATCCCTGGCCAGTGTCAAGAGAGGACTTTCCTTATCAGTACCAAAGATAAAGCTTGCTTCCTTGATTGGTTTTCTTCAGAACAGACCAATCATTTGTCCAAATGACCTGCTGCATGCAATCATCATTTTCTGAAAATATTAAAATTGGCTTTAGAATTGATACTTGAAAAAGCAATGTTGATAAGAAACCCATAGTCAATTGTTAGACAACTGTGATGTTTGATTTTAATTGTCAACTTGATTAAGAAGTGCCTTGGTATTGGTGAGGCTGTGCTTTGTGTATAATGTGGCAGGGGAGTGCTGGTGAGGCTGTGCACTGTATGTGATGTTTGTGGAGGGGTACTAGTGAAGTTGTGCTCTGTGTATAATATGTGTGGAGGGGTGCTGGAGGGGCTGTGCACTGTGTACAATATGTGGGGATACTAGTGAGGCTGTGCACTGTGTACATGCAGGGGTTACTAATGAGGTTGTGCACTGTGTATAATGTGTGTGTGGTACTAGTAAGGCTGTGCACTGTGTGCATGTGAGGGGTACTAGTAAGGCTGTGCACTGTGTGCATGCGGGGGGTGCTAATGAGGCTGTGTACTATGTACATGCAGTGTGTAATAATGAGGTTGTGCACTCTGCATCATTGTGTATGGGGTACTAGTAAGGTTGTGCACTGTGTATATGTGGAGGGGAGCGGTTTCCACAGAGGATGCATTGAGGCAGGAACACCTGCATTGACAGTGGCTCACATCATCCCAGGGGCTGGTACTCCAGAATGAGTACAAAAGAAGAAAGAATGAATTCAGGTGAATGCCAACATTTCCCTTTCTCCATTTCCTGATCCGAACAAGCAGCCTGGCACTCCTGCTGCCACAGCAGCAAGCCATACCCTCTGCCAGATCCTGCACACCACCGTGACCCTGAACGCTGAGCCAGAACAAAGCTTTCTTCCATTCTCGGCTTCTCTCATACCTAAGAGAAAAGTGGCTGCCACCGCACCGTGAACAGTCTAGAATGGTCCGTATATTCTGAAAGCGGTATGTTTAGTGGGGAAGTTTAGTGAAAACCAGGTTCCGTGTGCAGATAAGTTCAGACTCACACACAGGTGGAAAAGCAATGCGTGGTTTGGTTTGGGAGTGCCCTGACGCAAGCCTTTTGTCCTCTTTAGAATACGTAGCAACTCTCTCTGTACCCCCAGCACTCAGCTCCCTGTCACTGACTCCCCAGGTCTACCCACCACACTCACGCTTTAGCTAGGACGCACTGTTTCTCTGAGCACACACCTTTTATTTAGGAGGGGTAATCGCGTAGCCCTTGTCAAACATTAGTTCATTATCAGCTGAGTTAGCTGGTTATTCAGTCTCTCCGTGCCAGCTCCATACTAGGGAGGAGAACTGTACACATCTCCTAGAACTGTCTAGAAAGTAAGTGATTCTGACGATGAGCCTGGAATACAGTAGCTTCGCAACACATGCCGGTGCTGTTGTCTGGGAGCAATAAGGTGTCAGAATCCTGATTGTGGTTCCAAAATTTCAAAATAATAGCTTTAGTTCCATGATGGGAAGAGGTAGCCAGGTGAGTAATTCAACACAAGGTTAGGATCTATGGGTAGAGGCATGTGCAAGCAAGGGGCTTTATACAAGCCTTCTTCTATTCTTATATTTTTGGTTGTGAGCCTAGCCTTTAACGGCTGAGCCATCTCTCCAGCCCCTTCTTCTATTCTTAAGTTAGGAATAAATGTTATAGATGTTCCCTCTTCAATCCCTGTGCTTCCTCTGAGAGAAAAGTAATATAGTACTGTAAGGTTTACCCAGTGGTTCACAGGCTGCTGTTTTCCGTCTGTGTGACCTAACTCCTCCTCACAAAAGATTTGCTAATTAGTGCCGATTGAGCATCCTTGCTCACCATTTTGTCCTGACAGGATTCTGGGATGATTGCAGCGGGCTTGGGGGTCATCGCTGGTGCACGGTGCTGAGACAGCACCCTTCCCCTCAGCTCCTAGGACTCTTCCCCTCCACTATCTGCACTGATCTCAAGCTGGATAACAACTCCAAAATGGGAGAAGCAGGCACAGCAAGGTGAATCTGATGCCCCAGAGCTGAGGGGATGGCTGTGGAATGGAGGGGGGATCAATTTAAAGTGTTGATGTACCGTGCAGCAAGTGCTGAGGTCTCTGGTTGGGATGCCAGCTGTGCCTGCGCTATGGAAATAGCTGGGACAGGGTAAGTCACTCTCTAAGTGTTTATTTGTTTCCACCTATTCCTGTTTGCGGGCACTATTTATGGATAGCTTATATGATTTCTAGTTTCTAGTTTCAGAGTAATATCATTAAAATATATCTCATGAACATAAAGACAGAAATTGGAGCTGGGAATACAGCTCAGTTGTAGGGAGCTTCCCTCCGTTCAGGATGCCCAGTTTGATTCCCAGTACCACATAACTTGGGTGTGGTGGCACACCCCTATAATCCCAGCATCAGGAGGTAGAGGCAGGAGGATCAGAAATTCAAGGTCGTTGTTAACTACGTAAGGAGTTTGAAGTCAGCCTGTGATACATGAGATTCTGTCTATAAAAGCAGGAAGGCAGAAAAAAAACAATCCGGGGAAAAGGAGGGAGGGCAGAAGGGAGGGAGGAAGGGGCAGGCAAATGGAAAAATACAGATACACGCTGTGTGACAAATACTTAAGGCTAAATTTAGATGGGAAGAACATCCAAAATACGGTGCAGCATGGTGTCTGGGGGTGATGCAGGAGTCAGCCAAAGACGGGTTTCAGGGGAAGGTGGCCAGACAAAAACGAGTCTTGCTGCCTGGAGCGGGCATTTACCCTGATGCCTTCAACAACGAGAAGAACCAGAGAACCCCATGGGGCGGGGGCAGTGGGGGAGCTTCACTCAGAATCCACAGTCTTGACATGACTTTAGACGGTGTAAGGATGGACAAACAGAAGGAGGGGTCGGCACACGTGACCCCCTCAGTCCTTTCCCTAACTTCTAGAATTTGGGGCCCCAGCCGATGCAGAAGTCGGTGTCTGTGAATGATTTTCTGAGTGCCTGGCTGAAGCCAGAAGGGAAATGACCCAGAGCGCTGGCCGTAAAGACAGGGAGCTGACATGTACGCTTGAAGCTGCAGAGTGATCATGGCCCCTTCACAAGCCTTTATGTTACGTTCACATGTGGCTTCCGAATGAAAACCAAATGGCAAACAATGAAATCCTTTCAAGACGACCACGTCTGGCAAATAGTCACAATCCTGAGCTCTTTAGTGGAACGAAATGCTTTTCCTTCCAGCAAGTCACATGCCCATCAGAGCCCCAGAGATCATCAAAAAGTCTTTGCAAAGCTAGGTTCCACGGTAGCCAAGGGGAATGAAATAGGGTTGTTTCCACCAGCTCCCTTTCCCCCGGCTTGCTAGACTCACCATTTACAAAGCAAGATGCATAGAACCTACAACCAGGCTGGGTTTGACTCCTAGCTCTATCAGCCATGAGTCAAGAAGATCTAGAACAAGTCATTGAGTCTCAAGCTTCAGTTTGTACAGCGGAGAAAGGGAGAGAGCAACCCCACGTAGCTCAGAAGCTGTCGGGAGCACTGCATGATCTGTCCATCAGGACTTGCCAGTGAGGAGGAGACCATTCATCCTCGAGCCCACAGGGAGTCCTGGTTCACAGACAAGGTAAGAAAATAAGACTGCTGCCCGCCCACAGCTAAGCAACGGGCAGAGCTGGGCTCATGCCCATTTCCGTGGCTCCATGTTTTTGCCTCTAATTGCACAGTTGTCCTTCCAAGCATCTGACAAATGAGTGCAAATGAGGGAATAAAAGATCCAGAATATGAGACAGGGGAGGTGACTTGCAGGAGCATGAGGGATTGGTTCCTAGAACCTATGTGAAAATAGCAGGGACTTAGCAGCATAGGCTTATACCCCAACATCTAAGAAGGCAGAGATAGGTGGGTCCAGATGCACGGGGCTTTCTGGTCAGCCTGCCTAACCTACCCGTGGGTTTCAGGTCAATGAGATAGGCAGTCTCAAAAACACAAGCGGGTGGTACCTAAGGAAGAATGACCCCATGGTTTCCTTTGGCCTGCATGTGTACCCAGACACCCGTGCACCCTCACACACACATACTCCTGTGCACAGAGCTGCACATGCCCACAACATCCTAGAAGCTAAGTTAACTTAAAGGGCCATTTTTTTCTAAGGGAAATAAAGCTGGAGAATATACCAAGTGCCTCCTAAATCACCTCTTCCATCAACTTCCAGGTCAATTCCAGCTTGCCCTTCAATTCTTCAGGGGAAAAGAAATGGAATTTCTACCCAGATGCTGCTACCGAGTTCCTAATTCCCCAGCTCACATCCCGTTTTTCCTAGCAGATGCTCCAGAAGACAACTGTGTTTACCAATCACAGCAGCATTAACACTATGTCACACAGTAATTTAACTGGACCTCTTCCTGGAGAACAGACATTCTAAGGGGGCAGGAGTCAGGCTAGCCCAAGTTGCCTCTGTACCCTCCAGTCAGTGTTTAGCATCCACTCCATGATGGATGACTGGATGAATAGAATTTGGGTCGAGGGACAATGTTATTAGGGGCCAAAGATATAAAGGTGAATGAACGCCGAGAGACAACATACTGGCCCTAACACAATGATCTTATTACCAGAGGAAGCAGGAGTGACCTTCAGTCATTTATTTTTTTTTTCCCAAAGTCAAGACAAGGTCACACGAAGTAGTTACTAAAGATGACTTATCTACTAAGCCTGAAGGAATGGAGGTGTTTGCATGATTTCGTGAAGGATATTTATTTTGATACTGTTTCATGAATGTCATTGCAGGAAGCCAAGAGACAGATGTTGCTTGCCCAAAGGCTAAATTATCTCAACCCTCTGGAAAGTGTGCAGGGGTCCATCTGTTCTCATCTGGAGTCTGGAATCTTACTTTAATTCTCAATTCCTGGGTTTGAGTTTTTGCGTTTGTCTTTTTTTTTTTTTTTTTTTTTTTTTTTTTTTAAATAAAACCTCAGGCAGGTGCTTACCACATCAGTGAGTAGAAGGAACACTCTTCTCCGGTGGGCCACAGCAGCCTCTAAATAGACACTCACCTGCCTGATGCAGGCCCCAGCCTGCAATGGTAGAGAGAAGGACTGAGCAATAAGCAAGTTAAATCATTTCCAAGAGAACTATGGAGATAGCAAATGGCTTACCGAAGCCAACCATGACAACATACGTAAACTAAACTGGTTAGAAACCAGGAGACATTTGCTGATACCACAGCTAAAATTCAGCCGAAGAGCATCTCATATAGAATGTATTCAAATGCCCACCTCCTGGGCTGCAAATGAAATGAGCCCTTGGCCTATATAGTCATTTACTGAGCACTGGGTCAGAAGCCCAGGAACTACATGTCCAAAGCCACTAGTCGCCTATATTTTTACATTCCTAAGGCTTACGGTAACATTAACTTTGCCATGTTTGCTGATATATTAAGTATGTAATCACACAGATAACACGTTATAGGATAAGGACACGCAGAAAGAAAAATCCATACTCAGAAGAATAACGAGTTGTAGGTTAGAAACCAAGCTGTAGCCAGTGTTATATACAGGAAGTCGTTCTTGCCGTGGGGGTGGAGAAAAGGAACCCAGAAGTAAAATCTAGGACAGAACTGGAATGGGCGTGAAGCAAGATGGGGAAGCACACACCTAGATCAACTTTGCCAGCAAGGTCCAGCCTCAGGAAAAAGAGTGGCTTTCTGAAGCAAAAGAGCTGGGCTTTGCTGCCCCCACCCCCCACCCCGGCCCTGCAATCTATGGTTGCTCGGGTGAGCGCCTAGATGTAAGTAAGCATCAGCTGCAAAACCCGCAGCAGCTGGGGTGGGTTTGCTGGAGGAGAACAGGCTGCAATCGGGACCCTCATTTCCGCTTCTGCATCAGTTTGAAAACAGGATTGGATTACTGGGGTTGTCTAAGGGAGGCATTGATGGGAAGCATCTGCCGATTTTCCTGGTGTAAACACGCCCGTCGTCGTGGATTTCAAGCCCTTGGGAGGATCAATGAACCCAGAAACTAGGGAGCGAGACTTCTGATTGGCTGTAACTGGCTCCACTCCCTGGAACTTGGGTGACTAGACAAAGACACACGGAGCAATCTTAGTTCAGAACGTGACACCCACGGTGCCGAGGAGCAAGAGCCAGCCACTGTTTCTGTAAAGGACGACTTCTTTTCGACTAGGCTATCTCGGTTCTGCAACTTTGGCAGGAAAAGAGCCACAGACATGGACGAGAACGGCACAGCTGGGCTCCAGGTGAACTTTATTTACAAATGGGTCCGTGGATTACATTCTTGCCAAGATCTGCTGTGGATATGATTCAGTTGTTTTTATAATAATGTGTCCTGTTTAATTTATTAAGCTGGGCCAGCACTGGAGTGAGGTAAGAGGGGTGTCTGTGGAGCAAAATTTAAGGGAAAACTGCCAACAACCATGAAAATGAGCTCCTCTTTTAAGGTTCATTTATTTTATGTGTGTGCGTGTTTTGCCTGCAGGTATGCTTGTACAACACATGTATGCAGCACCCACAGAGGCCAGAAGAGAGTCGTGTCTCCTGGGACAGAAGTTACAAAGGGCTATGAGCCATTATGGGGGTGCTGGTAACATAACCACATCCTCTGCAAGAGCCACAGATGCCCTTAACTGTTGAGCCATCCCCCCCCCCCCCCCCGCCCGCCCTGATGAACTCCTCTTTCAAATGTGTGCTCCGAGCATCATTTTTGTATTCACCTGGAACCCGGCCTTATGACACGGTTACCTTAACCAGATTGACAGATGGGTTCCTGTGTTCAAAACCAAACCTCTGAAGCAGAAATAATTAAAACACCTGGAGTTCAGGGCTTGCAAAAATGGTTGAAAGAGCCAAGAAATGGATGGAAGGTTGCAACCATACTGACACACTTGCCTACGAGGGAAACCTCAATACCTGCCTTTCTCGTGAATGTGGGGACCTGGAAATTGCCAGTGAACTGAGTTCAAAACAATATGGTGTAGTCAATACCCAGAATTAAGACAACTACACTGTTCCTGAAAACCCAGGAAGGTAGTAAGGAGCACTGAGACACCCAGTCCAAACAGTAACTGTGTATATCTGTAGGAATCTAGTGTTTTTCAGAACCCTAGCTGCAAGAGAGCCTGGGAACCACAGGTTTTGTTTAAGCCATTCAGTGACAATAGAAAGGAAAAAAGTAAGATGTATGCTGAGTTACCACTGGCCATAAACGGCATCCTAAGAGCCTCTGTCAAAGAAGCATGACACTCCCATGCCAAATTTGATTTTCACCTGAGGTTACATCTAAATGGGGAGATGGCATTCCTTCCTCTGCTTTCTTGCCCCATTCAGTAACATACAATAGCTGGTCTGTGACAGAAGATGAGCATGTAACACTCAAGGAAGAACTGCAGTGGTGACTAGGAATGTCACCAGGAGTTGTCGCAGACAGCAGAGGAAAAAGGAACAGTTTTGGGAGACTTTAGGATAGGACAATAGAAAACTAAGTCACTAAGAAATAAATGCCAGACACTGAGAAAGCATCTCAGCCCATGCTGTATTCGTATCATGAGACTCTGGATTTAAACCTTAGCACTGCATAAACCCAGTGTGACAGCATGTGCCTGTAATAGTGGTTTATTACACGAGGCCCTGTATAAAAAGGAGAGAGAGAGAGAAAAAAAACAACTGTGTGTAGAGACATCAAGAAGACTCAGCAGGTAAGAGTACCTGCTGCCGAGACAGACACCCTGAGTGACAGCGCCAGGACACACAGAGTGGCAGAAGGTAACTGACTCCAGGAAGTGGTCTTCTAACCTCCAAGTGCATGGCACAGATGTCTGCAAAACATACATACATAGACAGACAGACAGACAGACAGACAGACAGACATATACACATACACACACGTATAATACACACAGACATTTGTACATATATACATACACACATATAATACATACACACGTTTGTACATATATACACACACACACATATATTTAATTTAAAAAAAGAAAAGAAATGAAGGCAAAGAGAAAGCTGAAAGGATCTTCCATTCCTAGGTTGTCTTAAGGAAGTTCTACCTACATGCTCGTATCTATTACTAACGGAGGACACATGCTGGCATCATTCCCCAAGGTCAGGCACTAACTCTGAGCAGGAGACACAAGTTTTCTGCAGGTTGCAACTCCTAAGCTTTCATAGAAAATCAAAATCTATGACTCAACAAAAATTGAGTTATTTTGTCTGTAAAAGAGTTTACAGGGTGATGTTCAAACATGCACATCATGCATACATAATTATAAATTATAATAATCCAACAGCTCTTCAAACTCCACCTCAAGAGACAAAGAACTGAGGTGGTCAATGCATTTCTTCCAGCACCTTCATTCCTTGCCCCTCTCTCATTCCAAAGAGACTGTTGTCCCCAACCTTAGGTTCTCTGTGTGTGCTGCCCTGCTCCAAACACCTTTCTATCCCACAGGCATACAATCTGAAAGCGTTTCCAATTTGTACACCTCAATTAATTTCTAAAGCACAGAAATTCACATTCGTGCCCACAGATGCCTTTCAAAATGTACTCGTTCGAATTAGACAAGAAAGGGAGAAGTCTTGGTTTATTTCCAAGGAGAATGAGGCGGGGGTAGCAGGTATTTTTTCCATGAATGCTTAATTTGCCTTATACTTTGAGTTCTCACTGACAGAAATTAGTTTCCTCCTGATGTCCTTTTGGGTGCGGGAGTCTACAGAAACAGTGGTTAATTTAAACTGTGTTTCACAATGGTGAGCAGGTCGCAGAGATAATAAAATTAACCTTCCTTCATTTTTTTTCACAAATCCCACCCCCCCCACACACAACACACACACACACACACACCCAACGGAGAAAGGCCCTATACAGAAGAAGACAGCGTGACTCTGTAGCTGGCTTTGGGGACGTGAGCCATCACCGGCTTGTCACACTGCCCTTAACAACATATTTGTGTTTTGCAAAGTGTATAATTTTTTTTTAGCCCCTGAACAAATATATTTACATAACTGTGTCTAACGAGAAATTACATTTAACTTCTCAGAGATGACAATAACGAAAGGCTGGACTTGCCAATTCCACTTCATTAGCGTGGTGGAAATGCATTCCAAATGTTAATAAAAATTCCAACATGCTGATAAATTGGAGCTTGTAAGGAGCATGTGACACCTTGGTTAATATATTCAACCTCAATTATATTTCTCTTCAGCACCCTGTTATCTGGAACCTTTGCTGGCAATCAGAGGTGCTGTTGTTCAGCGGCCAATTTTCTAGATAATGTAGCTTATCAACAGTGTGGGTAAACTTGCCAATGGAATCAGGCTGCACTGAACCACACACGCGCTAATTGCATCCCTTTTTTATGCATATTTACAGACTGTCACTTCAAAGAAATCAGTGGCCCATTGAGGCACCCAGTTAGCTGGAAGAATTGCCTCTTGCAAATGAAAATTAGCAAACAAGCCAGTGATAAATATGAAATGAACAAAGTCTGAAAAAAAAATAAAATACTGTTTTGTCCCCAAATTTCCTTGTCAACCCAATTGATCCCCACTGAAGGAGTTTCGAACATAGGATTTTACCTTTTGTTTCAGATAGCCAGGAAGAGTTCTTTCTGAAACCCACTAACTAGCTAAAAAGCTTGTTAGCTTTTCCCCTGGCTTCTCCCACGCCACCCCCACCCCAAATCTCTATTCACATAAACAGGTTATTAAATCCCGTATTAGATTTGCTTTGGAGTTTGAACAGACAAATGACACGTTAACACTTCAGAAACAATTAACCCTGGAAACTTAATTAAGTTCTTCTGACTTAAAGGAAGCACATTTCAAAATAATGTTTTTAAACTCTCCTGGTTTGCTCAAGAATAGCAACGCGTCCCCCGTGCAAAGCACTCGCAAGTTCTAGTTAACGGCAGAATGCCTTGCCTGGCTATATATGGATAGAGACTATGGCACTCTGAGCCCTGCACTCATGGTGTCAGAGTGAGGACGGAAAAAAATATCAGGACTAAGAAATAGCAACAATCAAAAACATTTTCCAAAGGACCCAAACTCGGGGCGTACATAAAAGAGATGACTGTTTTATAGCGTCCTGAGAGCTGGCCATAATCAAATTCGCAGATTTTAGGCTGTGTGTTTGAAATTTCTACTCTGGTTGTTTTAGAATAACATTTTGAAACAACCCCCATTCCAATACAACAATGTTTTTAAGGGAATATTAGGTTTTAGAAAGCATGTCATTTTAATATAAGCAGATCGTCTTAATATAATTTAAAATAAACCACGTAGCAATTAAACTATAAATACTTTTAGAGATCTGGTGCCAAACAGAGCAATTTAGAGTGGCAAAACTCAACAAACAAATGGCACTTAAGGTCTTAGCTTACCACTGACAGTCAGCGATACTTTATTTGGCTTGGAAGGCTGAGCCCCATTCCTGCTGAGTATCACGGGTTTGACACACTCTAAAACTGCTCATCCTACCATGAGTGATCCCATATCCTTGAGAGATTTTGTTGGTTGGTTTTAGCTTTTTTTTCCCCCTCAATTATTATTATTTTAGAGAGCTCACGCAACAACACAACCTTTGATACAAAGACTGGAGAATTTTAAGGAATTCAGTAGACCTTCATGCTGACAGCTCAGTTCTTGCACAAACCAAGCAAGTTTCTTCAGTAAACTAGTGTTCATGAGCAAGCATCCTTCAGAGCACTGCTTCGCATCACTTTTCATACTGCAAAGCAGTTCTGTGAGTATGTGCCTGTCTCCCTACCCGCACAGGGAACCCCTGAAATCTAGTTTCCTAAAAAAAAGACAAAGACCCCACCATCCAGGATTTCTTTGGAGGAAGCAAAAGACATACCACAAACTAGGGACAGGAGCAAAGAGCCATGGGGTACAGAGAAGACACCTTGATCTTTCCTGGAGCTCCAAGAAAGAAATTACAGGATAGATGACAGTGGAATGAGACCTTAAATGAAAAGTAAGGTTGTTCCCTCGCTGGATAGGCATTTCAGAGAGACTGAACCACCTAAGCAAAGCAGAAGACGCAGGAGTAAACGGTCCATTCACAAGAAAGAGATGCTTGGTGATGCTGGGGGAGAGCAGAGCACCCTTTGCCCATGCCAACAGAAAGACATCTAAACACTTCAAATGGTTCCGTGTCAATCTGACCTTTTGTGCATTTAATCCCCTCCCCCAGGGGGGTGGGGCAAGGCAAGGAAGAGGGCTTGTTCTTCCAATACTGATGCAAAGGCTAAGAGATGAAAGGAAAATGTATAACTGACTTTCATCTTTGAAGTTCATTGTTCCTGCTATCCAATGACACGAATACACATTCGCATAGCACAAGCATGGGATGTGTCTGTCATACTGGGAGACTGATCTCACGGGGCACACAGGAAGCCTCCCAACATGGCAGTTCGGAAGCATGCGAAGGACATGTCTTAGTCACTTTGAACAGTAAGTATTAAGAAATGTCTCTGCCTTCTACGTTGGATCCTGGACATTTGGCTTGAGCTGGGGTCCAGAAGGACAACAAATGGAGCCATGACAAGGCAGAGCCCTTAGACGTTTGATTAAAACCTTAATTCATTCACGTTGTTTTTATTTTTAACATTCAAGCAAGTGACTTTTATGACTGAAGAAATGAATCTAAGCATAAGAGTTATAAACTATCAACGTCAGTCAGTTGTTTTTTAAGGAAGAAAAAAATTCGATTGGTTAATAAGTATCATTATTTCCTAGCCATATTATAATATGTGCTTTATAACTAGAAAAAGAAAGACAGACAATGAATCTGATGTAGTATCGGCTAATCATCATAGCATGTGCTGGGTAAGAACTTTTCTAACAGATGTCATTTTATATCAGAACAGATCTATGAAAGGGTGCTTTTTAATCCTGAATTTTTTTAATAGAAAAGAAGAAGAAGAAGAAGAAGAAGAAGAAGAAGAAGAAGAAGAAGAAGAAGAAGAAGAAGAAGAAGAAGAAGAAGAAGAAGAAGAAGAA
>NW_004949099.1:12318700-12332336 GCF_000317375.1 Microtus ochrogaster | reverse complement strand
AGAAGAAGAAGAAGAAGAAGAAGAAGAAGAAGAAGAAGAAGAAGAAGAAGAAGAAGAAGAAGAAGAAGAAGAAGAAGAAGAAGAAGAAACTGAGGTTATTTTTGGCCAAGGTTAGTCAACGGAAGGGTCAAGACTCGAACCCAGACCATGCCCTTCTGAGTCTATGACTCACATTGTTATATGTGTTGCCTTTTTGTAAATCACAAATAGACTGTTTCTCTCGTTAATAAATAAACTTGTCTGAATTTAGCTTGGGAAAGAAGTCTCTACAGGGAAGAGAAGAGAAGGAAGACAGAAAGAAGAAGAAAAGAAGGGGATGAGATGGAAAGAGGAGAAAGAAAGGGCTGATGGAAAAGCTGCTTATTTTAAAACCTCGTTATTCTAGAGCTCTGGCCACACTTACTACTTCTGCCTCTAGCCTGTCTTTAAGCCATGTGAGGGCAGGAACCTCGTGCCTTGGGTATCATTGTGTCACGCCAGCCCCATTGTGGCTATCCCGGAACCAGAATACTGTATTCACTTGGTAAATGAAATTCAACCACAATTCCCTCTGTCTCCTCCGCCTTAGGGTTTCCCTTCTCATGTCCTTTATGTCCTCCTCCACGGACACGTCCATACCAAATACCATAAGAGCTAGAACAATTTCATGACCCTGCCCCCAAACATTTGCAAGCAGGCATTGTTCTGGTCCAAATGAGGTCGCCTCGTGCCTGCCGTTGTTGGGGGCTTTATACTATTGGCAGTCAACATCCTAGATCATTCTCCTCTCCAGTTGGACACAGGGCAATGTAAAACAAAAATTAGACTTTGCCTGCCTTCTCTCAGCTCTTTAAAATGAAGTTTCCTATGTTGCGTTGGGGGTCACCTCACCATTAGAAATGTCAGCGAGCTTCACATTCCACAGAGGTCAAGGTTCACTCAAATGTTTTCTCTCTTCTTCCCCTGCCCTGGCCCCCACACCCAATTAATTTTACATTTTATCCCAACTCAAATGACGTTCATTAGGGCTTTCACCCCCTTTTATACTCTCCACCAAGAACTCATGTTTCAATGTGCAGACACTGGCTACGCATTCCAGTCTGGAATGCTGTGTGTTTATTTCATAAGTGAAAATAGCCTGACAGTGAAGATGTGTGTCAAGTGTTTGGCCACGAAACGCTGCATTTGTTGTTTGTTTTGCCCAGGTTCTACCCAACACCTGTTTTGTACTGAAATCCTTATTAAGCTGTCTAATTTCTCTATTTTTCCCCCTCAGGGGTTCTATGCTCCCCCCCCCACACACACACACACACAAACACTTTTTTTTCTCTCCCAAGCTTTGGAGGTCAAAGCTGCGGTTTCCATTGTTCTCTTCTGGAGTCACCCTCCTCTCCAGGGTGGGGAGGAAGGCCACTCTTTGTGCTTAGAATTATTCATGGGACTCAGGGAAAGGAGAGCAGGGGTAAAATAAACTGGCTCAGGAAAAACAAAAACAGGACCAGCCACGTGACTGGAGGGAGGCGGTGGCTGTGGGAAACTCCCCCTGGCTCAGCCCAGTGCAGAACAGACAGAGGGGAACTGACTTGGAAACCGGCACCATCTCAAAGTCCAACTGATAGCCCTCACAAAACAGAAAGCCTCGACCATGAGATTCGCTTGCTCGCCTCTGAGGAGTCGGGTCTTCACGGCCTGAGATCCAGGCTACACTCAGTAACTTCAACACACAAAGTGCACGGCTCACTTAGTGCTCAAGAGAATGGGGTGGGATGAGAAAAGAAAGAAGTAGCTTTGAAAGTTTGTAACAAAGTGGTCAAATGTAATTCGTGCTGAACATTTTTGACACAAGTCACCCCTAATTGCCGTTCCTGAAAGGTGTCTCAATTAAGATCACACGACGCCGCTGTTTAAATGCTATACATTTGTCTAAAGGAGAAAGAAAGCCACAACATTGTCTATTAAGTGTCAAAAAGCCTTTTCTTTAACTGCAGAGGGCTTGGACACAACTCAGGAAATACTTCAAATGGAAAAGAAATGTTAAACGCTACCCTTCAAGCTATTGGAAAACCTATTATCAAATGTTAAAACCTTTTAGAAAAAAAAGACCCATGAGTGTCCCCAGCAGGATGACGTATCTTTGTTTAGCAAAGATTGATCACCATTGATAATCAGGAGCTAATAGAATGGATGCAATCCAGCTGCTAGTTAGGAATCCGGAGGCTTAAATGAAGAAACTCCGGAGGGCCAGGTATCTGCTTACATAGTTCTCTCTATGCCACAAACACACCAAACACAAATGACGGTGGATGTTTCTCTTCATCACAATTTCTAAGTCATAATATCAGCACCGCGGATACTGGGGGCTCTGTGTGCATGTGAGAATGGGATGGGGGGGATCCACACTCATGAGAGAACAGGGGCAGAAGGGGGTTCATTCATACAAGAGCTGAACTTTCATCAGAAGAAAATGCTGTGCAGAAAAAAAAAAATTGCAAACAGTGTGTGCGTGCCCACACACAACCTTTCACTACCGCTCTCGGTTCGCAGGGCATAATGAGAATTAATTAGTGCCTTCCAAAATCATTAGCCCCAATCTCTCTAATGTGTGCATCTATGCCTAACTGAAGATTTTCTAAAGAAAAGAGACAGAAACCAGAAATCTAGGGTCAGAGGCAAAGGCACAGATGCGCGGATAAATGGCTGTCCTGTGACGGTGCCTCTTTGTGTTCATGATTACAACTGATTCTAATTCAGCCCCTGATGCACGAGCTGCCCCCTTTTCTTGTTCTAAATACAGTACTTTCAACACCCCCTCCCAATTCATGCCTTACAGACTTGGAGGATTTAAATTTTTTTTTCTCCAAAATGCCACATGTCAGTCAAAAGAGAAAATGATTGGCTTTTAAAATTATAATTTCAAGCGCATTGACTAAAGGCTATGTTTTCATTAAAATTTAACCCCCTTTGAAGCTCACATCTGCAGCTTTGGGGAACATGCTAAAAGATGGGTTTCTATCTCTGTAGCTTTCCACAAAACAAGAGCTAGAAAATTGAAACCACGGAGATGCAATGAATAATAGCCCATGCTAATAGGACACTGTGTCTTTAGTATAACCATTAGAACAAACTGACACTCTTTCCTCTGCAGTATACAAATCAAGAGCCTCTCGTTCTCATTTGTGAATATTTTAAACTTAAATTTAATTAGAAAGCTTTAAGTGATAAATGTATAGGGACCCTATTATTTTTTTAATGGAATCATTTTTATGCCCTCTCTGGGCCATCATTTTCTATAGACAAATGTTAACTTTTGGACTATATGTAACCATTCTTATACCATGTTACTATTTTATTAGACCATGAATTATTTTTCAGGGTAAGAATTTCAGGAATGTAACCCCAAACAAGAAAATTCATAAAACAAAATGATTGATTGTTTCACACATTTTAGCTTTCTTTTTTCTTAATTCCAAAATTAAAAATCAATTGCCTTGGTAGTTACACGAATTCTGCAGGTGGTTAAATTGAATAGAACCCTAGAAAACAAATGAAAACACCTAAAATCTGCTAGCATGCGACAAAGATCCAGACTGTATTTAACAGAATTTTGTCAGTCAGATTCTACTTTTGATAGGTGCTGTGGTTTTAAAAATGCTTCCATTAAGGCAAGCTGGGTGAAGAATATGTGGTACTTCTCTTCTGTTTTTACAACTTCTTAGGCATCTATAATTACTGCAAAATAAAAGGTAAAAATAAATTACCTCTGCGTGACTTCTAGAAGTCTAACTTCTCAGACATGTTGAAAATTTCACACTGCAAAAATCAAACCGATTCTCACTAAAATACAGACCCAAAGTCTAGAGAGATTTTGCAAGAGTTCAGCAATGCACCCTTCCATCAACCCATATCAGAGGAAAGTCTGGTTTAATTCGTATCATCTTCCAGGACGTGATCAAGACCATACCTCTAATTTTCTCCAGTTACCTCTTTGTTTTGTCCCTTGTGTCTTGATATGACCCGATATTCCATCAGACTTGATGTCCCCGCACACAAAAATCACTGACTGACCCCTTGAATACGAACCACTGCCCCACACTTCCTAGGTAACCCTGTCACACTGCTTACCTTTTCAGAGCTCAGTTTGCTTATGTGTAAAATGGGGAGGGGGCAGTATCCCTGTCACAACAGTTAAGTGGAGTCATGCGGACAGAGCCCCACCCCCATGGTGCCTGGCATCTGCAGAGTGCCAGGTACATACAGATCACCTATAAACCTGGGTGAGGGGTGAGCCAGCCATACTTCTACTTCAAGAGGTAAACAAAGTCAAGGGGATGGGCCCAAAGTCAGTCAGATTTTCCTTTGTGTCTTCACTCCTCTGGCTAAGGTTAGAAGGTAGCCTGTGTAGGTGCCCAGTTCATTTATAAAGGAGTACCCTGACGAGGAACCAAAACTGGGGCTTCTCAGCCTATGGCATGTTATTCCATGAGTGTTTTCCCACTGCAAACATTTAGTCTGACTCTGTTTTGCAGTACAAGATCTTAAAGGACAAAGACAGATGTCATGCCATCCACGCTGATGCTTGTGAAGTGAGCTGTGTTGTTTTGATTTTTTTTTTTTGTTAACAAGTTGATGATTGAAAATGAAGACATTCAAACCTACCTAGCATTTGAGCCTCCTCACTGTAGGGATGAAATGATGTTATAGAGCCACCCTCATTGCCAATCTTTTCCTTTTTCAACTCTGGTACTTGTTCAAGCTTCCGGAGAGTGACTTTGTAAGCCAGTTCTCAAAAGAGAATAACTCCTTCTGGGCCTCCTAAACCCCATAGCATCCTCCAATTGCTTTTGCTGTGGATATCCAGGTACTAGGACAACCTTACAAGCATGAGAGACACCCAGAAGGGAGGTTCCCAGAAATCAGTAGTCATGGCTCACTGCTCTATTGGCAACTTCCAACATGCAACACCTTAAATAAAGTTCAAGGGAGATGTGACAGATACCCACAGGGATCACTCTGCGCTATTTATTTCTGGGTTCACTTGTCAGCACCGTGAAGGCTCTTGCTATAATCCTGAAGTCACTCAGAGGACTAGAATATTGTGTTCAGAAAAGAGTTGCGTTTCTGTCAGAAGTACTTATTGACTGTCACTTGAGAAAGCCTCTCACAGATAAATCTAACACCACAATAATTCAATATTTCTTCTTGAAAACAAAGCCATTAGCATTTTATTAGAAGAAATATTTCATCTTTCCTCTCCCTCTGTTTAAACACAGCACAGATGTAGCACTCTGTGTGGGTTGTTACAAAGTCAGGGAATATAATTTCTTGATTAATTGCCATACACAGGATTCGAGTTATGTACAATTTGGGTAGTTAACCCTGGCACCTCCCACAAGCACTTACAGCCCAGCCTTCCAAATAAGCACATTTATGATAAATCACTGGGAGCTGTTTAAGTGGATCAGGCTCTAAGTTCTTCCTTGGGCTAGATCATGTCATTTTCAACAAGCAGGAATTTCAGGGGAGAAAGTCCCTTATCAGCAGCCTCAGCTGAGGTGACTCTGTTTCCCCTGCAGACTGCAGGGAGTCTCCGTCAATATTTCTTATCTTATTGGTGACTCTCCTATGGTCTCAAAAAAAAAAATGGTTGGTGATCCAGAAATTACATCAGGGGTCCAAAGATAGACCATGAGCTTAGGGCATATGAACACAGAACGGGAAAAGAAAACGCCTGCTGGTTTTAAGGCTGTTGAGAATCGAAGATCTCTTCTTAGCTTGTCCAGTTTAGGGTGGACATCCTGTCACTTCCTCAGCTTCCATTTCCTTACGAAGGTGCATGAATATAAACCCGCGGGTCCCTGGATGTTTATACACCACTAAACCCTCAGCTAGGGACGCCTTTTTACATGCTTTCTTGCCCACTACCACAGACCGTCCTGTGACAGTCTCCAAAGCTTTACTTCGTGTTGTAACGGGAATCTAAGACAGCAGAGATGGCTGGAGCCGGTTCGGAAAAATTGGCGCCATATGTCCTTATTGAGGGTTCCTGTGTGAGCTCCTCTGGCCTCGGACAGCAAACTCTAACCGGTGACTTTGGGTTTCCAGGATATGTTGTTTGCTTCCTGGGACAGGCATGACGATGAAATAGGCGTTTCATGGTACGTCAGACAAGACTGACATACCGGTACACAAATGGCAAGTAACTGGCGCCTCTAGCCTTCCGGGTCCATCCCGACCCTCACACATCTTCTCTCTTCTTTAACTTTGCAGATGTGTTTCCCTGAAAGTTGATTCGTTGGGTAGTTAGCTAAATAATCTCCTCTTCCTTAATTCCAAGGAAGGGGGTCTGTTAAAGCTTTGCTATCAATGAAAATGAAAGGGGGAGGGGGAGATGGCTCCGCACGTAAAGGCACTTACTGCCAAGCCTGGTGACCTGAGTTCAGTCCCAGGAACCCCCTGGCAGGAGAGAACACCCCTGACTTCCGTGAGAGGGCCATAGAGCACAGGCTCATAAATTAAAATGTGCAATTTTAAAAGTGTCACTGATAAAGAAAACCACACATCATCACCCTCTCCTTGAATCACCCACCTTAGAGATCACGAGTCCTCACTGAAAACATAGAAAAGAAAATTTATTTTAAAACCAACTTTGATTTATATTAAGTATCCCAGAAGTAAACTTGCACTGCTTTTGTAGTTAAACATGTTCTTTGAAGTGAATTTGATTATATATATATATGTTTTCTTCCTTTAAAATAGAAAATACCATAAGGAAGTCTCCCCACAGCCCATGCCAAGTTTTGTTTTCTTTGTTTTTGGTTTGTTTCATTTTTAGCTTCGTTTTGTTTTGCTTTGTTTTAACTCTCCTGTCCATTCTAGACTTATTTCTATCCATTAATATAACTCATTCGGTGATGGACACTGCAAGCGTCTGATTGGGCGCAGGAAATGAAAACAAAGAAGGGGGGACCGGACATGATGACAAACGGTCTCTAGGCTTTCCTACCACATCCTATAATTTTCCAGTTGGCTTAACCACTCAACATATTTAAGTAACCAGCCAACATATTTATTTAACATTCGGCAGATGGACATGACAGAAACATCATGATTTTCAGATGTACTTTTTCTAACTGCAATGCTTCTTTTATGCCAGGATCCCAACAGGTTCTAGAGGTAAGTCTGTCCTTACCTGCTGTTTTCCCGGCATCGGAGTCTCGTGCAACCTAAACATGTCCATTCTGATTAATTTAAAACCTCGGCATTAAAGCAGAAATCAAATCATTCTCTCCAATCTATTTCTTACCCACAGCATAAAAGAGACTATTTTACATGTTAATAGTAATCTGATGTGGTTGTATAAATCTGATATAAATATGATCCTCTGTTTGGAAATGATGTTAATTTAGTTTAAAATGGAGATTACATTTCAACTTGTAAAGGGGCAGCCTGGAATATTAGCATTTGTGACTGTTGCATAATTTCTCTTTATGCTGCCCAAGTGTTACTCAGAATCTTTTCTGAGCCTCTTTGTCCAAAGATTTCCCATTCTTCTTATAAGAAAAAGGGCTTCTCTATTAGCTATATGTTAAACAGGTGGAAGAAATCCTTAAATGAAAAAAAAAGATTAACACCAACATCATAAATGCATTTTTTAAGAAACATTTCAACTTACAACGTAATAAACTGAACAGAATGTCATAAGAATGTCAAACTGGGCACTGTAAAAATAAATGTTATTCCCATGGAAAAAAGTCTGCATATTTATGTAACATTCAGCAGATGGGCGTGATATTAATATAGGGTTTTCAGTTGTGCTTTTATAGCTTCTAGATTTTTCTTGCCTAACTTGGCAACCCGAGGCACCATTTGAGTTTTGAATTTGGACAATACTGCAACAGATGTCCAGACCAATAAAATAAACTCCTTAAGGGCTCTGCTTAATTTGTGTAATTGATCAATTTTGGTTGCAGAGGCCTCGCCTCCCCAGCATGTAACTGCTTTCCACAAACGCGCTGCAGTTGGGATTTCGTTCCATATGTTACAGGAGTGTACGGCTCTTGACAGCACGCAAACACAACAGGGTCTGTGGTGACACCTGTTGGCAACAAGCAGAGAAAAACAACGTCACTGGAGCAAGGGATTCCCAGCCTTGGTATTAGTGACCCTTGAGACGGAATCATTACGGTGGGGGCTGTGCTGTGCATCCTCGGGGCTTCAGCACGGCACCAGTCTCGGTCTCTGCCTTCAAATGCTAGAGGCACTGTCTCCCCGACACAGGGCACCCTCCAGTGTTTCCAGACCGTCCCAAATATCCCTTTCCAGGACACAGGAGGGGGACTAGCATGACCCTAGGTGAAAATTCTTTTAGTCCAGTGGAAAGTTCTGGATAGCTAGAACGTTTAGCCTAGATAGCTAAAGATTTCTCACACTTAAAACACACACACACACACACACACACACACACACACACACACACACACACACACACACACGAGGGCCTGGGGAGCTGGCATAGCCATGCAAGCATGGGAACCTGAGTTCAAGCCCCCGAACCCACCTAAAAAATACCAGGTATGGTGATATACATGAAGGGTCCAAGCACTGGAGGGGCAGAGACCAGTTGGAGGTAGACAAGCACTTCATACGGAATATTACTAGCGCGCTTCACACCAATGAGAGATCCCGTCTCAAATAAAGTACACAACACCAGCTTGAGCAATCCCCGGGGTTGTCCTCTGACCTTCACAGGAACACCCGTGCACCGGCACCCTCACAGACGGGTGCACCTGCAGCGCCCACCCCCCATACACATTAACATACACATTAATTTAAAAAAAAAACTGAACAAGAAAAAGTTTCCCCTGGCTTTGGCACATCTCCGTCTAATAACAATTTTCCAGAAAACCCATGGCGACTTCAAGCTGACCCAGGGTATCCGGGACACGTGCTTCGGGCCCCAGACTCCTCACAGCTCTCGGGTGGGAGGTAATTAAGACATTGGTTTTGAAGCTCAATTTTAAGTGTTCATCACTCACCTATTAAACTTGCCAGAGTTGCTGTGTTAATTATCTCCCGTTTCCTTGATTTAGCATAATACGGCCTGCAGCCTGTGACAGAAATTCAAGGGAAGACCGGTGACCTCTTTTGTGGTTGTGTTAATAACTACATGATAATAAATTAGTTTTCAATTTTCAGAAGACTTTACATGGCCAAAAAAAAAAAAAAAGTGGATCAAGAACGCGATGCACAAACTTGATACCAGATAGCGGATCAGCACCAACTTGGAATCTCGTTCGCACAATTTCGCAACCAAGGGCAGTGGGAAAGTTAAGCAAAATGCGCTGCTGCTTTGTCGACGCAGGACATTGCTGATAATCATGAGGGACAGAGAGAAGCTGTGGCCATCGCTGGCTATATTAACCATCT
This sequence comes from Microtus ochrogaster, assembly GCF_000317375.1. NCBI lineage: Eukaryota > Metazoa > Chordata > Mammalia > Rodentia > Cricetidae > Microtus > Microtus ochrogaster. Next base: position 12,322,931 of record NW_004949099.1, on the reverse strand, counting down.
ACAAAAGCTCATTCCTGCCATTCTCTCAGGGTTAGGGAAGATTTTGAGACACATACTGAACATAAGCGAGCATACGCTCTCCATGCGCGAAAGCTCCCCCCCCCCCCGGAAGACATGCTGATTTTGAAGTGCTTCTGCTAATATGAGAATAAAAACATGGGAAGGAAAATCGTTTCCCCAGCAGCACAGCAGTGCCGTGACTTCTTGGCGTGTTTTGTGTCTCCCTTACATCTGCTCCCTGCCTCTAACAGCTTTCTTCCTTTGGCTGGCAAAACGCAAATAAGAATGTACAGGAAGCCTGGCCCCGCTCTGATGTACAATAATATTTAGCTAATTAGAAGAATCCTCCAGCTCATTACGCTAGACAGTAGGAAGGAAGACACCACATGAAAGCGTGACACTTGCTGAGCCCTAGGATAGTGTCAAAGCCGAACTGGCATCACTTTCTCCCATTTCTTTATAAACTTGGTCCGAGTGCAATTTCATTCGTTTTTTTCCGTTAGTTTTGACTTGGACAAGAAGCGATTGCTGGAACACTGCGCCATCTTCTGGTCTGATGTTGAAGTGCAAGTTCTTGAGAAAGAACTTGGAATACTCGGATTTTCAGAGAGCATAATAACTACATAAGAAATACAGGATATTCTTTTTCTAGTAAGTTAAGTTTCGTTGGGACGGTATTTTAATAAATATCTTTGCTTGACTCACAATCCTGAATAAATTTTTAATCTCACAAATATTTGTCAGAAGCCACATAGATATTTGTTTGACATTAGAACTAGAGCCCAGACAAGTCTGGAAAGGTGGTCCGACCTTCTGAGAGTTTACAGCCTAGCAATATAATTCTAAAATGTAAAGTGTATGAAATCTTAATAATACATATAATAAGTGTAGAAGGAATATCTACACAAGAACCTTATAGGAAAGATGTCTGTTGCAGCAGGTTTTGGACGCTGGCAATGACAACAGAGATGTGGTCCAGGCGTGTGGAGTGCCTAGAGACTCACAAACAATGCCGCAGTTGACCCACATGCCCTGCCAGGGAGATGAAAAGGCTAACACTCAAGTTGTGCTCTGAACCAACCTGTGCTCTCCCCCACGACAGGACTCGGCTTCGCAAACAAGGGGACATATGAGAAGTAAGGTCTGCAGGGAGGAAGGATGCGTCATGGCAGTCTAGAATTTCCATGAAGGGGCATTTAGTGGGGGAAATCTGTTTGAGAGTAGGGTGGTTGACAGGGCCTGGATGTGGCCCTGGTGTGCCCCCTAATGCCCATGTGCTCTAAGCTTGGTCCCTAACGTGGGGGTACTGAAAAGCAAGGGGACCTTGTGATGGTTCTTCTTGGTTTGCAACTTGACTACAGCTGGTGTTACTAAAACCCAGTGGCTTGGTACAGCTATGGGAGATTTTTTTTTCTTAATTAAATCATCTGAAGTGGGAAGACCCGCTTTTAATTTAGATCTTTAGGGGTGGCAAGACCTACCTTTAACCTAGGCCAGACATTCTGATGGCAACCTCTATAAAGGACATGGGAGAAGAGAGCTCTTGCTCTTTGCCTGCTTGCCCTTGCTTTCAGTGGTAAGCCCCCTTTTTCACTGGTACTAGTAGAAGCAGAGTTCCTACTTCTTTGGGATTCTGGCAAATACCAACGATCTGCTGAGATATTCAGCACCATGGACTAAGCGACCATTGGATTCTTGACCTTCTGTTTCAGACAGCCATTGTTGAACTAGCTGAACCACAACATGTAAACCATTTTAATAAACTCTGTGTGTGTGTGTGTGTGTGTAGAGTGATGATAAGTAGGTAGATAGATAGATAGATAGAAGATAGATAGATAGATACAGATAGATAGATAGATAGATGATAGATGATAGATGATAGATAGATAGATAGATAGATAGATAGAAGATAGATAGATAGATAGATAGATAGATAGATAGATAGATAGATAGATAGATAGATAGATAGATGATAGATTGATTCAGTGTATAAGTTTAGTTCCTCTAGAGAACCCTGACTAATACAGAGTAGGGTAAATATGTCACTTAGGAGCTACCCATAGAAGGCATTGATATAGTTCTCCTAAGCCCGCAGTTGGTTCTTTTTGAGTGAGCTGTCACAAAAAAGAGCAAATACGGACTTTTAGTCGTTTTTATTTCATGTCTTGTCACCCCTTTTCCATTGTGTGCTGCCAGTACTATGGCACTGAAGATCTTCCTACAAAGCAAATGGATGATCTTTGACTTTGACCTCTAAAACGATAGGCTTTAAAAAAAAATCAAATCTACAACCTCCCAGATGTTTGGTTATAGCAGCACAGCACAGACCTATACAGCACTGAGTGACTTAACTGATCGCTGCGTTTCTGGAGGAAGCCCATAGATCTTACCTAGACAAAGGAAGAACAGGGATGGGGATCATGAGAGGAACCAACCTGTCAAAGTACTGGCTACCACTGGTACTGTGTGCTGCTGCATGTTTGAGAAGAGCAGGGAGCCCTGTGAAAGTAAATGCCTTCATGGTTGAAAGACAATCACAGGAAATGGAGTCTGAAAACAGGTTAGGAAAAAAAAAACAGAAATGTTCACAAAGTTGCCTTGAGTGGAAAGATACAATTTATGTAGAATAATGACCCTACTCAGATAGTGTACGAAAGTTCATCTGTTCTTGAGTAGGGGATAGAAGGAAAGGTAGGAAGCAGAGAGATAAAAGCTCCAGGGCTAATGAAGACATTTGTCAAGGAGAAAGAATGAGGGGCCAGTGTGAGAGAGCAGTACAAAGAAAGTAGGGGTGGGGGCGGAGGACCCTTGTAAGCGACAAAGAATTTCCAACTGTTTCTGTGCTGGTGCTTAAGAGAAGACTCGCACGTAGAAATAGGGAAAGCAAGAGAGGAAGGGAAGTGTTCAGAAAGAAGAGGAAATACAGACTTTAGAGACATTATGTTCCAGAAGCTACGGCAGAATGTCAAATTTGACAGAAGCCGATACTCGCGGCTTGCTCTGGAGTGAGATTATGCCTAAAGCACAGATGTGGGAGCCATTAGCACCAGAGTCCGAAATGAAAGCATATGAATTATTAGGAAGGAACCAGATCAGAAATCAGGGCTTGGAACAGGAAGAAAATCAAAATGGCCAAAGAGTAGCATGGTATCAGATCACTAGGAACACACTTCAGCATTTTTGTATCTGACAGATATTTATTATCTATTATGTGTCTGACACAGTCTGAGGGCTATAGCTAGAACACAAGGCAAGCCTGAGTCTATTTCCTTCCTGGGCTTAGGTTTTCAAAGAAAGAAGAAAGATTTTTAGAATATACATTAAATATAGCTGTACGAAACTGCAAGTGAGGCCCAGAAGAACCTTGAGCTCTCTCTATTGCCTATATTGAGTCTGAGCATCTAATCTGCCTGCTTCCACCACCTGCATGCTAGGATTATAAGCATGTACAGCACCATGCTTAGTCTAGACAGTGCTAGAACCCAAGGCTTTGTGTATATTGAGAAACCATCTAATAACTGAGCTGCACCCCAGACCTTGACTGCTTCTGATCCATACAGTGTGGAAACTCTCTCACAGGTTTTCCCCTAATATGATGTATTAGCATAGTGTGGGAATTCGAGTAGGATCTAGAAGAGGAGCAAGGCAAGGCACAGAGACTGTCCTCAATACAGAGGTCAGGACCAATCGGGCTACTAGAACAAACCTGGGAAAAGCGCCCATGGACTGGAGGACACATATTCTGGTGTGTAAACATCACTCACCCTTTCAGGAGAAAGGACCAAGGCTGCTGGCAGGTGGCAAACTCAAGCAAACTTTTGGCAAGGTAGGGGATACTTCCCCAGCCAGAGGAGTATGCCATCCTGGTGGGTGGGGGTTGGGGGGAAGGTACCCCTGAGGAGACACAGGCAGGCAAAGGGTGACCATGGCAGCAAGAGTGATAAACCCAACTTGAAAAAGACTTCCTTCAAAGGCTTGGAAATGACGGCCTGGGGAAAGTGCTTAGTCTACAAAGCACTGCCCTAGCAAGCAAGAGCTTGTGATGGGCTTGTAAGGTGTCAGTTGTGATCACTTGCATATGTAATCCCAGTATCCCAGTGCCCAGGGACTCAATCAAGTGGATCCCCGGGAGGGTGGGGGACACTGATCAGTCAGTCATCCAGCCTAACAGATGAAATGACACCTGACTTGTTCATCCTCTGGCCTTCCCTCCCTCCCTCCCTCCCTCCCC
>NW_004949099.1:12277339-12318600 GCF_000317375.1 Microtus ochrogaster | reverse complement strand
CTCTCTCTCTCTCTCTCTCTCTCTCTCTCTCTCTCTCTCTCTCTCTCTCTCTCTCTCCCCTTTAATAAAAGAGTTTACATGATGCAAGCCCAGCCTAGCCCAGGCACTGAAAACTCTAACCGCAGGCAGGTAAGGAAATGAGTTCACAAGAGAAAAGGACCACCCAGGTAAAATGGAGACAAGTTGTGGGGTATCCACCTTGTCCCAAGGGGACCACTGGGCCTAAACTTAGACTGCTAGATGTAGGCAGAGAAACCCAGATCACTGGATGCTCTGACATTGCAAGACAAACTAGAAGAGGGGCTTCTCTGGGCTGTCTCTTGGTGTGTACGCTGTTGAAATTGGAAAGAATTTTAACACGCTCCGCAGGCCAAGCCAAACACATCTGCAGTCCAGATGGGGCCTGTGCGGTGCCAGTTTGAGACCTCTGGCTTAGAAAGAAGATGTTAGAGCAGTCTCGACACTTGGTCATGGCTCCGAGCTACCGGTTTCCCCACACATTCTTCTCTGGAGTCCCACCTGGAGGTCTTGCTTAGCCAGACTGCCTTAACTCCCCGGATCCCTCTGCCCACCATGTCTTGCCCTCATGAGCGCTGGGGCTGTAATTCAAGTTCTCACCTCTTCCTACCACAGCCTAAACCAACAATCCCCTCGAGCTACTCTCACAGGCTCTGGACACTTCCTACAGTATATTTCTATCTACCCACCTCAGCCCCAAGGTAGACATATTGGAATGGCTTTCTCACTGGCTGTGAAGTCCAAACAACACTGGCTGACCTGAATTCATAAGCTTTCACTATATGAGCACTCCTGGACCAATTCTGTGTGGACAAATTTTCCTTCCGTGTCTGTATACACCTGAAGTGCCCTGTCTACCAAGCTCAGCCTATATCTTCCCTCGTCGAGTTTAGGCTGCCTTGAATTTCCCCCAATGACCTCTGGCGACAGTTAGCTCTGTTTGGAGTCTGTTCCTCAGCACAGGCGAATGACTGGCAGCAGTCCCAAACTCCGCCCACTATGGCCCTCAGCACCTCCCTCCCAGTTGTAGGGCCAAATAGGATGTAAGGGGAAGAATTGAGTCCTCATACGATTTTTCCCAGAATAACACCTTGAATTAACTCCAACTCTATTTGCTCATAAATGATAGCAAAGTGTGTTGAGAAAATAAGCGGACTGACAAGGGAAAATTGCTTGTGGGCTGGTGACATGCATGGCTCAATTTGTGAAGGGCATGCCACGCAAACACGAGAACCTGCATTTAATACTCAGAACCTATATTTAAAAAAAAAAACAACTTAGGCATGGTGGTCACACTTGTAATCACAGTGTTGTAGTGATGGATTCAAGTAGACTCTGGAGTTTGAGTAGCCAGCCAGTTTAGCCTAATGGGTGCATATCAGGCCAATGACAGGGACTGTCTCAAAGAAATCACAGTAGCGGGCTTAAGAGAAACAACAGCTGAAGCTCACCTCCCTCCTCCAAAAGCACATGCATGCACAGCATGTGCATGTGCTCACACATGCACACACATATATCTGAACACACATAGATGTGCATATATACATAAAAATTAAGGTTATTGTGATTAAAAGTGACTCTGTACGAATTAAGGAGCTGGCACCCACACTTCACCTATCTCTTGACTTTCTCCTGTTTACTAAATAACACGTCCCTTGAACCATTTGGTCTCACTGACACCAGGGGAGGGCAAGTTTCCGTTCTGAACTCTCACAGGACAGCCTTCACAATAAGGCTGAATTGCCGATTTCCTCTCTGTGCCACACTCCACAAGGGCACAGAATTCATGTGGCATCATGACAGGTGTATCTCAGCTCCCAGCTCAGTGGCCAGCATCAAGAGGATACCTGTGTCGTAGCAGTGTAAAACACATCTCTCTATAGGGTGGTTCTTCACATCAAATCATCAGCAAGACTCATTCTTCTCCTTCCTTAAGAGCTAGCTCAAGATGGATGGCATCCGCTAGGACATCGCTGGCCTACGGTACCATCTGACGACAGCCTTTGTTTTCTGTAGCTCTACCCAACACATCATCAACGGAATTTAAAATCTCTAAGAGAGTCTTTCTTCTTCCACACTGTGTTACGTTACACTTAAAGGCAATAATACCAAATATCTCTAGGCTGTGCAGATAAATTAGTGTGCAATTCATTTCCACAGCTGCAAATTACCTCATAAGCAGACTTGCAGTCCTGACAGCTGATGCCGTGGGTCAGCCTGGGGTAAGGCATGCCAAGGTTGCTGGGAACACATTCTTTTTAAACTAGTCTGCCAGGGTATATCCAGGAGAGTCAGTGATTGAATCGGTAGGCAAGTTTGGGGAGGAGCATCTTTGTAATGTTAGCAGGCATCACCTATATCAGTGCTATCCTCACTGAGACCAAGTACCTGACACCCAGGGCCCTGAGTTCAAGCCCCAGTACTGAACAAACTGGGCCTGGCGACATACATCCATAGCCCAGAACCTGGGAGGTAAAACCAGGAAGTTTAGAAGTCCAAATTCAATCTAGCCTACACAGAGAGCTTGAGACTCTTCTGGCATGCATTGGCAACCTCTCCCTGCTCTATGGAATGTATTTTTCTTCATTGTCTACCTTGTTCTCCACAAAACATAAGCTCAGTGACGATATAGACTCATCTGCTACATGTTCTCTCTGGAAGCCACACAGACATATCTTATGTCTTTGAATGCTCAGTTTCCAGCTGGTCACACTATTGCTAGAAGTTGTGAAGCCTTTAAGATAGTGGTTCTCAATTTTTCTATTGCTGTGACCCTTTAATACAGTTCCTCATGCCGTGATGACCCCCAACCATACAATTATTTGTATTGCTACTTCATAACTGCAATTTTGCTACTGTTACAAATCATAATGTAAATATCTGATGTACAGGACATTTGATATGTGACCCCCCCAAAGGGTCATGACCTATGTTGAGAATCACTACTCTAAGAAGGAAGGATGGATGACTGGCAAAACTAGGTCACTAGGTCAAGCATATACGTTTTACCCATGAAAATGTGAGTTAAAACATACTTGCCTTCTTCTAAGTTGCTTGGGGAGAGATTTCACATTCAAACTCTAACATCATCGGCATCACTGAGGACCTGAGGACCTGAAGACACCCACCTCCTCCAATGTGCCCCATTCTCTGGACTTCACACTCAGCTCGGGATCACCTTTTCAGCCCCTCCCAGTCTTCAGCTCATTGAATTTGAAGGGAAAGGACACCACCAGCTTTCCCGGACTTGCAGAGGACTCACTCACTGTCCACCTCGTAGACTCTATATATGTGAGCCACTAATTCAAATGAACCACTTTATATACACCTATCTGTACCTATAGTCATATGTCTCTTTGTGTCTCCACGTGGTTCTGTTTTTCTAGATAACCCTGACTCGTAGAGTATCCAAAGTTAGAATGGATGATCACTCTCTAGAATGCTGGCCTCACCTTTTCTTCCTGTAATTTAAAACTGAATTCCTGTTGGTTCAAGTTCAAGTGTCTTTATTTTGTAAGAAATGTGTCATTTAAATAATAAAGAGGAAAGGGATTCTGGTTAATGTGTATTTTTATTATCGTCCAAGTTTATGGCTCATAGAATAAGTTTCTCATTAGAAGTTTGAGAACATACCTGGTCTAGACTTGCAGACTGACTTCCTGTAACCTCCTTATTCTCTGGAACTCAGAAAATAGGTCCGTTCTTCCCTGCTTGTGGGAAAGATTCATGATAATTTCCTCAGTTAGGGTTTGGAGTCCTTGGAAGGAGATTCAAACCTGAACCCCATCTCACGACAGCTATGTGCCCTCATTTTAATCATTATGCTACCTTTTTGTTCCGATGTTGTTAGTTGTAAAATAGGGAGAAAAGGCAGAACCTTCCTTCCTTTGTGAGATTTATACAGTGGTGCACGGAGTCACCATCAGGCTAGGCTGCATGTGTCCATGCATGTAGGTCTCTTCACAGAGAAACAAAGAAACTTGCAATCGTGAAGTGGATAAAAACCCTTCTGAGAGATAATCTGTATCATAGCCCTGCTGACTCTTGGAAAGTTGACGGAGAACAGAAACAACTTCCTGAAACCCATTTAAGCGGCATTCTTTCTGCCCTCCAGACCCGAGGCCTCAAACTCAGCCTGGGGTTTTTAATGCACTGAAACCAGGATTGGACCCAGGACACGCGTTATTATATTTCAGAGCTGTAAACCTGGAATTTCCCCCACAGCTTCATGAAACCTCTCTGGATTTTTAGGAGCTCTTTCTATGAAATCCAGGATTTTCTTGGGAATACCCCAATCTGTTCCAAATCAATCAAACTTTTACTGTACCAAAATGAAGGCAAAGTGGACCGTGAATTCAGCAGAATGACGAGGGTGCAGAAGAGCTTCACGTTGGCCATGGGACGGTGGAGGTCGGTGGTCACACTCAGTTATCACGGCGGGATGCTTCTGCTCCAGAAAATGTTGAGAGAATGAAACCGTTCACATCTGGTTTTCTGAAAGAAGGCCCTCACAGCCTGACCTGCAAGTGCCTCGTAATTGGGGCAAATCTTCCACTCCTCCTCCACTTTTTAGAAGCCAAATGAGATGCAATTGAAATTCACCCAAAGAGGGTATTCTTCTCAAATGGAGGGAAAATGAAGAGATGTTTTGACTTTTTCAGATACAACATCTTTTTCAAACTATGCATATTTTATTCATTCAACAAATATTTCTCTTCAACGAAAATACTAAATAAATGTCTTAGATTCTCCTTTCACTCCTAAGAGCAAAAATTTTTTTTGACCTTGAACAGATTTTACCCTTTACTTGCCCATCCATAAAGCCGTGATCATGCCAGCATTTGCCCACCACATGGGGGAATTGTAAAACTTAATTGAAATCTTAGATGAAACATAGTAGCCACACACCAGCATTCTACATTATTGCCTGACCTGAGTGTGAATGAGTATTGATTTAAAATGACAAACCCTCCAATTTATTGAATACCAAAGTACACACACACACCCTCCCAGCCGTATACATATGTATATGCATATGTATGCCTTGGCATTTACACGAATGTGTGATTTCAGGAGCAAATCAGCCAGAGTAAAAATTAGCTGAAGCTTTTTTTTCCCCAAGGGAAATAATTTGGTATTCATGTTCTGTTATTTTCAAAAGACTCTAATGCTGTTATTTCAAATCCGAATGTCCTCAAACACTGCAAAGACAATGCTTCACTGTGCTGTATTTGCAGGAGACAAGGTCTTGGTGCTGGGAGACGGCTGTAAAAACAAGCCAATGGTATTCTAAGTGTATATGAGCAGTGTTTTTTTTTTTAAATAACGGAAAAATAATCCACCCTTCCTGAATCAGACAACTTTAAAAAGAAGACATTCACTTGAAAATAGATAAGGATGGGGTGAAAATATAAACAGAGACATTTAAAGAACTTGTGGACTTGGAATTCGGTTTCTCTGTACAGGATATTTTTTAAGGGGCTGAGGAACTAGCTCAGTGGGCAAAATACTGGCCATGTAATTATGAGGCCCTGAATCCATGCCACCAGGACCACATAAAGTCAGTGGTAGCAGTGTGCACATCTATAATCCTAGCATTCCCAAAGTGAGCTAGGACGTGGAGGCAGGACAGGCCCCTGTCTCATACGCCAGCTAGCTTGGTAAGCCTAGCAGGGAGCAACAGAAGACCCTGTCTCAAACAAGGAAGACAGCAAGGACCAACAGCTGAGGTTGCCCTCTGAATTACACACACACACACACACACACACACACACACTCCATAGGTTGCACACCGCTACACTCCCCTACACAAATGTGCACGAAACACATATACTATACCTATACACACGGAGATTTCAAAAGAAAATTTAAAAGAGCTAGAAAGCACATTTTGACCTGGCTAATATGAGTCAGGGCACTGTGTGACAAAGTCACTTGTCAAGGAAGGAAAGTCTGATTGGCCATTGAGATGTTCCCCGAAGGTCGCCATGGCTAGCTGTCACACACACAGCCCTGCCTGCTTCCTTCGTGATGCAAATGACATATTGCTTAGAGATAAATGCCTACTCTGGATGCAGCTCTTTTCATAGTTGATTAGTTGACTAAATTCCATAGTGGCTTTAAACTAGTTTATTTATATACATTGGGCTTTTATTCCAGAATAGTGCCAGTTAAATTTGGCATCAAAAGCCAGCCTTCTGCCAAAGCTGCCAAAGGAAAAGTATATGCTGTTGACAGCACTGCACAGTGCTGGGCCAGTGCTACAGAGGGTAGAAAATGTGGGTGAGGGCTATTTATTACATCGCACAAATGGGACTCTTTTGTTAATTTTAGTCGCACTGTATCTTAACACCTAATAAAAGTGTTAGATGTGAAATATAAACATTTTATGGATACACTATGAATTTTAATGTTATTTAACTTTACTTTGTTAAATCATTTTCCACCTAGACAGTATATTTCCATTAACATTTTTAATGAAGAGACAGTAAGAGAGAAACCGTGGGTAAAATATCAAATGGGTTCTATAAAGCAGGGAAGGAATACGGACATTCTTTAAAGAGATGTGTGCAGAAAGGGAGCAGAAATAGCCTACTTTGAGGCACTATAATAAGGAGATAACAAACACAGGTATTAAGAAACTCTTAAACCTTTCCTTCCATGGTTAAAAAAAAAAAAATCTGATTTTTAATTGTTCCTCGTTAACTAGAGGGAGAGAATTTTGTCTGTTCTGTGCATTGCCAGGTCCTCAGGGTAGAACCATATCTTATATACTATGGGGTCAATAAAACTCCACTGAATAAAGCAGTAAAGGCAAGCTGGCTGGGCATGAGCACACACCCGGACACGTCCAGAATCAGTGATTTAAAATGCAAAAGTAATTCCAAAGGGCTCTGTTTTCATTTCTTTGAGGTTTAACAAGAAGGACAGAAATAAATGGGACCCTGGCCCAGTCTCCACAGATCCTCAAGACTCCCAAAGGCTGGCTGAGGGAGTACATCCTCCTTTCCCAAGAGTACAATATTGTTTTAAGCAAGAGAGGAGCACACAGCAGTAGCAAGAAGTAATGGAATTCTTGCCAGCTGAGGCGGGGCTTCGTGAACATCTCCAGGAGGACTTTCTACTTATTCACTCCCACTGCCCCTTCAGACATCAGAGTTCACAGAGAAGGTGATGCAGAGGCTGGTGCCAGTCCTAAAAGAAAAGAAAGAAACCTAGCAAGATGGAGACCATGGAAACCACACTCTCCCCTTTCCAGCTCCTAACAGGTGAAGAATTTATGTAAAAGTCCACCTGCCTTAAGAAAAACACAATGGGTCACAGGAGATAATTTAAAAAAAAAAAACATTGAAATTCAATAAACTAGGGACTTTGTAGGAAGAGAGAATCGTTCTTTTGGGGAGGTTGAAAGCTCAGTGGATAGAAGGCTGGGTGAACATTGATGCGCTTGTCCAGGACTGTGGGATGAGAAGCAGCTCCTAGCATTATGGTGAGCAACTGGAGGTTTCTCTCCCACACGTTAGTTCCAAAATAACCACTCTGAGGCTTAATATTAATTATAAACTGTTTGTCCTCTTATTATTTGAAAGACCCCAGCTTAGCTGCTGTAATGCCATTTTGCAAGGCTTTTACACAAACAAGTATAGGTTCAAGGTAAAGTTGGTACTCCTAGGTTGCCAAACAGGATATCTATGGTCAGACATCAGGCCTAGGAGGGGAACGAAAAGTTCTGGGAAAAACCACATATACCCTAGATAGAGCCAAGTCAGCTATTATCTGATCTTCATGTCCCCGAGGAGCTTGTCCCCAAGTAAACCCATCGCCTCATCCGAACTGACCAATGGAATCCCTGTAACCAGCATGCTTCTGCCGCCTGCTTCCATATAAAAGACCCCCTGCCCAGCCTGAGGGGTGCAAGTCTTCCAAAGAGACTCTGACGCCTGCAGGTACCTGTGTACTCCCTTTTTTCTTTCTTTTTCTTTTTCTTTTCTTTTTTTTTTTTTTTTTTTTTTTTTGGTTTTTCGAGATAGGGTTTCTCTGTGGCTTTGGAGCCTGGAACTAGATCTGTAGACCAGGCTGGTCTAGAACTCACTGAGATCCGCCTGCCTCTGCCTCCCAAGTGCTGGGATTAAAGGCGTGCGCCACCACCGCCTGGCATCCTGTGTACTCTCAATAAAGAAACCTCTTGCCGTTTTGCAGCCAGTGATCTCGGACTGTTTCTTGGGTTCAGGGGTCTCCTCCTGAGGGAAGGTCCTCTCTGAGGGTCTTTCATATTAACTAGCTCTTATAATTTAAATTAACCCATTTTTTATTGTTCTTTATTTTACCACAAAGCTCATAGCTTGTTATCTCACATCTTGCTTCCCTGGTGGCTGCTGGCATCTCCCAGACTCTGCCTTCTTTTCCCTTTATCTTTGCTTGGATTTCTTGTCTTACTCTATTCCTTCTGGCTATTGACCAAATCACCTTCTTTATTAGCCAGCAGTAATAAAACAAATTCATAGCATACAGAAAGGCATTCCACATCATCTCAGCATTTCTATCTAGTTTAAAAGGAAGGTTTTAACTTTAACATTGTAAAACTACATATAACAAAACAGTTATCAAGTAAGAATTATAGTTATAATATCCAGTCTATTTATATTCGACAAAATTAGAGAAAATAATTATTTATCCTATCTTGGTGAGTTCAAGGTTTCCTATCTAATTTATCTTTTAACATAACTAAGAAAAACTATAATTATCTAGTCTTCAATTCCACTAAAGATCTGAAAAGGAAATAATATTACCTGAGTAAGTAGAAAATACAAGTAAGTGACTTTCAAAAGATGCAAGAAATTGAGCCGGGCAGTGGTGGCGCACGCCTGTAATCCCAGCACTCGGGAGGCAGAGGCAGGCGGATCTCTGTGAGTTCGAGGCCAGCCTGGTCTACCAAGGGAGTTCCAGGACAGGCTCCAGAGCTACAGATGTGGAAACCCTGTCTCGAAAAACCAAAAAAAAAAAAAAAAAAAGATGCAAGAAATGACAGAAACAGCTGACTGCCTGGATAGTCACTCAAAGTTTCTCTTCAATGTTGGAGCAACCAACTCTGGCTAAAGGCCTAGAGTATCTGACAGACCATTTTCAGAAGTAGAAAATTTTGAAGGACTCTCTTACCTTATCTTGGCAAAGCTCAACAGTGACCTTTCTTTGTGTCCTCCTGGTTCAGTTTGTACAGTAACTGTCAGTAACTGAAGCAAGGACACATTCTTTGTCCAAATGACTAGTTTTTGCCATAAAGAGAACAAACTCCATACAGAGTTTCTTTGGTGTCCATCATCTATCTTCTCTGAAGTACATTGTGCTGCCAGGAACAGATATGTCTCACTGTGATGGAAAGTCTAAATTATTAAAAACATTTTAAATGCCATATTCTGTAGGTCTTAGAAGTGTTTGAAGATCACCTATTTATCTGGAATATATAAATAGTGTGTAGCTGGCCCACAAACCCTTTTTGCCTGTATGAGCAAAAACTAAATCTGCCACACAGTGCAGGCTGAATAGCTCCTCTGCACCGAGACCTGTGTGAGACTGTGGAAACACTCCACACAGCTTAGCTCGTGGCTGCTGGTGTCTGGCTTTATCTTACTGGCAGTAGTTGGGAGATATGTCTGATGCTAGCATGAGACTATGAGACTAAGAAGCCCAGCATGGCTCCATTTCTGTGCCTTTGGAATTATTTCTTTTTAAGGTTTCTCAGACACTATAAAAAACCTCAAGAACCTCCATTGATATTATATTTGTAACTGGAAGTTTTTATCCTGCTTGCCAGTTCCCAAATAACCATCATGATACTTAATATTAATTACAATCTGTTTGAGCTATTAGCTCAAGTTTATTATTAACTAGCTCTTAAAACTTAAATTAACCTATTTCTATTATTCTATAATTTACCACAAGTCTCGTGGCTTGTTACCTCATATCTTGCTTCTCCAGCATCTTCCCAGACTCTGCCTCCTTTCCCCCTTTATTTTTGCTTAGATTTGCTGCCTGGCTCTATTCTGCCTGGTTATTGGCCAAACCAGCTTCTTATTAACCAGTGGTAATAAAACATATTCACAGCATACAGAAGGGTATCCTACATCAATGATAAAATACTTATGACGAACATTTTATAGTGATATAAGCAAATGTAGCAGAAACAAAAACTATAAGTAGATTGGAAAGTCCATAGAAAATCTATGGATCAGGGAGAACTCTAGTAGCCAGTAAACAGAACAACACATGGGGTTTTTTTTAAAAAAAAAAAAGGTTTGTTTTGGAAACTTTAAAATACGTAAACTTAAATATGCATATATTCGTCTATCAGCCAGCATCAGTAATTATCAACCAATAACCATTATTGTTTTATTTAGACTCTGTACTTCATTTTATATCACATTTTCTTACCACAACCCCAGGCTTATTCTGAATCAGACTTTGAAAATGGCACCATTTATGTTCTAAAGATTTCTGTGACTATTTCAAATATGTAAGGATATTTTTTGGAAACATAACTATAATATCAATAGCTCACAAAAACTAATGGTAACTCTTGAAAAATACCAAATACCCACATTTCAATGTCAAATTTCCCTGGAAAGTAACAGATAGTGATGTGGGAATTAGGAATTTGGGGTTGTGTTGGCAAGGGGAAATATTTAAACTTAAATCCAATATGTCTCAATTGTTTTGGAAAGCCATAAGAATCTAGAAACTCCACATACATATTTCTGAATTGCAAGATTGAGCTGGAATGAAGGGTCTCCCTGACTAGCTGCCTGGTCATACACTCTTTGGCTCCCGACTTCCTGTTGTCCTGCTCACTACACACCTCACCCCATCTGACTACCTTACCTTCCTGATTTAGATACATTTGAGCTAACTTATGTTTTAAAGGATTTAGGCCCCTCCATTAGCTTTGGGGATCAATGTCATAAACCACAAACATCACAATTGTGCAGCCTTGCAAACTGAAAAGCTCACAGTTAAGAGCAGAAAGTTACCACCCTAAAGACAAATGGGCAGACTTGAAGGTCAAACCAAGGACAGAACAAGAGAGGGTGCAAAATCAACAGACAAGGGAGCCAAGAAGGAGCAATGGAGGTGTTGCAAGACATGGGTTTGTTTTTATTAATTCAAGAATTATTTGGAGAACCAAATTATGCACTGGACTTTTTGCTTTGCTGCATGGCATTCCGAGATCCAGAGATGGGTAATGTTGCTTTTGAAGGAGTGAAAGCCAAGTTCAACACTACATAAAGCCTCCCCTCCTCCCTGTTCCCTTGTCACTCTGGAAACATGAGAATGTGAGCACAGTAGGTTAAAGTAAAGGTGCAGGGACCGGGGAGGGGGGTTAGTATGCTGAAAATTAAAACCAAAATTAAAAACCAAGCCAGGGATTCTTATAGTCACCTCTACATATTATCAGTTGGTGTCTTTGCAGTTCAATATTCAGCGGAAGAAAATAAAGTGGTATGTGTTTCATGATGAGGTACTATTGAAAACAAAATGAGCTAAATTTTAGGGCTAAAAAGCCAGAACTGTGCAATTTACTTGTTACACACTCAGTAAATTAAAAAAAAAAACTAAAGGCAATGGGTATGAAATAATAAACATTTACTTCACATGGTATTTTTGTGTACTCTGGAATTAAATGGATAATAATAAATAGCATACCTAAAATTTAACACATATGTAGACTGAAAAATTTGACTCCCAGTATACGAGAATATACCTTGGTAGACATGTACACATGCCTCCAATTAGTAGTAGTTATACCAGAGGAAATGAACCAAGGACAGCAGCAGACATGCCTAGAAATGGAGCATAATGAGAAATGGATTAGGGTCTGCTGTCCTGCCAAAGAAGGGAGATGGCTCAGCCAAACCTGATGACTGGGCTTCAGTCCTCCCCAGGATCACACTGTAGAGGGAGAGACTGACTGTGCTGCTCTCTAACCTTCATACCCACCTTATGGCACACATGTGTGTGCATACACACACATACATACACAGTAATTAATTTTTAAATTGCAATAGGATATGAAACCAAAACACAGAAAATTTGAATGTGCAAATGATCGAGTTCAAAATGCCTTAGGAAACTTCCACATGCCAGTTCCCACACACTGCAAACCCATGGTACTCTATGCCCAAGAACCTAAATCAAGGAAGTCAGCCCTCCACCTGAGAAACCCCCCCCCCATTACTAACAGTGAATTTCCTGAGTTCACTCTAGTGTCTTAAAAAAGATTTCTCGTGACCACAGAGGCCAGCACACCAGCCCCAGGGCAAAGGCAACTCTGAGTGACCCAGACAGGAAGCTCAGGGAAAGGCTGAGGGTTCCCCCCAATGAGCCAGTCAGGAACTACTGCTACCAGGACTTCATGACTTAATATTCCGTTCTGCTATTCAGAGCTTTGATTTGTCTATTATGTAAGGGTTTTTTTTTTTTTTCCTTTTGACTTTTCCCTAATAAGAAATACTTGTCTGGGTGTATAAACCATTACAAACTAAGCATAAGAAGGGGGGGACATTTCCATTCATGGACTTACTACCCCAAAAGAATGTCCATCAACACTGTGAAGCATGTGCACCATTTTAAGAGAGAGATACTCAAACCAGGGTAATGGTGCCATCCCATCTCAGGTGAATCTGGAAAGCTCTGAAGACATGTTTTTAAATTGCATACAGTTTAGGGCCTGGGGTAGAAGTTCTGATAACATTGAGTAAACAGAGGCCATAGGTGTTAGAGAAAGATTTCCCCAACCCACCAATAGAGAATCCAGCCCAAATGTGACAAGACTACTCCCCCCTTTCAAAAATAGGAATATTATCTATGTAACATTAATATAGCACTGCTTCCAGAATTCTGTTTTAAAACACTGTGGTAGTTTGCATGTAATTGGCCCCCATAATCTTATAGGGAGAGGTATCATTAGGTGTGACTTTATTAAGTGTGTATGGCCTTGTTAGAGAAAGTGTGTCACTGTGGAGGTGAGTTTTAAGGTTTCCTATGCCCAGGATATTACCCAGTGTCTCAGTCAACTTCCTGTTGCCTGAAAGATGTAGACTCTTAGCTATTCCTCCAGCACCACATCTGCCTGCATTCTGCCATGCTTCCCATCATGATGATAATGGACTGAACCTCTGAAACTGTAAGTCAGGCACTCCAATGAAATGTTTCTCTTTATAAGAATTTCTGTGGTCATGGTGTCTTTTCATAGCAATAGAAACTCTAAGACAAATATACTCCACCAAATTCTACTACATGGGATAAAATTCCCCCAACTTGTGTTTGCCCCAGTGGACAGTGATGTCATAATAGCCCATGTGCAATGCACAAATAAAATCTAAAGATGAAATTATAAAATGTTTCCTCATGTGTATATAGTGGGGTAAATGTTAACACTAATTTCTTTATAACTTCAGAAAGCTAGAAACAGGGAGGAAAGAGATAAGCAACAATGTGGGATTTCCCTCTGTATGCTGTGATGATTACCATTAATAAATAAAGAAACTACTCTGGACCTATAGCAGGGCAGAACTTAGCTAGGTGGGGAAAACTAAACTGAATGCTGGTAGGAAGAAGGTGGAGTCAAAGAGAAGCCATGTAGCCTTGCTGAACCCAGACCCTGGAACTTTACCCAGTAAGCCACAGCCTCATGCCGATACACAGATTACTAGAAATGGGTTAAATTAAGATATAAGAGTTAGCCAGTTTGTGGGAGCCTAGGCAGTTTGGATGCTCACCTTACTAGACCTGGATGGAGGTGGGCGGTCCTTGGACTTCCCACAGGGCAGGGAACCCTGATTGCTCTTTGTGCTGACGAGGGAGGGGGAGGGAAATGGGAGGGGGTGGCGGGGAAGAGACAGAAATCTTTAATAAATAAATATTTTAAAATTTAAAAAAAAGAGTTAGCCAACCTAGACCCTGTATCGGCGTAAATGAATGTAGACAGATTGTAATAATATATACAGCTTTAATGGGGAAGTAGACTTACAGAACCACAGGTTCCCACGGAAAACAGAAAAACAGAAGGGGCAGTGGGCTCACGCTAGCCAGATTTATATGTAAACATTAGCCCGAGGCAAACACGCCCCCTAATGGGTTGGGCTCATCCCTACAAGACCCAGAAAGACAATTATCATATGTACTCACTTGTAAGTGGTTTTAAAACATAAAGCAAAGAAAAGCAGCCTAAATATCACAATCCCAGAGAATCTAGACAATAATGAGAACCCTAAGAGAGACATACATG
The DNA here is from genome assembly GCF_000317375.1 of Microtus ochrogaster. Taxonomy (NCBI): domain Eukaryota; kingdom Metazoa; phylum Chordata; class Mammalia; order Rodentia; family Cricetidae; genus Microtus; species Microtus ochrogaster. Next base: position 12,304,301 of record NW_004949099.1, on the reverse strand, counting down.
GATCTAATCTACACGGGATGTAGAAAAAGACAAGATCTCCTGTGTAAATTGGAAGCATGGGGACCTTGGGAGAGGGTTGAAGGGGAGGGGAGAGGTAGGGAGGGGAGCAGAGAAAAATGTAGAGCTCAATAAAAATCAATAAAATTAAAAAAATAAAAATGTTGTATTCTGCTGTAGGAATTGGTATTTTCATTGCAGATACATGTCCCCATTCTTAAATAAAACTGGCAGTTTGGGAATATTTAAAAATAAGAGTTAGCCAATAAGAAGCTAGAGCTAATGGGCCAAGCAGTGATTTAAATAATATACTTTCTGTGTGATTATTTCAGGTCTGAGCTGCCAAGCGGCCAGGAAACTAACAAGCAGCCTCCTCACAACAGGGCAATGAGAAAGTTATTGCTTCAACAGACTCAGGATCCTTTGTCATTTATCCCTATAATATATAGCTTGACTTTGCAATGGGTTGTATGGATGTAAGTCTGGCCATCTAGAGTATGCAACACACCATATCCTTGTTAAAGTAGAAATATTATTATCGGTAATAACTTCTTCATGCTTTTTGTGTGAATAAGCAGGACTAGTAAATTTAGCCATATACTTTGACTTCTCTTAACTAAAATTAAATATTGCTGTTTTAAAAAGCTAAAAAATTAAATCCACCGAAAGGAATATAATAGTTAAACTGATTGCAATGGAAAGAGGTCAATTAGGAAAAGAATTCCACAATTTTTTAACCCAGAGCACTGCACAAAAAGATTTTCATTAAATGGATCCACAGTAGTAATAATCAAGTTTGTTTCTTATTTTCATTTAGTAATATATAAGTGCATGTATATCTTTCTGTATCCATATATCTATAAATATATCCATGTATTCATAAATATAATTCTAAGCAACACTTTTAACAGCACAAAATTATTTCCTTTTAGGGGTGTTGTGAATCCTCTATCATAAATACTTTTATTATTGATCATCTTTTATTAGGGTGAACAATGTTCTCTGAGCTATTTGAATTTGGCTACTTGAATCTGAGGTAAAGATTCAAATGGCCAAACTGTTCCACCAATACACGTCACTGGGAAAAGAAGTTGAATTCACCTTAAATTCTTTCTGTTTAATGTTGTTTAATCTTGCTTCTATTCCTCACCCTCTGTGGTTCCCGGTGAGCAAATCTGCCCCATGTCATCGCCTGTGTTGAACTGCCTCACCTACTGTGACTTTTTGGTTTTGATCCCAGATCCCTGAACCACCATTTGGTTTGAAGTGTGGAAAGACGGACTGCTGCAGTCTGGCTCAGGCATGAAGATAGCCCTAACAGCGCCGGGTTGTCATTTTTCTTCTTTGTGCTTTCATTGCACAGAATGTGTAATGGTGGCCATTCATCCCCCCAATTCTTGAGGGTGGTGGATGTTCAGAAATAACTATATTATATTCTTTAAAAAAAACAATAGACTGACTCATGCCTGGAAATATGTGCCATTTATACAGAACATGAGATACGTGTAATTAGACAGAAGTACTAACCGAATATGAAGAGGTCTCCACGATTTAATAACTTAGCCCATGAAGCCAGGGCCTGCAGTTCTCATATTTAGCCACTAAGGCAACATCTTCTGGTCTAAGGGAGAATTAGTTAAGCAGGACCTCTGGGCTATAACATCTTTCCAAGTGTGAATTTATTCTTTCCCTCCTTGCTGGCAATTTTTACTTCTCCAGCTTGGCACATAGAATCTTGCAAGTCTCCCTGGAAGGTGACTCATATTTGAATCTGAATGGAGCAGCTGGCTTCTGTTATCTTAAAGGGTTACATGATGTCATTGCACATTTTCAATCGGGGTAAAAACAAACTGCTCACTTCACACATCACTTCCAGTAACATATATTTCTGTGAGATCACAGGGACTTATAAAGGATCTGACATTTTTCCAGCTTTAAAAATTAGGACCAATATTCTGTTGCTTAGCAATTCAGCAGGGGCACACAAAAGCTCTCGGAATGACCCGTTGTGCTGTTAGAGATTTAGCTCTAAAACACACAGCGCCTACAGTGAGGACAGTGACAAGAGAGATGATGTTAATAAGTGCTGATGTTGTTCAACCGTGACCATATTCCAGATGCTGCCCCAACAGCTGCACTCATGGCCTTCACCAGGCTGCAAAGATAGTACTCATCTTTCACACATAATCTCCAAAAGGTTGAAAGGTACTAGATTAAAGATTTGATTAAGATTAAATAGCACAGAGAAAGGCCCAAAACAGCCAGTCTGGACTCAGAGCCAGTCCTAGGAACCATTTTGATAAACACTCATTCACACAACTCAGCACATAACGTTCTGAGCCACTAGGAAGTAATTTCGGACTTTCACTCAGGATGTTATCTGCTGTGGGATGTTCTTCCTGGACAAGAAGGCTCAGTGAAAAGGTTGTTTGAAGTGCCCTGGGTCTGCCTCAGTTCCATGCCCACAGACCTTCATGACACGGGTCCACCTTCTCTGTTGGAGCAGTCTGTGTATGGGTACTGCAGTTTCACATGCATGCACACATGCATGCATGCAAACAAACACTGCAATATCTTCAACAGCACCAGCTATTGCTCGATGCTTGATTGAAAAGCGGTGGGGCTGGAGAGATGGCTCATCAGTTAAGAGCACTGGCTGCTCTTCCAGAGGATACATACAGCTGTGATTCCCAGCACGCACAGAGTAGCTCACAACCTTCTGCAAGTCTAGTTTCAGGAGATCTGGTTGGCATCCTCTTTTAGGCTCTCTGGGTATCAGGCACACAAGTGATCCCCAGACATACATGGAGGCAAAACACCCATGAACATAAAAGAAAACTTCTTTTAAATCAGCACAAAAGCAAATGAGTTATGTTGTTTTCTTTGAAATTCTTCTATGCATGGTAGGACACACCTGTAAATCCAGTACTGGGGAGGCAAAGGCAGGATGATCGCTGTGGTTGAGGCCAGATTGATCTACACAGCTAACTCCAGGCTAGCCAGAGTCTCTACATTCAGTCTTATTGATTAATTTTTAAGGGGGAAAAATTTATTTTGACTCAGAGTTTCAAGAAATGGCAGTCCATCATGATGAGGAAGACAAGGGCCGGGAGTCATGTGGACAGAAGTCAGCAATGAGATACCTCGTCACCAAATGGTAGCCAATCAAGAAACAGACTTTCTGTGACTTCAACCAGAGGTGGGTGTAAGTTTGCAGGTCTGGCCCCCACCATTCACTTCTGACAGTTAAGTTTAAGGTTCCACACCCTCTCAAAATAGCACCATTGAAAAAGTACCCCAAGTCTTGCCTTCTTCCAAAGAACAGTGGACACTGTAGTCAGACTGCCCAGGTTAGAAACTTTGCTGCCACTCAGCTGGAGTGCAGGTAAGGTTAACCCAATTCCCTCTGTGTTCTAACCTACAAAATGGATTTGGTAATGGTACCTAATCTATACAGAAGATGTGTGATGTAGGCCAAATACAATAATGACTATTGTTTTGGTTACTTGTCTACTGCTGCTATAATACACCACCTCCAAGGACACTTACAGAAGAGTTAACTGGGCCCTTGCTTAAGGTTTCAGAGCACCAGAATCCAGGGCAATCATGGTAAGGAAATGGCAGAAGGCAGGGAGGCTAGCAGGCCTGGCGCTGGAGCAGTAGCTGAGAGTTTATATCTTGATCTACAAGCACAAAGCTTGAGAGAGCTGAGAATGAAGCAGGCTGTACCCAATGGCATGCCTCCTTCCTACAAGTCCACACTTCCTCATCCTGCCCAAAGAGCTCCACCACTGAGGACCACATATTCAGATATATGAGCCTATGAGGGCCATTTTTTTCAAACCATCATACTGACAAGTTATTAGAGTAGAATCTGATGCATAACAAAGGTCATTACCGACGGTTGTAGTGAACTGAATGAGAAATGCTCCCCAGAGGTTCATGAATTTGAACACCTTGTTCTCAGCACTGTTTGGGAAGGTTATGGAACCTTGAGGTAGAGCCTTGCTGGAGGAAGTATGTCACTTGGTGAAGGCTTCGAGGTCTTGTAGCCTCTCCCCACTTCCTGTTGGGTGTGAATGAAATGTAATCAACCAGCTTCCTCCTTCTGTCACCATGATGTCCCCACCATGATGGACTCTTATCTCTCTAGAACTATAGGCTAACATAAACCCTTTTGTCTTCTAAGTGCCATTGGTCATAGTATTTTATCATAGTAACAATAACTGATACAGCGGCTTAGTCACAGCATAGCATGAATGGCCCTAGACTTACTAGCAGCACTGTTGTGAACCTATGTGAACTCACAGAGAATGAGGCAGCAGGCACAGGGCCTACCTGGGTCCCCACCAGGTCCTCTGCATATATACTATAGCTTTCAATTTAGTGCTTTTATAGGACTCCTATAAAATGAGTGGGTCTCTGATTCTTGTGCTTCTCTGGGGGCTGTTTCCTTTGGTTTGTTTTGTTCAACTTTGATATGACAGTTTTCATATCTTATTATGTTTTATTATGCTATGTTTTGTGGTTATCTCCTGGTCCAGACAGAGAAGATGTAGGGAGGAACTGTAAGGAGTGGAGGGAGGGGAAACTCTATTCAGATTTTATTGTAAGAGAAAAGAACCTTTGCTTAATAGCAGTGTTGATAATAAAAGTATTCTCTGAAATTTTGAACATGGACAATGAGGGGCCGCTGAAGAGAGGATTCGGCAGCTAAGAGCGCTATCTGGTCTTGCAGAGGAGCATAAATCAGTTCTCAGCACCCACGCAGCAGCTCACAACCATCCTTAACTCCAGTTCCAGGAGATCCAGCACCGTCTTTGGCCTCTGCCATCACCATCTGTATATACACCGCTTTTACACTCATTCAGGCAAAGCACATGTCCACAAATAAATAATCTTTAGGAACCCAGGGAAGAACAGTCAGGACAGAATCACACTTTCTTATAGCTGATGCTGCCATCGATGCTGCTCTTCTAGAGAACACAGTTCCTTCATTTAGTCGGATCCAAGTCTTCTTCAGGCCGTGGCAAAACTGTATGTACTTCTTACATGCTAAAGATGATGCTAAACATTTAGTTCAACAAATTCAGCTGCGGTCTGAGGAAGTGCTATTTCACAGAGGTCATGTCTTCAACCCAGAGCTACATCACACAGCTGGTACACAGCAAACCCACATGTGACCTGACTTGACTTATTCAGACTTGCTAGTTCCCTAAACCAGCAGTGCTCAACCTGGGTCGTGACCCCTTTGCGGGTAGAATGACCCTTTTTCAGGGGTCACTTAAGGCCAAGCTAAAACACAGATATTTGCATTATGCTTTTTTTTAATATTTATTTTATTTATTTATTATGTATACAGTATTCTGTCTGTGTGTATGCCTGCAGGCCGGAAGAGGGCACCAGACCTCTTTACAGATGGTTGTGAACCACCATGTGGTTGCTGGGAATTGAACTCAGGACCTTTGGAAGAACAGGCAATGTTCTTAACCACTGAGCCATCTCTCCAGCCCTGCATTATGCTTTTTAACAGTAGTAAAATTGCAGTTAAGAAGTAGCAGTAAAAATAATTTTGTTTTGGGGGGGTCACCACAACATGAGGAACTGTATTAAAGATTCTCAGCATTCAGAAGGTTAAGAACCACTGGCCTAGACTAAGAATTCTGTCCATCAATGTGAACAATAGGCAAAAGGAAAACCTGAATAAACAAATAAATCCAGAGTCTAAGTACTTAACTAAACTATGTCTCTTGGGACTGGAAACTTGGCTCAAAGGTTAAGAACACTGACTGTTCTTGCAGAGAACCCAGATTCAGTTCCCAGGGCATACAGGGCAGCTCACAACCATTTGTAACTCCAGTTTCACGGAAGCCAGCACTCTCAACTGGTCTCTGTGGTAGCCGAGAACACACAGTGTACATACATACATACATATATACATACATACATGCATGCATGCATGCATACGTTCAGGCAAAACACTCACGCACCTAAAACAAAAAAGTAAATAAATCTTTTAAAGCTATGTCTCTTGCCAGGAGGTGCTGGTGTTCGCCTTTAATCCCAGCACTCGGGAGGCAGAGGCAGGCAGATCTCTGTGAGTTGGAGTCCTGCCTGGTCTATAAGAGCTAACTCAAGGACGGGTTCTAAATTTAAAGAGAAACCCTGTCTTGAAAAAAACAAAACAAAACAAAAATTGTGTTTCTTAATAACATTTCATAATTTTTTTTTATAACATACTTCCATGGCATCCATGTGCCTCTTCAAATTCATCTGTTGGAAGCTAACAGGCATCTTAGTCCTAAGAGCAATCCTACATGTCTCAGCCTCTAGACCTATGAGGTCTTTTCTCTTCTTTGCCGAGTCTCAGTCATTCTGTCATGGCTGCACAAAGGATCAGGGCATCTATCAATGGCAGAATGAAAAGTCAACCCAGAAACGGTCATGTTAATATTTCCTGTTTATTGGGTGCTTGCTGTATTCATCGCTTCAGTGCAACAGCTTTGCCCTTGATTTGTTTACCCGAGCAGATATTTAAAGGGTGCCTCCTATACTGTAGCATACTTCCTTCTGTAAAGGGTGTAAAGAAAAAAAAACAGATAAAATGAATGGCCCCTGTTGTCTGAGGTTTCTGTCCTGCCCAGTCCTGTGGTCATTCAGTCCCAAAGACTCACACAAAGGTCTACATCAATTATAAACTGATTGGCCCAGTATCTTGGGATCTTCTTATTAACTAATTCTTATAACATATATTAGCCCATAATTCTGTCTATGTTGGCTACATGGCTTGGTACCTTTTTAAGCAAGGCAGTCACATCTTGTTTCCTCTGCGACTGGGTCACAACTGGAGACTGAGCTTCCCTCTTCCCAGAATTCTCCTGCTTTTATTGCTCTGCCTCTACTTCCTGCCTAGCTGTTGGCCAATCAGCATTTTATTACAAATAATACAAGTGATAGGATAAATGGCCATTGTCCCATAGCAGGCAGCAACTGCTGCTCACTTTTTCCAACTTTCTGTGTACTGCAGGCAAGATAATAGAGTTCTAATGACAGCTCTACCCAAGTCTTTAGATGATAGAGCCCTAATGACAGCTCTTGAGATAATAGAGTCCTAGTGATGGCTCTATCCAAGTCTTTAGATGATAGAGCCCTAGTGATGGCTCTACCCAGGTCTTTAGAACTGTGGATATGTGACCTTACCTAACAAAAGTAACTTCATAGAATACAACTAGGGAAGGAACTTGAAATAAAGGATTATCTTATCAGTGGACCCCACCTCTTCATGTGAGTCCTTAACAGAGCCTTTCTGTAGCCCAGAGGAAGCAGATGTGGGCCAGGAACAAGGAGCAGAAAAGTGCAGCACTGCTGACTTTGATGATGGATGCAGGCACAGGAGCCAGGGAGTGTGCACAGCCTCTAGACAGTGAGAACCAGAAAATAAATATGCTACCTCCAGCCTTGTGTTAGAAGTGTGGCCTGCTCACACCTCCATTTTCCTGGCACGAGCAGAAGCACACACTAATAGATTTGTATCATTTAAGCTGCCAAGTTTGTGGTGACTGACAATAGAAAAAAAATGTGCTGTACAACAGTGAAAGAAACTGACTCTCTGATTTCAAAATAGTGCAGTTAATTTTTTAAAAGATTGCCTCAGTGGTAAATATTAATTTTAATGCCTCAAAATAAGAAAGAACAAGAATGTAATGAGATGTAAAATAAATATTACTGTTGGATACCCATAGTACCAGCTGCGAAAATATCCATTACACATATCACTCTGTAGATTGTCCAACATCAATACAGAGTGGATCAGAATGAGCTCCTGAGCAGCTGAGAGAGACAGTCATTCCCGGGGACCCGTCATCATAACTACAAACTTCCCACCTAGATGACTGCATCAGTTATTTCATTTCTTTGTTTTTAACTCCTAATACTTCTCTGGGCTATCATCACTTCTAAATCTGTATGTTCAAAACTATGGATTTCCCTCCAAGATCACCCCATCCACTGGAAAGCGAAAGAGAAAGAGGATTAAACTTTTTGCCAGAGAGGAGAAAAAATTATTTTTTGTGAGAGAGAGAAAATCTGTCGCTACAAAGAAATTCCTTTCAAAAGACACAGACTACCACACAACACAGAGAACTCTAACAAACAGCCACTGTGATGCTTTAAAAACTTGACTTCCATTTCAAAAAGTGCCTTTTCTAGGGCCCCCAAGTAAGGCGCGCAATGATAAACCACTAAGGAACAAGAAGCAGCTGTTTCCTTCTTCCTGGTTAACTTAGGCATGCTTTTATGATGTTATCTTTAGTCAAAAAAAAAAAAAAACTTGCCAAAAGACAAGATCATTAACAGTTAAAAGGAATGGATTGCATGGTTTTAAGAAGAGCTAATAAAGCCCCAGATTCTCCCAAGGTAACACGTGAGCACTAAATGCCCATATTTGTGCTTAAGAACTGAAGAAAAAGAAGCCTCAGCATTTAATATTTCACAAACAATATATTCAATGCATGTGCATTTTCTAGATACAGTTTTAAGACCATACTTCTACACACTGGCCACATCAAAACGAGAAATGGATGCATCATTGAATGTTATAGGGCATAGGAGTATATACATTTTTAAGAAAAGAAGTATCTATTTCCTCTCCCCAAAGAGAAAGACGGGCAGATTACAAAAAGAAAAAAGAAAAAAGGAAAAAAAGGTACCAGGGTCTTTGGCAGTTGGTGAGCAGGTGTGTGCTGGTGAATGGGCCTCTGGGGAATTGGGAGCTTTTAAAAGAGATTGATTCTCCTGCTTAACTAATTATTTTAAACATGCTTTTAAAGGTATTAATTACTTGCAGAAAAGAGTCTCCATTTGCTTCTAAATTGTTTCTTTGCATGACTCTTTGCCTGAAAAAATGACTGGGTTAAAAGTGAACATTCTGCACTATAAATTTAAATAACATGCTTAAATAGAATGTTTAAATTTACTACTTATACTATAATACAGTGTTATATTTAAAAATATGTTATTTCACATGAAAGAAAATGGATTTAAATATAGCCACAGCAAACATTTAAAACTATCAACCATTTAAGAATATTTATATGTAAAATTATATGCTTTATATCCAAAATAGTTCTATATATTTAATATCTGTATAAGCAAATGCCAGACTGAATGTCCCTCACAATTTCTGTTTCTCCATGCCCTTGTGCCTGCGTGTGCCCATGAGTGTGGCATGATGATGGTTCATTTTACACACTGTGGAGATGCTAAGAAACAGCTGCTCCACCGCCTCTACCACTTTCCCCAAATGCTACAGACTAGGGCATTCAGTAGTATCCAGTCTGAGCTTCTCAGGACATCTGAGCCTACATTTCAAAAGTGCATTTTCAATTTATCCAAAACATCATGAAATTGTTTTTGAAATGTTTACCCAGCAGGCTGACAATGGCTTTTGTTGTGACATTTTCATATATAGGTAAATATGGGGGTATTTTCCTATACCTTGCTGCTATCCTTTTCTATCTCTCCCTACTTCTTCCTTGCAAATGGTTCCCTCTTCTTTCCACACACAAATGTGTGTGTGTGTGTGTGTGTGTGTGTGTGTGTGTGTGTGTGTGTGTGTTAACAGAGGTTTTTCTGTCCCACCTGGTCCTTCAGTTGTTCAGTCCCAAAGAAACACACAGAAGTCTACATTAATTATAAACTGGTTGGCCTAGTAGTTCAGGCTTTTCTTATTAACAAATTCTTACATCTTATATTAGCCCATTATTCTTGTCTGTGGTAGCCACATGGCTCGGTACCTTATTCAGAGAGGCAGTCACATCTTGCTTCTTCTGCATTTGGGTCACAACTGCAGACTCAAACTTTCTTCTTCCCAGAATTCTCGTTGCCCCTCTTATACTTCCTGCCTGGTTGTCCCACCTATACCTCCTGCCTGGCTACTGACCAATCAGTGTTTTATTAAAAATAATACAAGTAACAGGATAAAAAAAAAACATTGTCCCACGGCATATGTGTGTGTGTGCACAAGAGAAACACATCTATTTTTCTTTCTTTTCCTCTCAACACTCTCTTGCTCTCCCTTTCCCCTCAGCATGAGCCCTTTCTTTCCCTTATATAGTCTACAATATTAAAAATGGAATTTTCATGTCATACATATAATATCTACATATATGACATATGTTTACTTCTGACTTATTTTGGAATTCTTTAATTAACTTTTACTAAAATTAATTACATCATTTCTCTTCATTCCCTTTCCTTCCTATAACTCTTCCAATGCGACCCCTCTATTCCCTCTCAAACTCCTGGCCACCACTTCTTTGTTATTGTTACACATAAAGATATGCATATAGATGCCTAACTACACACACACCCACAACTTGTGATACATATGCATGACTTTAAGGCAGACCCGGTACTGAATAACCAAGCAAGGGACTACACCACTGAGAGAGAGTCCTTCTTTCACTCCCAGCATCCCTCAGTGGCCTGTAGTTCTTCCCATGGGGATAGAACATGATCGTGGCAGACATGCCTGCAGCCATGAGCATGTCAAGCCCAATTCCACATTGCCTGAGGACTGAATTCGCAAGTCTTAACAGTTTTAGCTACCCAGGTCCATTCCACAAATGCTTTGGTTGCCACTCCTACCAGTATAGCACACTCTACTGTGTACTGTGGGTGGTTACAGAGGCAGCCACTTTGCTGCCCAGGACTCAGATTAATGTCACAAACAGCAGAATAAAGAAACTTGAGGCTCCTGGAATTAATGATCAGGCTGGTACTAGTCATTTCAGATGCCCCTTAGCGATACCGGGAAGCATCACAGCCTTAAGCATTACTGTGGTGCTTGAGGGAACATTTTTATTTTAAATTAGCATATGTCCATATATGTAGAGACCTTCCCATGCCAAAATATATAGGTGTGGATATATATACACATGTATATCAACATTTTAAAATCAAGACTAAAAACGTCTAAAAGAGTAATCAGATCAATTTTTTAATCCACCAATATTTTCAATGTGTTCAATTTTTAAAAAACCATAGCAATTTGTCCTCCTGGATCCAGCATTTTCCAAAGTTTCCTTCCATGCAAAATACACAAATAAATCAAGTACCAAATGATAAAGAACGTACACAAAACATGCTTATCTGCTTGGCTCCAAACACATTTTAATACACCACATGAAGATCAAATTGTTAAAAAAAACCAACATGGAACACTGAAGTTTCTCTCTCAATGTTCCCAACAGGATAATGTAGTCTCACAGTATATAAATGCAAGAATAGAATTAAGATGAAAACTACCCCAGGTCAGCAATGATCTCACTTTATTACTGGAGGGGGAAAAAACTCCTGGTGCCCAGTACAGGCTCGGGAGATGGTTTCTGAGAATGTACACACGGGACAAAAATAAACAACTTCTCCAGTCTGGAGGATAATTCCGCTCCCCTGTGATAGCAACACAAAAAAGGGAGTCTCTAACAAGCTCCAAAAATATGTGTATGTGTATTTTAAGTAAAATTTAGCTTTCTAGCCAACTACACTTTTTTTGCCTGCTGAAAATAATGAACTAACATAAAAATGATATAAGGATATGTGTAAAAGGACATTTAAGTGAAGCAGGTTGAAAAGCCCCATAAATTTACCGAAGATTAAATTAGAGCTGGATGTGTAAGATGGAGCGATAGAACAATCTGGGGTGGTTCCTTCTCTGAGCAAGGATGCTTTGGGCCTTATCAGAAATCAGGTTTGCATAACTGATCTGAGGCAGGACCAGCCTGGCTCGGGAATGGGAGTCCCAAGCAGCCTCTTGTAATGCATACATGCTCAAAACTCATTACTTTCAATATGCCTTGCTCTGAACCTAAATGCAATAGAAACTCTTCCTTGGGGTGCATGATATACATGAAAAAGTACAACTTCTTTTTAAAACACCATTAGAATATTTTATTGTGTGTGGACATACACTCTTGTTACTCCTAAATGCTATTCTATTGAGTACAGTTTATATTCACTGGCAAAGCGAAATCTCCGGGGAAGCCGGAGAGGGAATGCAATTTCTAGTAATAACAGCTCACAACAGTGACTACTCTCCACTTATCCTCACAATTTCCAGCTATTTTGGACTCCTTTCTGAATTAACCTTTCATATCAAAAGGAGCAATTCTGCACACTAGAGACTCCGGCACAATTTCATGCATAATTTATTCACTCAGTTCAACATTAAACGCACAGTCCTTGACTTTGTCAAGGTGGATTCTGTTGGCAGACTTCACAAGCAGCAAAACAGAAGAAATGAGATCTACAAGTCAACCTCTTCACCTGTTCTCTCTGGTGAGAGATGACGGGAGGGGGTGGCAGAAAACAGCAAAAGAAGGTAAGATCTGGTACAGTGTGCTGTTGGCTGCGGAGCTTCTAGCAAGCACACAATACCACATTCTTAGCCTCTTGTGATGATTTTTAAGCCAAAACTTAATTCTTGAATTAATGCCTTGAATTCTATTTCACTGACCAAAATCTGGGGTCATTCGTTGCTTTATGACGAGTCCACAATTAAGGGCAAAATGGCATTTCACCCGAGGCTGTTTCATAGGCATTGGTGGAAGAAATTACTAGCAGCTCTTATTCAAGCAGATGCAGACAGAAGCTTGAGGACACATTAGAACAGCTCATTTTAGAAATTTAAATAGCACAGATTCTCTAATGGGATCCAAAGCTTGATTTGTCCTCCCAGGTTAGTCTTCAAGAATACAGACATTCATTTTCTCCTCCTACATTGCCCCTTTGAAACCACAAATGAAAGATATGAGCAGCCACGTGTGAAAATTGAACCCTGGTTCACCATGAAAAGATCTGTATTCTTAGTGGTATGGAAAGAAGTATGGTGTAGGCAGGAATGTATTTTTGCTACCTATGTTGGATGGCAGTTTCATTCCAAGCCACTGAATCTAGGGACCAAACTATTGTCAGGAACCAAAACCTGTAGATCAGTGATTCTCAGTCTGTGGGTTGCAACCCATTTGGTACGATTCATAACAGTAGCAAAATTACAGTTGCAAAGTAGCAACAAAATCATTTTGTGACACAGATTCACCACAACATGAGGAACTGTATTAAAGGGTCGCAGCATTAGGAAGGTTTAGAATCACTGAGGCAGATGCTGTATTTCTCAGTCTCCAGAGTCACAAATAATTTCTGTTCCTCCTTGAATACAAAGGCTCTTTGCTGCTAATGAGTGCAGTATTAACCCCTGTCATGAGTATTTTATTCACGGCGACCATGATCAGAGCTTGGCAAGCCCAACTGAGGTGAATCCCAGGTGGCATCACAGTGATGAGGTCGTCGACATCTGTATACAGCAGATGAAGAAGCTGGGGCTATGCCACCCGCAATGCCATGCTATCACCAAGCAGAGAGGCTTCTACATCCTGTGGTGGAAGACAAGTTCCAAAATTAAGCAGTTATTACCTTTAAATGCAGAGACAGAGACCAAGAGAGTCCCTTAAATACGTTAGACAAAATGATTTTGTCCCTAACTTTTGCCCTAGCCATTAAAACAGTTTTTTTTTTTCAGCAGTGGCCAGATGCCGCTTTTCACACCTATGTCTATTACATGACCTAAGAGTGTTCAGAGCGGCGCCACTGGAAATTCTACAAAGGCTGGAAGTTTCCACTCAGGACACGTTGGCATAGGTCTTTCAATCGAAACTTCCTTAGCCAGCCGCCCCCACAGTCTAGTTAGAAGAAGTCACAGCGCACATAAATTTGAGCCTTACCAAAACCGAGCCTCGCTTTTATAATTTGCCTTTAAATTTACTGCAAGACTGTGAAAATTAAATGCCTCTGGTTCCAGCAAAGTATCTCACTGAGAGTTGAGCACTCCTGCCCAGTTACCATTCAGCAGCCTTTTTTATTGTCTCCCGACAGTTTCTGGATTTGAACCAAAGCACTGAGATCTGTGGAAACTCGGAGATGTAGCAAGTTTTCCGTTTATGACCCTTGCAGCCTTGGAGAGTCTGATTTGCATTCTAATTATGACATACAAAATGAAGTAGAAAAAAATTCCTCTACCCAGTTTCCCAAGGCACCCATGGCAGGGGTGACTGGCCGGTGGTAGGAATAGCACAAGGTGACAGAAACAGAGGCACTTGAAATGGGATGCAGTGGCTAAGCATCCTCTCCTGTATGTCCTCAACACTGCCATCTTATCTCCCTTGCTTGGGTAACCCACAGCCACGAAAGTCCACAGCATGGACCTAGAACTTCAGATCCTAGGACAGGACTTCATATTTACAGAGTAGCATCTGAGTCTCAGTGCACAGGATCCCGATGAACTGAAGCTAAGCAGTAGTATTGCACTTAGATTTTCTCTATAGAGGCCAGGATTGTGGAATAGACATTGACGGTGGCTGGGACATAGCTGAGTCAAGACAGTGTAGCTATGGAAGAATAAGGACCCAAGCTGGATTCCCAGAACCAGAACCCACATGAAAGAGCTTGTTGGCAGATGCTTATAACCCAGCACAGGGGGAGCAGAACAGAGAAGGGGCGGGCAGATCTTTGGAACTCTTGGTCCATCAGTCTAGTTGAACTGCCAAAACTCAGGACAGTGAGAAACGCTGCCTCACAAAACAAGACAGAGAAAACATGAGCCAAAGCACCTAAGGTCATCTTTGGCCTCCACATACATCATGGGCACAAGTAACAATATTCACATGCAAGCATGTGCACACATGGATAGGCAGAAAAAAAAACATCTCCTTTGCATCCTAGTCCAGTGACTGTGCACACATCTTAATCTCCTTGAGCCTCGGGGTCCCCATTAGGACATGAGTGAGATGATACCCGCTTTGGGGATCTGCTGTGATCAGTATCACCCTGACACCCTGATACTGATTTTAAGCTGAGTAACCAACTGCCTGGCTCAGTATTTACCAGTGACATTATCTGTTTTCCCATGTATAATTTCAATGTCAACTTTATTATTCGCAATATATCACCGAGGCAGTTGCTACGAGAGTTTTCATACAGACACTGAATCAAAACCTAGAAATTAATTTATATGTGTAAATCGTGCTTAGCTGGTAAGTGGGAAGCTGGGATTTATCATGTATCTGTTGGACTTCAAAGCCCAACACGTTGAAATCATCATGCTACAATACTATACTAACAAATGGCTGATAAGAAGAGCTTCAGGAGAACTGACAGTATACTGAGGAGGAATTTGTGCAGGACCATAAACTTAATTTACAGCTAATATAAATTAAATGTTCTCCTGTTTATTCCTGCAGCATCCTCCAAAGTACTTCATAAAAGGGATGCTCAAACACATGTTCTTCAATCAAAGTTGTACTCCCAAGACTCTTCCTCTGATGATACCCAGCCCTTGCGAGGACCATGGCCGAAGCCTTGCATCTGTGGGCCTTTGCAGGTTCATTCTGTTTTGATGAGAGGTCATTTATATCTCTGAGAAGTCAATTTAAAGTCAATCGTCACCCCCAATTTCCCTCCAAGTTAATAACACAACTTAGCTTTCAGAAGTGTGATGTGGAAGAGTCTTCTGTTTTGTGTTGATTTCATTGGTTAAATAAAGAGACTGCCTTGGCCCTTTAATAGGACAGAAAATTAGGTAGGCAGAGTAGACTGAACAGAATGCTGGGAGAAAGAAGCCGAGTCAGGAGTCACCATAGCTCTGCTCTCCGAGATGGATGCAGGTTAAGATCTTACTGGTAAGCTACCACCTTGTGGTGGTACACAGATTATTAGAAATGGGTTAATCTGGATATGTAAGAGCTAGCCAATAAGAGGCTATAGATAACGGGCCAGGCAGTATTTAAATGAATACAGTTTCCGAGTAATTATTTCGGGTAAAGCTAGCCAGGTGGCAGGAAGCGGCCCACCGTTCCATCTACAGAAGTGATTTCTCCCTGCTCACTCACATACCAAATAATCAACTGCTAAAATTGCAAAGAGCCCATAAATACCTGGGGATGTAGCTAAGTTGTAGACGGTTTGCCTAGCGTATGCAAAGCACTAGGTTCCATCCTCAGCACCAAAAAGAAAGAAAAGAGGGAAGGAAAGAGTGGGGGTGGGAAAGGAGGGAAGGAAAGAATATTTTCTCTAGCTGTTAGAGATAGAAAAGGGAGATGAATGGGGTAAAGTTTGGAACAGGAGGAGACGAAGAGGGAGGATGGGAGGAGGTCAACAGAGAGAGAGAGAGAGAGAGAGAGAGAGAGAGAGAGAGAGATGAAGTAACTCAAGATCTACACTGGTGTTTCTGGTGTAAAGTTGAATAGGATCACATGAAGAGGAGCCTGAACCCTGCTTCCCGTACTCTGAGGTCCTCCAACAAGGCAGTCAAAATCAGGGTCCTGCTTCCTAGTTCCTTGGGAAAGGGTCCTCCAAAGCAGGAGACGGGTTGGAAGACTGAGTAAAGGGAGAAAGAGACATCAGTGCT
The DNA here is from genome assembly GCF_000317375.1 of Microtus ochrogaster. Taxonomy (NCBI): domain Eukaryota; kingdom Metazoa; phylum Chordata; class Mammalia; order Rodentia; family Cricetidae; genus Microtus; species Microtus ochrogaster. Next base: position 12,287,845 of record NW_004949099.1, on the reverse strand, counting down.
GCTGCCGTCATCAACATGGAAACACCGGGACCTTTGAGAATTACCCAAACTGTTTCTAAGACTATCTCCCAAGAGACTCCTGGCTTCCATCTGATGCTCACTGGGAGGCTGTCCTTGAAGGTCTGATTTATGGGCACTTTTATTTTGTACATCCAAGTCCTTCAGAGAAAGTCCTCAAAGAAAAGCTGAGAGGCACAACTCAATTCTACTGTGTTCGAAGTAGCCTGTGCATAGACTCTAAAGATTGAGGTAGATTGTAGGCTCCAGAGTACTCGATATACCTTATTAGATTTTACTTGGTCATCTGAACAAGGAGTATGACACCAGCTCTCTGTGCATGACCAGCCGCAGCTCTTGCTACTGTGTGCCACAAATCTCTATTGGCTTCTCTCTTGCCCTGGCCTCCCACCTCCGGGAGGAGGTGCTCTGATAGGAGTTGGTTCATAGAATCCCTCAAACATTTCTTAGCGGTATTGATTCATGAAGCCTTTTAGCTCTTCCCAAGGCACCGCTTATCAAAATCAATGTCTTTTGAACACGTCTAAGTAATTATGGTACCAACTCCATAATACAAAGTTTCAAGTCTGAACCCTCCATTGTCAAAATATGACCAAAGACTTTCGTTTCAGTTCAAACTGTTACAAAGAAGGTCAGGCACCGGTGGTGCATGCCTTTAATCCCAGCACTTGGGAGGCAGAGGCAGGCAGATCACTATGAGTTCGGTCTACAAGAGCTAGTTCTGGGACAGGCCCCAAAACTAGGAGAAACCCTGTCTCAAAAAAACAAAAAACAAAAACAAAAACAAAAAAACAACAACAACAACAACAACAAAAAAGAGGGCTTCTACCTATCCTTTGAAATTTAAAAAGAATAAGTAAAGGAAACAAGGGGAAAATAAATATTTAAGAATCCATATGTGTGTATACATGTAAGTGTATAGATTATAACTCACTGCTGTGTTTTAACATATGTTTTATCTCATTAGTAATATTTTTAAAAAATCTTTGTTGCTATAAACTCAACTGACAAAAAGTTAGCTTTAAGGTAATTTAAGTAAGTGGCCTATATTTTCTCTACTCTAGACTTCTTCAAATCAATTTGAAAGATTTTTTTTCCCATATACCCTTCTCCTCCTGTTTGCCTGATACACTCTGACATAAATTCAATACAAATACGGGTGGCCATTCAGTGAGGCAGCCCAGCAATGTTAATTGACTGATCAAAATCATGGGCTCCAACCCCTAAAAGAATCATGTTTCCAAACTCCTATGAATTCAAAGTGGAAACTCAGAGCCCCTGACTGAGTGGGGGCAGTCTGTATTATTTTCCCATTTTGTAAAACTATGACTGATTAAAAAAAAAAAAACTTTGTTGCTCACAAAAACGCGTAAAAAGCAACTCCTAAGTAATATTTAGAATTCACGTAAAATTGGCCTGCTTCTGTTGGTATCTAGTGATATTAGCATACAGATAACAGCTCTTTTCTGAGTGGCTGGCACTGTGCTAATGGCATTTGGTAGCTATGAGGAACCATTCTGCCACTGCTAAGCTTACTTGCTTTAGAACCAAACTCTCTCAGAAAGCTAAGCTGGTTCCACTTTCCCAAGATAACCAATATCCCACTAAGTATACGTACACCTAAGACAATGATTCTATAGTCTCCTGAAAGGATGTTTGCCATCTGTTAAAAAGGATAGCCCCTATAATCGGGAGCAATGTCTATATTTAGCTTTTCTCTTTAGTGTCTACTTAGTCTTTTCTATGGCCAACAGTATTTTGTCCCACTTGGATGTACATATCATATACATGAGATAAACAATTTTAATACACAGTTCAGTGACATTAAGTGTCTTTACATGCTGTGTGATTATCATCACCCTTTCTAGAACTTTGCATCATCCTCCAAAGAATTTCTAAAGTCATAAATTAATAACCCCCATCTTTCTTTTCTCTACCTCCTGGTAGTCCCCCTTTCTCTATCTCTGTGGATTTGTCTAGCACCCCGCTGAAGTAGCATTTTTACTCTTTCTGTCTTGCTTCTGCCACTTTAGCATAAGGTTCTTGGTTCTTCTACACGTTACTATGCTTCCAAATTTTGTTGCCATGTATAACTGATGAATCCTCTACTTCTATATTCACCCACTTTATTTTTTTTTACTGAAAATAGATTTTAATACAATCTATTCTGTTACGGTTCCCCTCAGCTCATCCCATATTCCCTCCATTTCCTGACCCACCCAAATCCACACCCTTTCTTTCTCTCTTTCATTAGAATACAAACAGACATCTAAAATAATAATAATAATAATAAAATAAAACTTGATAAAAACAACTCAGAATATAACAACCAAAAGAAAAAGAGTCAAAGAAAATATGTGTTTCTTCCACTTTTAAACTAGATTATTATTATTATTATTATTATTATTATTATTATTATGTGACAATAGTTCATTATGCCTTGTAATATTAGTCATGTATACACATTATTCATGAGTGCAATCCTTTTTTTCATTCTTTGGACATTGTCATTTAATGAACAAGTTTTCAAATGTTAAAGTAGTTCTTTTTTCATTTTTCCCTTGTTGCCAGTAATTTTGGTGTCATTTCTAAAAAACATCATTGCCAATCACCATGTCATAAAGGTTTTCCTCATCTTCTAAGGGCTTGTGGTAGTCTGAATGGAACTGGCTTCCACAAGTTCACAGGGAATGGCACTATTGAGAGATGTGGCTTTGTTAAGAGTAGATATGGTTTTGTTGGAGGAAGTGCATCACTGTGGAAGTGGACTTTGAAGATACTGCCCAGTGTCTGAGTCCACTTCCTGTTGTCTTCTGATCAAAATGTAGTCAACACCAGTGATTCTGCCTGCATGCCATTATGCTCCTTGACATGATAATAATGAATTGAACCTCTGAACTGTAAACTACCACCTCAAGTAAATGTTTTCCTTTACAAGAGTTCCTGAGATCATGGTGTCTCTTTACAGCAATAGAAACCTTAACTAAGACAAGGCTACACAGGGCTCCCTCCTCAGTTCTAATCTCTGATTCATTTTGTGTTACTTCTGTATGTAGCTTAAGGCTGGAGCTCAGCATCCCTCTTTTGCAGGTGGGTATCCAGCTTTAAAAGCACCCTTTGTTGAAAAACTATGTTTTCCTTCATTGAATAGTCTTCCACCCTGTCAGGTCAAAAGACAAACGAGGCACTCTTCTAGTGCCAGTGAATAGCATATGCAAATGGTAAATTCTAGAGAACAATAGCAACACAGCTCTTCTCACTCTGCAGAGAGAGCACATTTTCACACTTGATGAAAACATCAAATGCTACTACTGTTATTTAATTCTGGGTCTTAATACTTGGTTAAAAGGGTGTGTGTGTGTGTGTGTGTGTGTGTGTGTGTGTGTGTGTGTGCGTGCGCGCGCGCGCGCGCGCGCGCATGTATGCAGATATCCACAGATGTCAGAGAGAGGAATTGGATTCCCTGGAGCTGGATTTATATGCTGCCTCATTTGGCTGTTGCAAACCCACTCTGGTCTTCTGCAATCAACAAGAGTTGCCAATGCTTAGTTATCTCTCCAAGCCCAAGTCTTAATGTTTCATTTTGTTCATGAACAGAGAAAAAGAAGACTACCTGATATTTCACTTTCCATGTTTCACCAAGATCACAGGACTTCTTAGCTACAAATATCCCTACCTCAAAATGGCCCCTAAGTGACCAGAGAAGGATGGAACCAAGCTTGTTCTAGGATTCTGTTACTCTACATTACACTTAGTCTTCTGTTACTATACTTACGTTTATTCTTCTCTTACTATATGTTACATTTATTCTGTTACTATGCATTACATTTTTTCTTTCAACTTCAAGAAAATTAGTAAAGAAGAAAACTTGAGATAGTAGGCCAGCCTTAGTCTCTGTCATTTCTACAAAGAAATTAAAAATCTAAAAGGGACAATATATCAAAAATAAAGGGAATTTTAAGAAACTTGGTTTGAAGTCTAGCATTAAGCACTCATAAGTGTTATTCCTATTGCTTACTGAGATTTCTCACTGACCTCTAGGCAAGTTTATTGGAAAAAAAGAAAACAAAGCTTTATATTAGCATTTGTTTTCTTCCATTGCTGACATTTATATCTGATAAATATTCTACAAAATATGAGACAAAATTAAACTCATCAAGAAAAATCCATTAAAATGGAAAGTTTCTTTTTTAACCTACAAATAAGTGTTGTTGGTTGTTTTATTACTCTTTACTCTATTGCGGGGGGCGGGGACACCACTCTGTAACCAAATAAATTACACGCAGAAGTTAATTCTTTCTTATAAACACCTGGCCTTAGCTTAGCTTGTTTCTTGCCAGCTTTTCTAAACTTACATTATCCCCGGTACCTTTTACCTCTAGGTTTTTATCTTTCTCTTACTTCTGTAATCTGACTTTCACTCTGACTCCGTGGCAGGCTGTGTAGCTAGATGCCTGGCCCCTGTCCTCCTCCTAACTTTGTTTTCTTGTTCTTTCTTTTTTTCAGAATTCTCCTCCTATTTATACTCTCTGTCTGTCAGCTCTGCCTATCCTTTTTCCTGTCTCGCTATTGGCCGTTCAGCTCTTTATTAGACCATCAGGTGTTTTAGACAGGCAAAGAATCACAACTTCACAGACTTAAACAAATGCAGCATAAACAAAAGCACCACATCTTTACCTTGTTAAACAAATGTTCCAGAGCATAAACAAATGTAACAGACCTTAAAATAATATTCTACAACAATTAAGGCATCCAGAATAATTATGGAATCAAGAAAACTTCAGGCAATGGGCAGTTAAAAAGAGACATTTCTAATGTAAGACACGGTAAGCAGTAAGGAGTAAGGGCTTCCCCTGCATATTCCTGTCAGAAGACATGAAAACCACTGACTCAAAGAACCCAAATTAACAAATAGCTATTTTCATCAAGCGATTAAAAGATTGCTATGAAATTCTCTCAAAAATTCACCCAGAGGAAACAATGAGTTTATTAGACTTGCTTACATAGGATGGGTAAGGGGTTACAAAGGTGTGTGCGTGGTCCTAAAGCTGGCGCAAAGACGATGCTCCACAGATGCTGTGTAGACGGAGCTCTGCTTTTCTAAAGCTGGTACAAGGATGATGCTACACTCATGCTGTGTAGACAGCTCTGCTTCTCTTAGCTTTTCCAAGCCTATGCCATCTATCCCCTCCCTGAGACTGCCCCCTCCATAACTTCTATTAGGATAAAGTTGCATAGGATTTTGGCTGAGTGGAGTGGCTGGATACTCAAACGAAGGTCAAGCAACCCTCCACACCTCTTCCTTCTATGAAGGAATGTCACTAGTGAACAGGCCAGTTGAGATGACCACTTGTAAGCAGACAACAGCCAGATCCTATGGAGGGAGTGGCGGGTTTTGCTGGGAGCATAGAGCTACACAACAGGGATTATTAATGGAAAGGTGATGCTGTCTTCTTGCTAACAGAATTTAATCCCATTGTTGTAGCTTTCAGTGTAGACAAAAAAAACTGAGGCACGACATCAGACTGTGTCTGATAAAGGAAAGATTCCATCCTATCTTTATCCATCATCCCAAAGCTAGTGAAATAAATTCTTAAAACACCTCAAGATTGGACCAAGGAGGTGGTGTGTGGTGTAAAGTACTCAATGCGCAAACATCTCCAGAGCCCACAGATTCCTGAAACACGAGTGTACATCTACAGTGCCAGCAGCTGGGAAGCAGTGACGGGAGAACATCTGGAAGGGTGCAGGCCAGCTAACCTGGCATTTTCAACAGCGCACAATGAGGAAACCTGCCTGGAGCAAGATGGAAAGTAAGGACCAACACTTGAGATTGTCCTCTGACCACCACACACGGGCCAAGACACTTTTACACCTAAATTCACACATGAGAACACATGTACACAATTTTATAAAAGTATCAACATTCATAGTGTACCCACTGAAGGGTAAAGGATCTACTCTTACGATATGGATGACTGGCAAAGGGAAGGGATGATTTAAGCATATCTGGCCTGTTGGAAAACAATAAACTAAGCAATAAAGCTATTTGCTTTAACACTGAGCCTACAACTTGATGCTCACCCTCTGATGCTGTGATGTGAAATGAGACTCAAGATTAATTTTAAAATATGTGAGATGCAATATGAAATAACTTGTCTCAGGAGTCAGAAAGTCCAAATGTTGGCTCCATATAGTCACCAGGAACAAGTTACACTCTCTCTAAGCCTGTTATTTGTCTGTCTAACGAATCTAAAAACTGAGCCTGTCTCCATTCAGAGCACAATCCATGGGAACACTGGAAAGGGTGCCTGGATATGCCCAGATATTTCACTGTTACTGTCTTTACAAGGGAGTATAATTTAGATTCTCCAACAGGCACTCAGATAGGGAGAGGGAGCCATGACTAAGTAATAAAGATGATGAACTCCCAAGATGGTGATTTCTTCCTCTTGTCCTGACATGAGATAAATGCCTATCAGCTTTAAAAAATGCCTAAATATTTTGTTTTCTGGGCAAATGTTTTCTCCTGCTAGTGGGATTTCTGATAAGGGACTCAATCAACAAGCTCAAGGCAGGATCGGGACATGTCTACATACAGCTGTTGGGCAGTTAGCCATACTGTCTTTCTTTAGACACTGACTGAATTAGTGAAGGAAGACCCTTCACAGACTTTTAAAACCCCCAACCCTCAAGGAGAAACTAGGCTGACCAATATCACTCCTTGACCTTTTCTCTGTGTGCCTTCTGAATGTGTGTGTTTCCTTTTCCCTAATAAAAGCCCTTCTTTAACGCCTGATCCTGCCTCCTCCTGTTTGCTCTGTTGAAGATTTCTCTGCGTTGTCTGTTGTTCTCGAGACTGTCTCCAACTTTAACTTTAACTGGCAGAGAAAATAAACCTAATAGGAATCCTTATATGGTAATAATTATCAGCAGGGAGAAAACCCTATACACAGGTGACATTTAGACTTAAATTTTTTAATCCAGGAAATATATATATGTATATATATATGTAAATATATGTGTCTGTATATATTCTTTTGACTATATCTGTAACTGGAGACTGTTCATTCATTTCCTGGTTGCCCAGATACACATAATCACACAAAACCATATTAATTACAACATTATTTGACCTATTAGCTCAGGCTTTGTATTAAGTAACTCTTACATCTTAAATTAACCTATTTCCATTAATCTGTGTATCATTATAAGGCTGTGGCCTACCAGTAAGGTTCTGGCATGTTTTTCTCCTTCTGCAGCTAAATGACATCTCTTGACTCTGCCTACTTTCTCTGTATGTCTTTATTAGGATTTCCTGCCTGACTTTACTTTGCTAAGTTGTTGGCCAAAACGGCTTTTTTCATTATCCAATAAAAAGCAACACATATACAGAAGGACATCCCACATCATATAACTGAGAAATGTGACTGACACTGTCTACAGAAGTCCCCAAGCATCAAGACAAAATTCTAGACCTGTGGTGATGGCTTAATTGGTTTTGGCAAATCCATGTTATAAATAAATAAACAAACAAACAAACAAATAAATAAATGGATGTGGTCACATGTGCTTGTAATCCCAGTACTGGGGAAGCATAAACAGGCAAGTCCTGAGGGTTCCCTGGCTTAGGCAAATCTGTGAATCTCAGACTAGAGAGAGAGAACCTGCCTCAAAAGTCAGGGTAATGGGACCTGAGAAACAATAGCCCAGGTGTCTTTTAAGTTTCATAGACAACACAAGTACACACACACCTGTGCATCTATACCAACACACACACAAAGAAAGTATTCTATTAGAGTTTTCCCTATTTTAGTACAAAGTTTTAACACCACCACCACACAGCATACAGTAATAACAAAATATTCCATTATCTGCTTCCTTATTCTGCCTCCCAGTTTTCCAATGACCAGACTGCTTCTTTCCCAGCACATAAAACAAACAAACAATCAAAACAACAACAATAGGAATTTCCTGGGCCTGGGTGAGATGCAGCTCCAATCCCAACAGCCATGTGTCATCTTCCCACAAATGGTGTGTTGTAACAGGAGTTTCTCCCAGCACACACCCTGGCAGATCACCCATCCTGACCATGATCTGCAGTCTTACAGATGTATCTACTAGGCAAAGGAAAGAGTTTTGAACAGATTGTACATATTCAAAGAAGCAGAAAGCCCATCATTTCCCCATCCCCAAGAAATAGTGTGACTTCAACTATTTGTTTCCTTCCTGTTAAACAAGACACCTGGATAACTTTTAGATATCCAAAACAAAGAAAAATCCCTTCCAAAAAAACAAAACTGCCGAGAGAGGAAATCAGCAATGATATTTAATTGAAAAGACCAACTCTTCACATTTGCCTCAACTTGCCGAAGTGTGTGGCACAGGACTCGGCATCCTGTCTATTTCAACATCACCCTAAGTAAGAGTGGCTTTGAGATGTCTTCTGTGTTCTTTGCTCAGGCCTGAAAAAGAAAGAGCTGCACCCCCTTGCATTTGCTCTTAGAGTCATTAGCCCTCGACAGCACCATCATTTAAGAAATTTATCATCAGTGCTGTCCTTCGCACAACGTATTAGCCCAATACATTATAAGAGCACCTCACTCTGATGATGTATGGCTCCAAAGATGGCAACATCTGGGGACGGATGAGTCTCAGAATAGATGGTGCGAGGGTATGCATGCAGAGACCTACCTTTGCAGGGCTGTTCTGAGATATGCCAGACTTTGTTGTTCCCAACCAACCCCTCCACAACAATCTTTCCAGAGACTCTGATTTAAAACAAACAAACAAACAAACAAACACATTTTACAGCATTAAATTGATTTTTGACGACAATGAAGGATGGTTTCTAAAATTAGTGGGTCGGTATGTTGAGGGATAACTCGGCACACACTTGATGATAAATTTCAATCATTGCTTTCGAGAAAACTCTAATTTAATCCACCTCTTGCTCACTTAAATTTTTCAGGAGCTTCTCCAAACGAGAGAAAGGAGATTAACGTCTGATGTCTTCAAGGGTATTAGAACAAAAATTGAGCCACAATTAATTAGTCTCGACCAAAACCTAGCTTTTTACATGGTTGATGATACATTTTTCTCAGGAGCTTGATTCTCCCATTTCCATTCTTCAAAGTCCAGAACGCTGCCCTCTCCATTACTTTGTCTAAATAGCACGCAAATATTTTAGCTAACTACTGAAATAAATCATTATGAACATTTAACCTCAAAGAAAGTTATAGCGAATAAAAATGCCTCCGTGGCCTGATTCATGCACAGGAGAGCCATGTGCAGGGTCATAGACGTCTGGGTTAAAATGGGTTCAGAGCACCCATTTTACAAACTCCAAGGGCATCTGGGGAACTGATTCTACTTGTTCATTTTAAGCACTATGCCTGCAGAACTCAGCACTGAAGCAATGCCTCAATCCAGCTCCGAGCCATTATCTAAGGATGCGTCTTTAGTTGAAGTTGATCAATATCCTTCATACTAAAGAAAAAGAAAAGCCTTCAGCGACAGCATTTCACGTATTCAGAACTACACAATTACGATCCAAGTATGGTCATAGGATAAGCTGTTTGGAATCATAGCATGATGATCTTTAGGAACATGAGGTCCTTTCATTCTGTGCTCACCAACATGAACCACTAAAGTGTCCTGGAGTCACCCTCAGCATCTCTCACAAATGGCATTATATGACCCTAACAATATTCATCTACAGGAGGTTATGAGAGAGAAAACCCAAGTCCACACTATTTGTCTAGGATCCTGGGTTTAATGTTCCTTCAGTCTGTCACCTTTTACCCTGGCAGAATAATACCACAGGTTATTTGTAAAAACCTCAATAATCACAAGGGAATCTTGAATTCAGTGGGCCAGAAACAGACAGAAAGACACGTGGGTCAGAATGGTTGATGGGGAAGCAGCAGAGAAGAATAAATGCGCAAAAAACAGGTGGGGGAGAGAAATTGCTGGACTTCAAGTTGTTCACTGTTCAGTGAGCTGACTGCCTGGAAACAGAACACGGGTTCCTGGAGTCAGAGAGCCTGTTCCAGTGTTAACAGAGCATAGGCTCCACCTTTCAATGTCATCATTTTCTTTTAGGAACTAAGTCTGGCAAACTTAGCAAAATAAAACCCTGAATGAAGGGATAAATGACACCCTTGTACAATCTTCCAAAATCCTTTCCCTCTTCACTTTTACAAATGACCAAATTTTCATTGCTTGTCACTTTTATACCATTAGATTATTCTCCCTTCACACACACACACACACACACACACACACACACACACACACACACACACATGTATTTTGAGATAGGGTTAACCTGCGTAGTCCTGGCTGTCCTGGAACTCACCCTGTAGACCAGGCTGGCCTCGAACTCATAGAGATTAGCCTGCCTCTGCCTCCTAAATGCTGGGATTAAAGACATGAGCTACCCCCCTTATACCCCTGCCCTGCTATTAAATGAAGTGTTAATGTGTG
>NW_004949099.1:12275408-12277239 GCF_000317375.1 Microtus ochrogaster | reverse complement strand
CTGTAGACCAGGCTGGCCTCGAACTCATAGAGATTAGCCTGCCTCTGCCTCCGGAGTGCTGGGATTTGAGTAATGAGCAACCAATGCCCACTCTATCCCCTCTCTTATTGTCTCCTCTAACTTCTAGAAAACAGGACTGGCGAAGCAGCTCATGCCTGTAACCTCGGTACTTGTGAGGATGACACAGGAGGATTACTGTGAACTTGAAGCCAGTCTGTGATATATAGCCATTAAGACCCAGTCTCAAAAAGCAATCAAAAAAAAAAAGAAAGAAAGAAACAAAGAAAGAAACAAAGAAACAAAGGATGATGTCTGGTTTTTCTGAGGTAAGGTGACTGATACGTGATTAAATACAAAAACAATTGAAGGGCTGGCAGACTATCCTAAAGTTCCCTTTCCTCTAGATACTTTTAAGCAACAATGTCTCTTAAGACTGTCCAGCTTCCCACCCCTTAAACATGTAGTTAATGTAACTTCATACTCAGGAGAGCCCCACCTATAAGGGAGTCTACAGGACAAGTTCAAGGGCAGCCTGCACTCACTATGCACTCACTCACTATGCACTCAACTATGTAAACAGAAGAGCTGAATCTTCTAGAATGTTCTCCTACTCACTCCTTTTCTACACATCTTTCTTTGTCATTGGTGTGAAGACGGGATTTGATAAGGCGTGTGTGGAGGGAGGAGAACTCAACAATCCGGACTAGGTTTCCATTTCTGAAGATAAACCAGAGTGGCCCATTGTGACCAGCCAGTTTGGGGGTGCAGTGTGGAGTCATATCTCCAGTAAGCAACGACAAAAACAACAAACAAAAAAACCTGCTGCTTCCCTTTGCCTTTCCTGTACATGCATCTCTTTGGGCCCTTGTGGAGGATTACAAAGATGAGCAAGGCAGACCAGGCAGAAGAAGGAAGCAGGGCATCATGACTGGTGTGGTCCATGGACCTACTATACTGCCCTTTGACAGCTTCCCTTCCTTCTTCTTGACTTCACTTCATCTGGAGATATGTGATAAACTGTTGGTAAATGTTTCCGAATTGTTTTTATTATCCCCCAAAATATGAGCAACACAGGGCTGGTGTTATTTTTATTTCTGTCTCCCTCCCTCCCTCCCTCCTTCCCTTCTTCCCTCCCTCTTTCTCTCCTAGCTTCTACTCTTTTCAGAAAGGAAATGCAATGTCCACTTCACTTTTAATTTGTGGCAAATGGTAGAGATGTGTTTGCAAAAACCAAAAGGACACACGCTGAAAACTAACAGTGCGCTGATGTGATCTCGACACAATCCAACAGCGAAAACCAAGAAAAAATCATGTATTATACTAATGAACATTAATCACCTGCTTTATGTCTAGACTTGTGTCAGTCACTTTGGAGTACAAAGGAGCTTTGAGATGTTATGTTTGGGGTCCCAAAGTTTCTTGGTGTGGCTGAGGAAGTGAATTAGATGTGCAGTAATGAGGGCTTTGTCCCCAGGCAGAACCCAGACTTGACGTGAGGAGTTGCCAGTGTGAGCGGGGACAGTTGAGCAAGGAAAAGAAGCGGTTGCAGAAATTAATCTGGATAAAAACGTGAGGTTTAAACAAGAGAAATAAAAAAGGGTGTCCTGGGAAAGCCGTCAGGAACACAGGGATATGGACAGAAGTGGACTTGGTGAAAGACAGAGAGAGGAAATATATTGTTTCACAAGATACGCAGAGGAGCAGTTGGGCAGTGTTTTCAATTGACATCACAGCTCTTGGGGAGGTTGGGGGTGCAGGACCTTGAGTTCAAAAGCATTTGTTCAACTATGTTCATAGCAGTATTATTTGTAATAGCCAGAACCTGGAAACA
>NW_004949099.1:12261440-12274243 GCF_000317375.1 Microtus ochrogaster | reverse complement strand
AAAAAAAAAGAGTTCCTTGGACTAGAGAGAGAGTTCAAGTTCAGAATGAACTGTGTAGCATGAACTTCAATAAAAATAGCAAAAGACCAATTACAGTAAAGACAATCACGTGCGGCTGAATTTGGGACTTTTGACAAACAAAAGCCCACCATAGTCTGAATTCATATAGAAGCAGGAGCCAGCAGACTCGGCAGTGAGAATTTCTTTCTTAAGAATACCCGCCTCCCAAATGTGAGTTCGAAACGGTGGTCATGCGGCATAGTAACAGTGTAAGAAATCTCTGCAAATAGTGAAAAAATAGGAAGAAATATTATATGATTCATAGGGAAATTATTTGGCAAATTTGATTAATATGTTTAAGGAGCCAAGGTCAGGGGACAGATTATGAGATGAACTGAGGTTTTGCAATTCTGAGGTCACTGGAAACATCTTAGAATCTAGGGGAGTATCAGAGGAAGAGACTGCCATCTGCTTCCTCTGTTCCCCCAATTCAAAGCAAACATACAGAAAAACGTGGTCTTTTATACAAAATGAATACATTCATTCATTCTTTCCCTCTACCACAGAATAAAAACAATAATTAAAAGTACTTTTCTTAACAATTACAGGAGCCGTTTCATTGGAAAATGATAGCAAAGGCCATGCATGCCCTTCCCAGATGAGAAAGTCACGCCAAATCACACTTGAGTCTGGCACGCCTTTCAGATGGGCACCAAACCGGGTCAGCATCAGTGAGTTCTTTAATGATATTTTTGAGAAACCAAGAAGACACAGTGAGAAGATAAGATACGGAATCCGAAGGGACCTGACTTCATTCATTCAATTACAATTGCCTCCGGAGTTTACGATGCAAGTCAAAGTGAGATGTAGATTTTGTACTAAGAAATAAAATTAATTCCATAAATGTTCCCAATTCAAAGGCAGGGAAGAAAAAAAACAGAAAAACTCAGGGACTCTTATAAATAATCAATTGTCTGTTTTGCACCATAAGCCAGCAGCACAGCCCTTAATGATGTCAGGCTATGCATGTTCGGGGCCTGGTTGCGGGACAGCCTGCTGTCATTTGAATTCTCTGGATAACACTGGAGATCAGCTTGCAGAAATCCCTGTGTGTCTCAGTCCCAACTCAAGGACAAAAGAATATCCAGGGACAAAATCCCCGGGCAGGTTCAAAACAAAGGGCCCTTCTTGTTAGCTGCCCTGCCTTCTAGCGAGTCAGCATTCCTTCCCAGCAGGTGATGCAAAAAGCCAGCACCTCCCCACCTCCACGTCTGGTGCCTGAACCGGTTTAGATCTCCCGGTCGGGTTTTTCTTCCTCTTGATGAGGGCTACCTTTGTGAAACTGTTAATGGAGATTTCATAGGGTCCTTTGAAAATAATATGAAAAACGAAATGACTCTCCAGCTTCAAGCATGCATAGAGATGAGTCCTTACTTGTAAGCAGGATTTTGAAAGTCAGGGCTGGGGCTTCCAAAAGCACAGGTTTGTTGAAGTGTATTTCAGATCTTACTAACGGAGGAGATGATGCTCCAATTGCTTTTGTGACTTGAAAACAATCCCAGAATCAAGAGCTGTGTAATAATAATGGAGGTTGTTTTTATCCTGCTAATATTACTTCTAAGAAATACTTTGAGCTACTGAACTGAAAATGATTTGGGGTCCTTAATGACAATTAATTAGAAAACTAGAGAGGCCTTTGAAAAGCATAATAATAATGTCTAGCAGACACACATTTGGCATTATTTAGACACATTTATTTAATCGGTTGTTCTCTTAACATTTTGCTAAATTTTCATTTTGTTATAAATACTTTATATTTTATTGGCTAATTTTAAAAACCAGAGTAAGTGGTTACATGTTGACTTCTTTAATACAGAAATATTTTAGGTGTGTTTGTGTGTGTGCGCATGCATGTGTGTGTGTGTGTGTGTGTGTGTGTGTGTGTGTGTGTGTGCGCGCATGTGTTTGTGTGTGCCGGTTTGCAAGTAAGTGTTCTGTGTACATGCATGCAGCGCCTGCAGAGCCCAGAATAAGAGTGTCTGATGCCCTGGAATCAGACAGTTCTGATCTTCATGTAGGGAACCAAGGCTGAGTCTTATACAAAACCAGCAAGTGCTCTTAACCACTGGGTCACCTCTCCAGCTTCCATGCTTCCTTCTTCCTTACAAAGTAAATACATCAAGCAGAAACCAACATGCACAAGAAGAATCAAACTTGAAATAAATGTACATTTTTAACTAAAAACAAACCCACATCATACTGATTACAACATGAAGTGGTTTTAGTTCATTCTTGCTGAAGACTTTCCTCGTGGTGGCCTCTCTTGTTTTCCCACCCCTACCCCCACCCTCTACCCCCTCACACACATTTTCATGACTCCCTAAAATCGTTTTTCCTGGAAAATGTAGCTCCCACTTCTGCTTCATTCTTAAGGTTATGGCATCAGGATCTCCAGGCTTCTTGCACTAAAATATAAATAGCATAACGAGGTAACCAAACACGTCACTCGCCATCACTAGCCCTGCCAAAAGTAGCTGTGCCACTCTCCAGGGAACCAAGGAGCCTCCTATATTCTTTCTAAGCCTCACTTCCTCTCTTGGTAAATAGAGAAACACATTTGTTTAACGCTGAACACTTTATAGGGCGCCTGAGAAGGAAGGGTAGGAAGTGACACCTGTGAAGAGACGCTCAGTGTGCCTGGCAAATTATAGAAGTCACTCAATCAGCAGTAGCTGGGCGGCTATCATCATCATTATTATAAATTATTATTATTACTAATCCCATTAGCTAATGGAAAAGGAATGAGATCCATGTTGCTCTAGTCAGAGAGATGGAAAACGGAGAGAAGGTAGTGTGTGCGTGGGTGGGGGTGGGAGGGTTGATGTTTTGGTGCCTGGTTGCCCAGGAAGAAGGGAGGCTACAGGAACCCTGAGGATTTTTCTGGCAGCCTGGTCTGATACTTCTGGTTAAGCCACCACTGCCACAGCTGCAGATAGGTGAGCAGTCAGTGGGAGAATCTGCAAATAAAGGCTACATGAATAATTTTAGCGCCTTGATCATTTTACACAAGAGGTTAAAATTGAACTCCTTCATTTGAGGTGCCTAAAATCCCTAATTCCTATTGAAATTGTGTGTGTATGTGTGGTGGGTGGGTATGCTTAGGTGTGGGTGTTTGTGTTGTACATGTATTAATACTAGTGTACCAGTTGTGGAAGCCAGAGGTTGTTGGGTGTCTGCCTCTGAGGCTCTCCACTTTGTCTCCCTCTGAACTGGGAGTTTCCTGATTGTTTAGAGTAGCTGGGCAGCAAGCCCCTGGAATCCTCCTGTCTCTCTTTACCTCCCTTGGCTTAGACTGCACATTGTCATGCCTGGATATTATATAGGGAATTAAAGATAGATTTTTATGCTTAGATGGCAAGTACTTTACCCGCTGAGACAGCCTTTTGGTCCTTACCTTGTATTTAGAGACATGCCCTCTCCTGTAGGTCTCTCCTCTCTGTGACTTACCAAGTAGGCTGGACTAGCCGGATAGTGAGAGCCAAGGCTCTGCCTGTCTCCGACTCCCCAGTGCTAAGATTACCAGCATGGGCTACCCTAAAACTTCTGTGTGGGTTCTGGGGATCAGATTCTGGTTCTCATGCTTGCGAGGGAAGTATTTTAACCACTGGACTAACCCCTCAGCCTTGCTCTCCTCAAGCCTTCAGCAAGTTATCTGGGCGCAAGAGATGAGAAAACAGGTCTTAACATCAGAGGCAAGAAAATAAAGATGACTTCTAGACCCAACGGGATACTCCGTATACATTTCTGCAGGTGCCACCCAAGGACTGGGCTCATCACATAGGGCGGGTGCCTGTTGTGTCATAGAAACCCTGCATTTTGCCTAGTTGTGATACTTGAAAAGGGGTCTTATATTTACGTCCTCTGTCTAGAACAAGCAGAGCCAAGCAGAAATTTCCCAAACTTGTTTTGGCAATTTTTTTTTTCTTTTTGCCACTCTTCTTGCTGTTGTAACAATAAGAACTTAAAGAAGGGGTCAGATTCTGGCTCACAGTTTGAGGATACAATGTCACGGTGAGAAGGATGCGGTGACTGGAGCTAGAAGTAGTGATTCAGATCTGTACTCAGCTAACAGGTCCACACTGCTGGGCTACTCACCATCTCCTTTCCACTCAGTCCAGAACCCCAGACCGTAGAATGACATCACCCATATTTCACGTGGGTCTTCTCACCTGAGAGAACCCAGTCTAGAATCTCCTTCCCAGATATGCCTGCTGGCTTCTCTAATCAGTGATTTTTGATCCTGTTGTCAATCAGTCCTAACCATCAGAGGTGGCATACGAAGTGTCAGAGGTCTGAGACAGGTCACTCCGGTCAAAGGTGAACCAAATCCCTGTGCAACACCCTTCAGTGTGCTAACTTGGAATACTACTTTCCATGAGATCTGGTACTAGTCTCACAAAACATTTCATGGACTTAGCAAGCCCCTCCGTGCCTGTGAAAGACTTGGGCAAGGCTTGGGATGACCTGACGTCTTGTTCATTTTTGTCTTAACCATTTTTCTTGATTCAGTCAAAATCAAAGTCCGTAATTATCTTTTTAAAAGCAGGACTTTAGAACTTTTCTAGGTATTCTCAGCAAAGCCAAGAGGATGTTTGTCTAAATCACGGGGCTCTGAATCTTAAGAAAGCGACAGATTTTAGGGGATCTAGGAAGATGGACAATCACAGTAGCATGCAAAGACTGGTATGGAAATCCTCTAAACTCCAGTGTGTACTTGGGGATTATTTGTAGGAGTATCATGCATGATTAAGGAAACGTAGGGTGATTTCTCCTGTCCCTCAACACATTCTCCATAAACACCACCTTCTCAGATTTCACCGAGAAGGCAGTCACTCCAGATTTCTTTCTCTTGAGCCTGTTTATCTCGACATGTCCCTGGGGGAAATGAAAAGGCAATAGTTTTAGAACGAGAATGGATTCCACCAGGAGCATGGTGTTCAGAGACACCAGTTTCTCTATCTTACTGGAAACAAGAGTTGATTGTGTGCCTTATTAGCTTTGTAGATGCCCCATACATTGGTGGTATGTCGAGGTGAGGATGCCGACTTTCAGCTACACTAGAAGGCAGTTTAGAGCAGATAGTCACACTCCCTTTGTCCTATGGATAAGTGCAGTGTCCCAGATCAACATGAAGCCTAGAAGTGGGAGGCAGTTTCTTCCCTTTGCAAACAGTGGTTGCTAAACTGGAGTGGTTGCTTTGAACTGGAGCCAAGACCATTGTGGCCATGTGGAAAGAAATGCCCTTCCTGTCAATGGAGCCAATGCAAAGGAAAAACATACGTGGAACATGGCTACATAAAGGTTCCTGACAACGATGTTAGAGCCCTTGGATCCAGCCAACATTCTGAAACACAGCTCTAAAGCTAACCTCCCAGGAGACTCGGGCATTTTCTCCTGGAACCAGTTGTGGGGTGGGAGGAGGATTGAAGGAGGAAGGAGAGCTACTTCTACGCTGCAATAAAGAAGTAGTTGAATAATCCACTCCTAGTCTTAAAAATTCATGTAAAATTTGCATTTCTCCTTCATAATATATCCATGTTTGCTTTAAGAGAAAAATATGTTAAATTATTTACCTTAGAGCAGAGTTGACTTTCCAGGGAGACGTGCCACGGGTGTGCAGTGTCTTTTCTTACCTCCTTCATTGCTGGAAGCTCACGGTTGGGGACCCCAGTTTTCAGTTACCTGTTATGAAGTAAGAAAGATCTTAAGGAAGGCTAGGATATGGATGTCTTTTCGGAGCCATGACTCTTCAGATACAGAAGAGACTGACTAGAAACCAATAGATAATCACTTGACAGCTATTCCCAGCTTTATGATTTTAGTTTTGGGTTACATCTCTCTCCTACAGTTCAGGATCCCAGGATGAATGCAGTGTCTCTTGTGGTCTGTCCAGGACAGGGCTCAGAACAAGGGGTTATTATTTATACCATGATATCTGTCTCTCCTGTCCAAAGATCCTAACGCCTTAACCCACCACTGTCACTTCTGATGGCCAAGCTGCCATCACCTCTTCACTCCATATGTGCATTTCAGAATAAGGTCCCACAGGTCTGGCCTTAATAATTGTACTTTAGATCATCTTTGGAGCACAGATTATTTCCGTCTTTATGGCTGAGATCATTGGTTTCCATGCTTCAGATGGAAGGTGGTTTATTTGTTTTGTAGTCTGGGTTCTCGGCTTCAACTCCAGACTTCATCAGATTTTCCCCTGTCTCTGTTTTCTTTGCTTCATAGAAGTGGAACTCAAATACGAACACTTCATAACCAACTAACATCACTTCTGAAATTTAAACAAGGCCTTAAAGTGGGTCGGGAAGACAGCTTGGTGGGCAGAGGGCATACCAAACAAGCCAGAGGACCTAAGTTCAGATCCCCAGCACCCACATAAAAAGCCAATTGTATCAGTGGGCATCTGTAACCTCAAGAGGGAGAGGGACGGGCAGATCCCGGGAGTTCCCTAGAAGTCAGTCTAATATAACCAGTGAACCCCAGGTTCAGAGAGGGACCTTGGCTCAAGCACTAAGGTAGCAAATAACTAAGGAGACACCCAACATTGAATTCTTACCTCCACATGCAGAGTACACATGCACATGTCCAACTATTCACACATACACATAACATCTTTAAATCTATGTCTACTTCAGTATTACATTCAAATCCCACATTGGAGCTGAGGAGAAGGGGCCTAAATTTAAGAATGTCATTGGTCAGACCCTAACAGACCCTTTCAATGTCACAGCCCAATCTTGGAATTTAAAAGAGTTCCAGGATGGGGTTTGGAGGAAGGGCTGGGAAGAACTGCATTGTTCTGCATAGGAAACCAGGAGATGATTGTCCTTTGCTTTGACCTCATTAGAAGGAGCCACAAACAACAAGCAAACAAACAAAAGTAACCTGCTCCTCCAATAAACTACAGATACAGGAGATGGGTAAGACCCGGTCCAAGGCCATAGGTTGCTGATTCGTAGACAAAATCTTTAGGCTGATAAACTCGCCACTGCCCTACTGTTTTATTCTATTTGATCCCTTTAATTATGTTACAAAAGAAGCAGCTCCCTTTGTGTTTTATTCTGTAGATTTAAGAGCATGAAAGGGTATCTTTGCTGCTAAGCCAAAGTGTCTGCAGTACAAGCAAAAAGAACGGCAAATTGTATACGTCTTCAGAGTCAATCACTCCCAACAGATTACATATAATGTTAACAATTGGATATTAAAGAAAATGGCAGTGGGGAGGGGGTTGTAAGAGAACCCTACTACATGAGACCCGTGTCAGTGAGGATAGCAGGCACCCTTTCCCAGCAGACATCCTTCCTCTGTGCTTTGGTGACAGTAGGACAGTAGCATGAAATAAACCTTTGGCATAGTGAGACATATGGCTCTCTTTGAGAAGCAGCCTAAGATTAGAAATCACACAGACTCTGTTAACCACCAAGTAGCGAGTTCAAAGCCTCCTTCCACTTCTCCTGTGTCATCTCTGTAAGCCTCAGTTTCCATTTTTATCCAACTTGACAGGACTCACGAGAAAACACAAAACAGAAGGGACTGTGTGGCAGGGTGGCTCGAGAATGTTCCTCAGAGGCCTGTATGCTAAGCTCCCTAGGATGCTCCTCTTAGAGGGTGCTGGAATTTTGGAGAGGTGGATCTTTTTTGGAGGTCAGTAGGCCAATGCCCTTGAAGCAGTGTATAAGGGCCCAATCCCTTCTCACTCTCTT
Organism: Microtus ochrogaster; assembly: GCF_000317375.1. Lineage (NCBI taxonomy): Eukaryota > Metazoa > Chordata > Mammalia > Rodentia > Cricetidae > Microtus > Microtus ochrogaster. The sequence goes on along the minus strand of NW_004949099.1, from coordinate 12,266,471 downwards.
TTGCAGCCAACCCTGAGGCAGATGGCTTGGCACTACTATATACTCTGTCAGGGGGTGCTGCCATGCCATAGGCCCAAAATCATGGGACCAATTGAGCATGGACTCAACTCTCCAAACTTGTGAGTCAAAATGAACCTTTATCCTTTGTAGGTTGGTAACCTCAAGTATTCTGTTACAGTGCCGGAAGGCGGACAACACAGGTAGACACTAAGCACTTTCTTTTTTTGACTCTTCCACATGCTGTGTTGACTAAATTCCCTGAGATAACAACGTAAAAAAATAAAAAGCTATAGCACTTTACAGGCTTCAGAGCATGGTTGCTCATTCAGCTTTTTATTAAACAAAACGATAAGACATATTCTGTAATCAGCACATGTTCCTTTTTTTGCCTAATGACACTAATCTGTTTTTATCTTAGCCATTTAACTGAGCTTCGTGATTAGCCCAGGCAAGGTTTTAGGGATTTAAATCATTTGTTTGATGTTTCTGCTTTTAGGCATGTTTGATTATTTATTAAAACTGATAAAATCAGCTGCGTCAACTAGTTATTAAAACTAGAATTCCTTTATTCGTGAATACCAGGAGGGGCGAAATAAATGAAAAAACTCAAACTGCACGGGAATCCTTGATTGTGAAACATGTCTCGACAGGAGTGGCCCGTATACTCCGCAGTAACCGAAGCCTGTTCACAACAGGACTGTTCTAGCTTTAGTCAAGAAGGAAAAGGACCAAGTTCATAAGCATAGGTGCAACTCTTGTTCTGATTTATGCTTTAAAATAAACACAGCTTTGAAAAAAAAATGTGTTCTGGGCTCCAGAAAAGAAATACCAAATACTTGCTAAGAGAGAGCCGTGACTGTTTCTAATTCATTCCTCCCTACTTGGTATGTGCACAGGACTCAAAGCACCAAACAGCACTGGATTCTCTTTTCCCGCCTCTCTACCTGGGCCTGGTGTAACCTGTGGCTAGGGTGCTATGGTGTGTGTGATGCTACCAATTCTGGTAAAGAGCCCAGCTGTTCTGGTCTGGTCATCGCAAGGCCATCATGGGCTCTGCGTTCACAGGGAGCCAGAAGCCCAGCTCTGAAAAAGGTTAGGCCAGAATATAAAGTGATGAGACACATACAGAGAGAGAAGACGACACTGAGAAGGAGAGAGCTACAATGGCAGTCAAGTAACACCCTCAAATAGCTCTAGCCCAGACACTATGAGTAACAGAGCTGCCAGATGAAATAGTCAGCATTCTTTGTTTAATTGAAAATATGAAGTTTTGTTAGTTAAGTACAAAACATGTTTGTCACATTGACTTACTTTCAAGCTGTTTTTTTTTTGTTGTTGTTGTTTTGGCCTATTAGCTTATGCTTCTTATTAACTCTTTCTTATATCATAAATTAGCTCATAATACTTGTCTATGTTAGCCACGTGGCTCGGTACCTTTTTCAGTGAGGAATTTCACCTTTTTGCTTTATTAATTTTATTGAGCTATACATTTTCCTCTGCAGCCTTCTTGATGTATGCAGTGTGAGCACAAACAAATCAGCACTGTTTTCTGTTGCATTCAAAGCTTTTCTTTACTCATGATAGATAACGTAAAAGAAAAGAAAGGAAAGGAAAGAAAGTAAAAGGAAGGGAAGGGAAGGGAAGAGAAGAGAAGAGAAGAGAAGAGAAGAGAAGAGAAGAGAAGAGAAGAGAAGAGAAGAGAAGAGAAGAGAAGAGAAAAAAAGGGCACGGACCCAGCTTTCTCAGAATGATGCCCTGAATTAAGATACCTGGGAGAACAGACACGGGCAGTTCTCAGCCCTCATCAAATCCAGCCTCTAACTGATCCATTTACTACACAACTCCCACACCAAGGGCTCACAGAACATTGCAGAAAAGGGGGCAGAATGATGGTAAGAGCCAGATTGCTATGAGGTGGTGTCTCCTAGAAATGATAGGGAAGCTATATCCATAATACCTCAATGGCATGGCTGCTTCAACAAGACTGGAGCACTAACAACACCAGCGGTCTCGCTAAGGTGGAAGGAGGACATCTCATAGGGTCCCACTAGTAGAAGAAGAACTATGGGCAACTAATGACTGCAGAGAGGGAGAACTGGTTTCCCCAGGGTACTTCCTGCTTGATTGAATCCCCAAATCATAGACACACAAGCGACACTAAATGAACTCAGCAGGTTGCATATATTTATTTATTCATACACACACACACACACACGGTAATTAGTTTGAGAGGAAGTGAGAAAGAAGTTACAGGGAATGAAGGGAGGAAAGGGAGGGGTAAATTATGTGTCTATATTTTAATTTTTAAAAATTACAGCAATAACAGCAATGAGACCAACCCAACTTTAGTAGTAAATATCCATAAGCTCAAGATTAGTATTCCTCTTTGAAGAAATTTCTAAAGAAAGATCTCCTCGTCTGGAATCCTGTGGGGGAGAAGTAAAATGCAGGACCACACAGTTCAAAAGATGAGTCCAGAAGTAAGAATTCTGGTCTAGCTCTGCCCCTGAGAAGATGCTGGGAATGCGATCCACCTTCTGGACTTCTACTGTGCCACCAGTACAATGGGAAACACTGGTAACAAAACAGTAGATGCAAGATAGGTTCATTAGAATTACAGGTTCAAAGAGCCATACATGCACATGCTAAAACATGAGATCTATGTGTTTTTTCATATACAGTCAGAGAACATGACTTGAGAATATATAATGTATCATAATGTATCATATTTCATGCATATTTAGGTTGTGGTTTATTAAGTGGGCATATTAATTGTTCCTTATATAATAAATATTAGTATTTATTTTTCAAATGGTAACACTACAAGATAAAAGAAGCTCAAAGTTCCTGGCCAGGTGGAATGCAATGCTAAGAGAGAAGTCCTCAGCTTCTGAGTTAAGGGAGGCTGGAATGCAAAACTGGGACAGAGGAGGGTGACAGAGGGAGAGCACATGGCAAGTTAGGAGCACTTAGGGCAACATATAGGCCAAAGATCACTTTCAGCAGGTAGACACATACCTAAACTTCTGTGACAAGAGATGCCTGTAAGTTCTAGTCTCTGGACATAGGTTTGGTTCATGCCAGTATGCTGCAGAGCTGGAGACCCTGTTGAGAGTAAATTATTCACCTTCTGGTATGAAAGAGATAAATTTCCACTGAAAATGGATGCCAGAGACTGGGGAGCAAACTCAGTCACAGCCTGCGTGCAGAAGATGTTTGGTCCATCTCTAGCATCCCCAGAGACTGGGGAGCAAGCTCAGCCGCAGCCTGCATACAGAAGACTCATGGTACATCTCGAGCATCCCCAGAGACTGCCTGCATGCAGAAGATGCTTGGTCCATCTCCAGCATCCCCAGAAAGAAAAAAGAAAAGGATGCAGAAACAACATTGTAAGAAATCACAGTATCTTTTTAGCCACAAAAGTTGACTGACACCTAGGTTTCTATAATGTATGTATCATAATACTTTTATTAGATACACTTTGTAATTTTTTTCTACTAGGTTTTTATGGTACTAAGACATCTTTTTAAGAAATCATGACACCTTTCTGAACTATTGAGGCCCACCAAGGGATAATAGTTTATAGTGGGAAATGAAAGTGACTGTCAGAACAGCTTAGGAATCCTGGAGGTATTAATAAGCTCAGCCACATGAAGAGCCAACTTAGAAGCCACGGGCAGCCGTTAGATCTATGTTTACCATTTTCGCTTTTTCACGGACACATACGGGACAGACTACAGGAAAATACAAATAGTGCTTACTCCCAGGTGTGCGAAGAACTTAGCCTTTCCTCCTCTTCTGCAAAAGAAAGAAAAAGAAAAAAGAAGATGCTTTTAGCACTGTAGGAAATTAAGTACCCAGGAGAAGAAAGAAGAATGGTAGTAAATATATAAAATCTATGCAAATTAAATCAGTATGACACCATTATCATCTGTCAAACTGGCAAATTAAAAAAAATTAATTCCCAATGAAGGCAAAATAAAGACACTTTCATTCTGCAAGACTAAAAGAATTTGTCACCAGCAGATACTTACTAAAGAATATATTAAGAAGCATTCTTTAAGCAGGAGGAAGATGATTCCAGATGAAAGAACACAAATGCCACAAAGGCGGGGAGAACAAAAAAAGGTAAATATGTGGATGTGTCAGAATGGATATCAAATGCACAAGACAATAATGTTATTGTCTTACTGGCTTTGGCTTTTGTGAAACGTGCAATTGAAATCCATGCATAGTGTTCGTTATTAGGGGGTAAACAGCATTAAATGGCTAGCAAGAAAGTTCATAAAGAGGTTAACAATATTAGATTTCCATAAGTCGAAGATGAATTCACAGGCATGTGACTACCAAAACAATAGAAGAAAAAGTTTCACAATTCTGAAGGGAATGCAAGGAAAAACTTTTCTTTAACCTTCGAAGTTGGTACCCAAATGTAAAAAGAAATAATAATAATAATAATGAAGGAAAAAGCAAAGAAAGCAGGATAGAGAGCTAGAGTACATACTATATCAATAACTGCATTTGTTGTAAATATATGCTTTATTTTAAATGACAAAGAATAGCCCACTATATCTGAAGAAAAAGCAGAACAAAAACATAGTATTTGTTGTTTTGTAGGGACAAGTACAAAGTGCTGAAAGTGAACTATTTTCCAAAGAGGAAAAATGCATAAATCATCTAGAAGCTGTAAAATAACAAAATGTATATAAATTCCAATATATCACTGGGACTGAAGACACAAATTTAGATAGGAAATGTTTAACTCATTATGAAAATGTAATGATTTTAAATTTGTATGCACCTAGTAACTGTATGTTAAAATACATGAAGTAAAAATGGACAGAATTTTAAAGAGACACAGAAAATCCTGCAATGATCATAGGAAAGCTGGCATATCAATTGAATAAAATGAGTAAAAATAAAGAGTATATGAACTACAGCTGACAAACCCAAGTTCAGTGTGTAGAATGTTCTGTCAAACCAGAGAACACATATACATTCTCTGCACACACACTTAAAAGAATAACCATG
>NW_004949099.1:12259176-12261180 GCF_000317375.1 Microtus ochrogaster | reverse complement strand
ACATAAATATCAATTCATAAAGAGAAGAGAAAGTTTCCATGAATCTTAAAGGAAAGAACCACAGAGAAAATAAGTCCTTTGACAAACAGCAATAAAATTTAAAAGATAAATGTAAGTGGACATTGCCATATAATCATTATTTAAGGAATATGTTTAGCTACCTCCATATCTATGTATGATTATAATCTTCTTCAAAACAACTTCAAAAGCTTGGGACTGGAAATATAGATCAACAGGTAAAGACTTGCCATGCAAGCATGTGTACCTGAGTGTGGAGACTCAGAATCCACATAAACCTGACAACAATAGCACCTATCTGTAATGCCAATGTCCTGTGGCAAGATGGGAGGTGGATACAGGAGAATCCCTTAAAGCCCAAAGGCCAACTAGACTGAGGTCCAAAACACTGAACAGGAGACCTGTCTCAAAAATGGTGGAAGATAACCCCTGAGATTGCCTTCTGACCTTGACTAGTTCACTGATGGAAAAGAGAGGACAAGAGAGAAATCTTTTTTAAGTAGCAAGTTGGATGAAAATTGATATTGATGAAAGAATATTCTAACAGTGTGTGGTAAATAAATGTAAGTGATTGAATGGTTGGCTTTCCTCTGTCATTATCTGTTTGCATAGTTTTTTTTTTTAAAGACTTTTAAAAGTATTTCTTAGTTTTCCTAAATTCAACAGGATTGCCTTTTCATTTGGAGACCATAAAATCAGTATACAAACTCTCATGAACTTCTTTCATTTTTTTATAATCTCAATCAATAGTTTTGTGGTGATAATTTGTTTGTGCTTAACAAATAAAGCTTGTCTGGAGAACAGAGCACGGAGCTAGTGACTAGCTAACCATACAGGGCAGGCAGTGGTGGCACACACCTTTAATCCCAGCATCCTGGAGGAGGAAACAGGAAATGATATGGCTGGGTAGAGAGAGGAAGTGATAAGGCAGGGTGGAGACAGGAGCTTGGCCCTTTTTGGATGAGAAGTTGGCAAAGTAAGAGGTTGCCTTTGTCTCTCTGATCTTCCATTATTTACCCGAATATCTGACTTCGGGTTTTAATTATTAAGACCAATTAGAACTTGCACTACAGCTGGAGTCCAACTTTAATTTAGGCTGAGAATTCACAAAAAAAGTCACTTGTCTGCTTGTCTGTTGCTTTGCAGCCATCCGCACAGACTGCAGCTACATGCAGCTGGAGTCACTGCACCACTGGCTGGGTTTTCCTTTCCTCTTTTCTCATGGGTCTGAATTTTTATGTTACAGCCTCTCTGCAACCAGCTCCACAGGTGTTAGGGCTCCAAATGCCATAGGAGTTAGCTGCTTTCACACGTTCCCCTGTGTAGATGGCTGGCTCTTTGGTTTTTTTTTTTTTTCCTCCCAGTAGGTTGTGGGCTCTCTCTGGACTCCCTTCTCTCAGGCTGAGACCAAACTAGTAGCTGCCTAGAAACCCACTGGAACTTCTACTGTTCTGTGCAGCAGCAGTCAGCTTCACACTTCACCGTCATCTGAATTGTCATCGTTGGCAGATTTGGCGAGACAATTAGGAATTCTTAAAGGGAGGAATTACTTAAAAGAGAGGTTTTTTTTTTTTCCTTCACTAAAAAATGGGAAACACTATTACAATGGAGAGAGTTAGGTCTCTGCATGATTATTCATGCATGGTTTAAATTTGGAACAATTAAATGATGGGGTAATCAACTGGGATTGACAAAATGTTAATCATCGTTCTGATCATCTTTGTTGTTGGTTTTATAATTCTTGGTTTATCCTATAAAAAGTTGGTTGATATGAGTGCCAAGATACAGGTTTTAGAAAAACTTATTAAAAAACCGATCATAGAGATATTCAGATCCACAGAGGAATTTAAAGGAGAACCAATTTCAGCACTGCATTATAAGGTTAGAGAGGATATAGGCATCCCCCTGAATATTAACCTTCATCAGGCGATGAAAGGAGACAGAGACAGAGACCCAAATTGGAGCACCGGACAGAAATCTCAAGGT